>NC_079490.1:77865092-78176439 GCF_020520425.1 Spinacia oleracea
TTGCGTAGTTCTTAGCCTAGAAAATGGTTTCATAGAATGCCGATTTTAAACAAGTATGTTCTGAGGTGGAAACATATTATTTGAAACGGTAGAATAAGTGAAGTTTATTATTATTTAAATCTACTGCCAAAAATTTGTTTTATATTTGTTTTATATTTGTTTTGAGTACATGTATTTTTTGGTGGTACGTATATCTGAATACGTGCTGTACCCCCCCAAGTGTTCGTTATTTTTCCGTGCATGTGCGGATAAAATGACGAGCACTTCTGGACAAATTTTAGCAAGCAGAGAGATTCAGCGCCCAGGCTGGGGCGCTAAAGATTTCGGCGCCCAGCTGTGGGCGCTGAAAATTATTTCTGGGTGGATCTTTTTTTTTTTGGTGCCCTAAATGCTTCTTTTCCTTTTTAGACTAACTTTAGAGGCGCTTTTGCAAAGTTTCTTTTTTATTATTCACATTTTTTTTTTTTTTTGCACTTCCATTTGTTTTCTTTTTTATTCGTGACTCAAGACGGTTTGAAAGATGGGTTGAATGAGTTGCATAGGTATTGGTCAAGCATAAGGATTACATCTTCTAGGACTCACAATTTGCAGCCTCAAGCTAGTGTCATGAGTTTAAATCAACCAAGGTCAATGGGGACGGCTCAAGTGTATATCAACAGAATGTATCCATACAAGTTATATGGTCATTATGCTAATGGTGGCGTAAGAACAGGTTCTGGGCTTTGGAAATGATGGGCATGACGCACGTGTCAATGACCGTACGTGGTTTGCAGTTGACAACAAGTTCAAGAACAAGAGTCGGGGTAAGGGTTTCTTGGGTTATGGCAATGAGAACATGGATGGGTTAATTGAGCTGAACAGGGACCCCAGAGCGAAGGCGTCTAAGAACATAAGGACTGGAAAGGGTAGACATCGTAGAATTTTATGATTTGGATTGGTTGACTCAATTCTCTTCCTTCGTTTACTTGGGTAAATTTCGTACTTTGGGAGGTACGGGCTAAGTATTTCATGGCTCGCTCTTTTCGCTCTCCCTTTTCTCTTTCTATTTTTTTTCTTTTTGTTTGGGATTTCTCCCCAACATAAATCCTTCAATCAATTTGGGCTAAAGGGTAGATAGTTGTGGTCTTTGAGTCACGAGGCGAGACTGAGTGAGCCTCGTTTGGTAGGCCTATAGTGGACCTTTAATTTTAGTAGGCCTAGGGTGGACCTTTAAATTGTCTTACTTTGCAAGCGTATTTAGTCGTTTCATAAAATATGCAAATAGCGTAGATTCAAAATGTTGTTTTTACCTTATTGAATTTTAACGAAAGAATTACATCGAAAGTAATTTTTATTTATTTTCAGATTCTAGTTTCTGGGATTTAATTGGAAGTTGTGATTTAGACTCAAACTTTCATTAATCTTTCTGATTATAACCCGTGTATGAATATAAGGAGGTGGCCTAGACTCAAAATAATTACATGGCGTAAGCCTATAATACTTGACCAAGCGACTCTCAGACTTAGGCTAATTGGACCATAACTTTCGTTGGTTGACACTTTAGATTTCAACCCTTGGGTGTTTACTTGTCAGGCGCCATTTTGCTTAATGTTGGCAAGGTGGTTAATCGGGGAGATCGAATTTTCACTTTTGCAAGACTAGAATCATTAGTGCGGCTTCTCTCTTAGTGTGTATTTCTTTTACCCCAATGGTAGACTTATGGTATGCCGATTTGGGTATTTTCATGGTTGGTCAAGTTGCATTCATGGAAAATCTTTTAGTCCGTACTTAGTAGTATTTCAAGGAGTGAGTGACTCGAGAGGACTATGATAGTCGTGACCCATTGTGATTATAAGCCTTGAGGCCATTAATTTTTTCTTTGCTAATGGTGTTGACACCTTAGGTTCACTTTGGGGGTTGTGCGACTATGGGGGAATGATTTTCAGAACGTGACCGTTTCCATTTTGCAAATACTATAATATATTCTTTTTATTGGTGAGAGAGTATTGAGGCCGTAGACTCTTAGCAAGGGATGACAATTACATAGGGGTGCTTGTTGATTTAAATGTTAGGAAGGGAGACTCAATATGGTTTAACCTTTTAACTCGCAGAACGACACCAAGTATTAGGACCGATTCTATGGATAAGACAACTAAGACTTAGGATTTAGACTGTACTTTGGCATAGCCTAGTCTAGACTCGGATTTATTCATTTTCTATTTGAACATTTATTTTTTCTTGAAGACTTTATTCGAACATTATTTTTTGAATACTCCGCCCATGTGACATTCATAATTATTAGCATGTTCGGTTTTGATGCCGAGCATTGTCGTCGTAGGAGGCCTAACAACGACGCAAAGAGTTATTAATTTTTTACGAGTCGCTTTTGAAATCGAGTGCTTTTCTTACGCCCTCGTAGCAATTCTTTTGATGAACATTTTTTGTGCTACGTACTTTCTTTTTGCTTGGGCACCGAGGCTGCTGCGCCTGACCAGAAAGCCAAGCAGCAACTTCAGCGCCCAGCTGTGGGCGTGAGAAATTTTGGCGCCCAGCCAGGGGCGTTGAAAATGCGTCCCTGGCTGGTTCTCGTTTTCTGTCTTCTGTTTATGCGACTTCGATTTGCGTGCTTGCCTAATAACGTCCTTTACGCGTGGCAGCGTTTGTGGGATTCGTTACAGGCCATCCCGAGCGTCGCTTATTTTGTGGCGATCATTCAGGTTTGCGGAACACGTGTTTCGGTATAACTCTTTGGCAAATTAGTCTATGAATGTTTGGGCAGTTTTTTAAGGTCGTTGGTTTTCTAGGATAGTTTGTCACACACAATCACATATTTCGCTACACATAACTACATTACAAACATGGATTTGAAAATTAAATATGCCACGTAGTTTATGATAGGCTTCTATGGGTAGTTTATCTGCGCCTGGCTTGGTACCGCTTCTATCGTAGATCCAACACATGCCCCGGTCGAGGTAGTGTCTTCAACAGACGAATTTCGCTCAAGAGGCCAACCCACAAGTGCAAGCCAAGGGGGCATGCAGGCGAGAGGGACCTAATGGGCGAGCGATTGGGTTCGGGATAGGTGTACTACCTGCACAAGTACCGAGTGGGAAACATGCGCGGCGTATGCACCCCCCTATTGGCAAAAAAAAGCTATCCTTAGTCCCAACTCCCGAGGGAGCCGACATTCGTTATGATTTTCTGCCCGTTCACATTAATATGCTGATTTTCAGGTCGTCCCAACTTGATGGGGAAATAAACGCGGGGTAGGATCGTTTCATCCTTCGGCTATTTTGATTACCTACAAGCACGGGTATTTCCTTCACTATCCCCAGCAGAGTCGCCACTGTGAGGGGGTCGAAAAAGCGCGAGGCTAATGCGTGACCTTGTCCCTCGTGGGTGTGACGATTCTTTTTATTCAATCAAGTGTAATTGGATTTCCTGTGAGTATACACCCAATTGACTAGTAATATAGGAGTCGCCATTCAGTTTTTAACGACAATGAGAAAAACTGACAAAACCCAGTTATCGTGACATAAAGGGAGTGCAATTATGTTTGACCACGACGGCCGTAGGTTCCCTTGTGATCCCTGGTGTGGGGATCTCTCAATATAAACCCGCAAGGTAGAGATTGAGGGTTCGGGGGACTGTAACTATCGAGAGGAGTAATTCGCTCGTCGATAACTCCAGAGGCAGGATATCCTTACTAGCTCAGCATAAATAATTGAAGGGACATGCGTTAACTATTAAACTAATCTGAATTGATTTTAGCAATATGCAACATATAATACTAATTCGATCGTGATTATCTGATTTAAATAGCATTAAGGGACCTAGCATGATAATCCGATTTCCCTAAAATATTATATTTGTTAGGCGTGATAGAACAATCATATTAGGTTAGTTTAACAGTTCATAAAAAGGGCGAGGAAAGCAGTTAAATCATCGAAAAGGGACACATTACGACGCACCCTTGAGAGGTGCGTCACGGTTCTCAAAAAACTAACCACTTTGACTTTGCTATTTCTCCTTTTTATTTAACGAATCTCGATTATGGGACAGGATACGTTCTGTTCGATTTATGGATCGATTGCGACAGAACGCGTGAACAGTTTCGCAGCGAGAGGCTTAGGCTAAAGGGTTTAGAGTCAATACTCAGAATATATTATGTGTTGTTGTGTGTTGTTTCACGTCGAAACTAGGGGCCTATTTATAGGGAAGAGTTCGTGGAAAGATAGAATTGCAGAGTTCTAATCCGCAAAGAGTTAGGAAAAAACACGTCCCAGGTAATTTCGGCGCCCAGCTCTGGGCGTCAAAGATTTCGGCGCCCAGGGCTGGGCGTTGAAAATAGAGATCCATGCAATTTCAGTGCCCAGGGCTAGGCGTCAAAGATTTCGGCGCCCAGCTCTGGGCGTTGAAAGTGATGTCTGGGCCGAATTCTTTGTCAGATTCGGATTCCTGAAATCCGTAGAGTTTGAGATTAATTCGAGTCTTTTAGCGCGTATTAATTTTGTGACGGAATGCGTCTGGGCCCGTTACGAACTCTAGGCTCGTTAGGATTTCAATTAATACGTAACTCTTATTTCCGAATCCTATTAGGAATAGGATTCTCGCAGTTTTCTATCTCATTTAGGATTTATGTTGGAATGCAACACCTAATTCTGACAGGTTTCTATCTTTTATGATTTGCCACTTTTAGAAGCTACCTTTTACGACAGTTACTATTTTTAGCAGGTTTCCATAAATAGCAGGTTTCGGGTGAAACGAAATGGGGAATCGAGATTCGTCTATTTTATAGGAGATGCGTTGTCAAGTGGAGTTTTTATGCTTTCATCATCGAACCTTTCCCTTGCGGGAACGGGGACAAAAGTAGGTGTCTACATGGGTCATCTTATTGACAACATGTCAGCTAAAGTAAAATAAAATCGAAGATAACGCATTTCCCATTCCCGAACAATCCGATTTACTTAATCGAAACTCCTGGGAAGACCTTCTAGTTACAATTTGCACATCTAGTTTCTCTTACGACACAAATTTGGGAAACAAGGGCGGACCTTTGTTAATTAATAAACAATCAATCAAGTAAACCCCAATTAGGCAGATACTCATCGCTAAATGGTTTCAATGAAGATATTCGGTTACTCCGCAATTTTGAACACATACATCAAAACATTTCCTGTACAACCTAGTAACACATATTCCACGATTAAAATCATACAACATATCAACATACATTCCACGGATTTCTCTAATCTGAATTCGGCAAATCTTCGCTAAAACCCTAAATCATTCACTTTCATAACAAATCGAAAACCCTAAATAAAAAAAGTAAAGCGGAAAACAGAAAATAAGATTAGAAGAAAGAAAAAGGAAACCTAAAATCTTGAAGTTTGGCGGAGGATTTCTTCTCGACACCGAGAACGACGGTGTCGGTAGCTCGTACTCCGACGGCAACGTTGCCCTTACGGACTGCTTCAAGTGTGTATTCGACTTGAAAGAGATGGGCGACAAGTGAAAATACTGTAATTGATATGTCTTATCTCGCCATTTCTCCCTCTTATTCGTCTCCTTCAACTATCATTGTTCTCTCTCTCCAGGGATCGAAAACAATGGAGTCAAGTTAATCAATTATCATCTAAACTCAAGACAGCAAAATACTTGACTTCTTTAAACTTCAAGAAGCCATAAGTTGCGAAAATCAAATTCATCTTTGAAATAAAGTGAACCCATTGAAATTGCAAAGAGCTGACATGTTAAACCGCATCAATTCAAATCATCAAAACCCTAAATAACTAAAACTATTACAATGCAATTCAAGAAATTGGGTCAAAAATTAAATCGAAATAACAAACCTTGCTAGAGTTTTTGAATCTGTTGTATGGGACTACAGTTTGTCGTCCCCTGGCTTCATCATGGTGGTGTAATTTGAATCCATTGAAGAGTTTTGGAGTTTTCCTCAGAGAATTTGCGCATCTAATTGCTAGAGCTTGCGAGAAATCGCTCAGAACTAATTGCGAATTGCAAACCTAAATTGTCGAACTAAACCCTAACATTGAAAATCACTCTATTTCTTCTCACTATCTGTCCTCTCCATTTATGAATTTCTCAGTCTCTCTCCTCTCCTTATAATAATTAGGGTTTGTGTTTTTTAGTTTCTGTTGCTTTTTCTCTTTTGGGTAACAACTCCAGCGCCGTTTGAAAATTTTGGGAACAATCATCCAAGCGCGGGGTTTAAAATTTTGGAAATAATGGGAGGGAATACAGTGAAAATTTTAAGCACAGTAATATTTATGGGAGGGAATAAAGTAAATTGGCACACCCGTTGCATTATCCTAATATGCGTCGCATTTGACCCTCTAATGCAACGGCTTTAGACACACCGTCGCATTAGCCTAGATTTCTGAAATGTTATACAAGATACCGTTACATTAGCCTTCTCTATTGCAACGGTTCTTGGTAAGGTGTCGCATTAGCCTTTTCTTGACCGTTGCATTTGATAAAAAATGTAGTAGTGATATGAGCTTTAAATTTTAATTAAATTTGTAAGTTTCCGGCTGGACTAGGAAATACAATTTCATGTTTAAAATTTGTAAAGCATGTAAATTTCTTGGTTTTAGTGGGAGCATTTTAGTCATAAACTCTTGATTAGGTCTACATTCCTTTAAGGTTAAAACAACTCGATTAGAATTAATAAGGATTAAATAATTTGTAGATTATTGGAACCCTTGATTAATTGTTGCAAATATTTATGTGATGCATAATATGTTCTACTAACTTGCTATGTGGGCCATTCATTGATAAATGAATGGGTGAATGGTATATTGTAAATGTACTGTTTTGCAGGTTATGGAAAGTGACTAGTATGACCCAAATAGGATAGTAAATATGGTATGCGTACCATTAATTTGAATGTAAAATTTGTCTAATGCACCAAAGTTTTTAATTTTAAATATGGTCTCCGTACCATCAAATAGTTGTAATTAGTTTCAATTATAGCTTATCCTATTTGAAGAAAATGGCGCCTCCCATGGTGAAATTCAAGACGGAGTTTCCAATCCATTTTCAAGACGGAGTTTGAACTTGAAGCTTCAAGATGAAGTCGGGCCATACTAGATCACATTTATATCTTATGCATGCTTTAAGTTATTTATTGCTTTAAATATGTCTTAATTATGCATGAGATTATGGCTTGATTATGTTGTATGATTAAGGATTTTAGTTCACTTAAAATCTAACCAACATAGTAAGAGACTTAAGTTCAAAACTTTAAAAATTGAATTAAAAGGTGCCATGCCAAAATAACAGTTACTTGGATAACCTTTACATCAATCTTAGTAATAGTTTTACGCCATATCGAGGTGTTACTTATTGATCCTAAAGGGGGTAAGGTACACAAATAATTGTGAGTACATGTTAGTTTTGATGAAACTCAACGATTTAAGTAAGGAGTCCTTTTATGTCGTGGCAAATGAGATAGGTTTACCTAATAAGTTCTTAGACGTGCCTATCAACCAAGAGTAGTTTCTAGACTATTAGCAAAGGATGTGCTTACCTAAAATATTTTAGAATTGAGTCTAAATACATAATGTGCTTAATTCTTCAATGATTTAAGGATCTTGGAATCATTTTATTCACACCTGCCGGAATAATAAATTAGAACAAAATGCCAATGACTTGTTTAAATTGCATAATTGCTTTAATTTTCAAGTTCTTACTCATGATAAATGTTTAGACTTTGCATGCTTCAATGTATGTTTTAATTATTTTTTATAATTAAATATCTTGCACTGCAGTAAATCCTTTTAGAAAGGTAACAGTAAATTTCCTCGATTGGTAGTGAATCCAAGAACGATTCACGGAAATGAGAGAAATTAAAGTGAGCAATTTAAAATCTACGTTTCTTTTAGCGACTTTTATGTTTGTTTTCGAATATCAAAGTCGAATGGAAAACCGATTGGTGCTTGTGTATTCAAAATACAATGTAGTTTTGAGATCATAAAGCATTGAGTTTCACTACAAGAAAAACGTTATTTTGCGACTGAAAAAGTAGTCGCAAAATCAAGATTTTCCGTCGCAAAATCAAGATTTTCCGTCGCAAAAATGGAATTGCGACTGAGGCGACGTTTTTTTGGGTCGTCGCAGAAAGCCTCGTCGCTATTTCATTTTTGCGACTATTTTTTGTGCTGTCGCAATTTTGCGACGGAATAGCGACGGCGTTGCGACTACTTTTTACGACTGAATTTCAATTTTTCGCGACTATTAGATTTCCCGTCGCAATTTTTTGCGACTGTTTTCTGTAATTTAGCGACTGCCTGGAAGTCGCAAATTTGATTTAAAAAAAGAAAAAAAAAAGAAATCAGCAACTAATGAAGTTGCTAATTTCCTTTTTAGGAGCGAATTAAGTTGAAATACGTTTTCCAGTCAAAGAAATAGTGAAACAGGGAGAACATATTTTCAATCTAAATTAACTTGCAAAGAAAAATTAAGAATTTCAAACATAACTCTTTATAAATCTTCTAAATTATTACAACACATCAAACAAATGAAAGATTCCAGTTCCCCGCATAGTAGTGACACAATTCGCTGAACAGAAATTCTTCGCCAATCTCTATTGCTTATCTTCTACAGTATCCGACTCCTCCCAGCAAACAACTTGTGTTCATCCTTTTCAATTGAACCCCTACATTGCATTTCCAAATCATACTCAATCCCAATACATAATTAAATAAAAACCTACAGGTTTAAAAGATTAAAACTCTAAAATATAGTTGTGAAGTAGGAGTAAATAACATCATCATATTATAATTTTTTACCATTTCATCTATACTAAATTAAAAAAAAACAGATCTATAACAACCTGACATAAAAAACAATCAACTAAAAAATTAAAAATCGAAATCCAAAATTGAACCTGGGGTTAAATGGGCATCCTTCACCTGCGGCGTCGGCGTAAACTCGATGGGGCAACGGAGAAACGAGGTGGAAAATGGTAGCGGCGGCGGAAAAGAGCAGCAGGAAACTAAAATAGAGGTGGGATGAAGAAAATAGAAGCAAACGTCAGTGATGGGGGAGGAGTGAAGAAGGGAGAGAGAAAAGGTGGCCGGTAAGGTGGAAATTTTATCAGAGATTGAGAGTTTTCTTTGTTCAAAACAGTGAGAAAGATGAAGAGGGGGGCGGTAGGTAAGAGAAAATTTAGGGTTTTTTTTTGTTATATTGTGAGGTTAGGAGGAAGAGGGAGAAACAAGTTGGTGAAACGTGGCTGGTGAAGCCCATCAAAGTGAAATACTAAAACATTAAAATATACTCCGTATTATATTTTTCAAAAAGTAAAATAATTGCGACCGAAAGATCAGTCGCACAATTCAGTCGCAATTAATTGCGACTGAAATGACGGTCGCAAGAATTAAAGACAGTCGCAATTTAGCGACTACAGAGCGACCATCACAAAAGTACTCGCAAATTTTAGTCTCTTAGGTTTATTCAGTCGCAAAGTTTAATTTTGCGACTGAATTTTTTGGTACTCGCAGAAGTCAGTCGCAAAAATGGATTTTTCTTGTGGTGTTTAAACGCCCAGCTTTACCAATGGTTAACAACCTAATATCTTTGTCCATTTAATTCTCAAATGAGTCCAGCTACTAGACATTCGAATAAGATCGATGCTAAGAGAACTTTAGAACCTTCTGGTAAGATCATCTAGTTGAAACAAAATATTCAACATAAATAAAATGGTAAGAAATTTGTTGGAGTGAAATTGGACATGTCTAACAAAGTATAAAAGTCAACACTAGAGAAGTCAATTCTTAAGACTATAAGAAAGAGTACAAGAAATAGTAAAACAAGGAACAAATGAAAGGAATTTACGATTCCGTTTCTACCTATAAGTTATGCTTAAAGAGAAGTGACCTAGCAATCAACTTCCTTGGTATCATATACCGCTTGAGGTTCTTACTTCGGTAATGACTCAAACAATGGAAGCTAGGCTACACTAATGACCTACAAGTGGGAAATAAAGCATGACATTTCTACATTAGTTGTAGGGTCATCTAGTTTGTTTTAAATCCTTTCAAGGCTGGAACTTAATGGCTATTTCGTCGATAATCAACATACCTAAATTTCTGCTTCAAACACAGAAAGACTTACATTCAAGAAAGACAAAAACAATGTTTGTTTATTATTTGAATGAAATGGTCATTTACGGGTTGAGTCAATATGCTTGATTAAAACAAACAACTCTTTAACAATAAGAACTTTACTAGGTTCAAATCAATCTCTTGATTTGAGTTCCACTAACCCTTTAACATTGTTGCTTAGACCATATCTACAAGTTAACATTCCAAAGCTCTAATTTTATGGACTTTTGAAAGTTGATTGATTTCTAGATCATTCAAGACAAGCTGGTCTTGTTGAAAGTAACACAAGATATGATCTATTGTTAGAACACCTAGACAATAGAGTTGAAAGCTAAAGAAAAATTTTATGACTTTATTATTTCACCTAGATTTGAATGAGTATTGGTTTGTTTACTCAAAGTGACATAAGTTTGAATCAGTTTGGCTAGTTCAAAGATTCAGAAGTATAAAATCCACATGGCAAGAAATCATAAAGATCTAGGTTAGATCATGACGATGATTACTTTAACACCAAAAATGATCATCAATGATTGTGTGTTGTAATTTCACGATCTAGCTCAATAAGATATGGCATATCTTCGTTGGAGTGATCAAAGTCAATTAGAACTTGATTCAATCAATGATGAATCATAAAGAGTTTTCCTATAATTTCTAAAACAAAATGATCAACTACTACCAGACTAAACCAAATTCGTCAAAGCTATTGAAAAGTAATTTTAGAATATCTTTTCATAATATATATCTAAAGAGTTCCTAAACTTAGTAGGAGCTTAGTGTTTGTTATTCGACAAACTAAGGCCCAAGTATAAATATATTTTTCATTGTGATTTATTCAAATGAGACACAATGGTATTTTTCTACCACGAATTTTTGAGAACATAATGTTTGTTTGCTCGAAATAATTTCCTTTTGGAGATTCGTTTCCAAAATGATAAGTGGGGAAAAATAGACCTCGAAAGTCTTCGAGGTGAACAACAAACATAAACGGACATTCCATAGGCTTTTAGAAGTTCTTCAGAAAATCCGAACACTTATTCTTTAAGGACTTTAGAAGTGGCTTTAAAGAATAGACATCTCTTAGAAGACTTTACAAGTGCTTCAAGGAGAACAGAATATTCAAAAGACTTCCAAGTGTCTGTTGATATTCTATTGTTTGATGTTCTATACCCAAGTAGACATAGAGTTCAAGTCACTGAAACTATGAGATTCTTCTATTAGATAGTGAAGAAACCTACAACTTGCAGTCAAACTATTATCAAGATGATAATGAGTACGTGACTTGCAAGAAATCTATGACGAAATATAAATTCCCTAAAATGGTTAGAGGCCATATATAGACTTAATGTTTAATTGGTTAAAGGCCATAATAACATACTCAATGTTCTGATGACAAAATTGAAATTTTGTTGGTTTGCAAGATGATTTACATCTATTGGTTGCAAATTGGTTTTAAGGATAAAAACCATCAAACATGGAATTGTGTTCACACACAAAGCTAGATTAGTTTCTAAAGGTTACAAGCAAATTCATGGCGTGGATTGTGTTGAAACCTCATGCATGATCGTAATTCTCAAGTCTATAAATCAAGCAATGATTGCATATTGGTACATATGGCAATTGGATGACAAAACGTATTCCTAAATAAAATTTTGGAATAAACTATGTACATGGTATGTCATAGGATTTGTGGATCCAAATAAATGCTTGAAAAGGAAAGCTAGCTTATGAAATCTAAGTACATATTTAAGCAAGCAATTGGGAATTGGAACTGTATTTTAGTGAAGCTAATAAGTATTTTAGTTTCATAAAATGTACATGATTCTTATGGATATATAAGAAGTTTAGTGGGAGTACGTAAAAACTTAATTTGTCCTATGTGTATCACACACATATCTCTCTATTGTGAAATAACATTCAAATGCTAATGACTTAGATTTGAAATTATTCATCAATGATGGACTATGGAGAAACTTAGTGCATACTGGGTATTAAGATCTATTTACAAAGGTCTTATAATATTGTTTTGGATTAAGATTTACTAAATAAAAAATGAAAGACTCAATTGGAGATATTCGACCCATATGAATAAATCTAAGTAAAGAATGTTTGAACTATGTATAAGCATTTACTAAGTTAAATATTAAAGGATCTAAATGAGATTCATTTTTTTTTTTTTTTTTTTTTTTTTTTTTTTTGGCAATTAAAAAATGAGATTCTTTACCTATATTATATAAGAATTTAGCTGGATTTAGTATCTACTGAAATTAGATGAGCTAAAGTTACATGAATAGAATTCAATTGGGAATTATTCTGCAAAAGAATTTATCATGTATGATATAATATGAGGATCGCCAAAAACATATCGTATGACTTTAGGCATGACGAACATATACCAATCTCTATTGATCTAAGTGAAGATCAACTTGATTGAGATCAAGAAAAACTTATGGTACTTGAAAAGGTACATAGGAATAGTTTTTGATTCAAGGAAATAAACATATGCTAAATATTGATGCTACACGCATAAACACTGGCAAAGGATCAAGAGAGATCCCTTTGGAGTTAACCATTGGCAAGGACGAGCTATAGAGCATCGTGTTTTGAAATGGAAACATGGATTGGAGACCATGAGTTGTTGCGTGGGAAATTAAAATATTAATTTCTATGTTCTAAGATACAGATGGAAAAGTCTTCCACATATCCGGGAACTGCTTGGACAAGCAAATCCAAACAAAGCATCAGCAACCTAAACAGTTGAAGTAAAAGTAATTATTGCCTAAGAAGCAATGAAACAGAGTTGTTTACATTAAAGAGTTCTTCACTGAACTTGGGTAGATCACATGTCTACTGACTTGATGGTTCTTCATTGTAAAAATGCGTAGAGCCACTATTGTAGTAAGAAAGACTAGATCACTTAATAAAACAAACTCAAAAGATCTTATCATCATATCTAGAAATACATTCGATGAAAGGGATATTAACATTGGCAAAGCATGATAACTAAACCTATACAACAAGTGAGAAGCAACACTCACATTGTGGCACTGGGAATCAAGTATAGCTTTGAATTCCATTAGTTGTTTTAAATTGTGGTTAGGGGCCCATGGTTGTAAAACACTGGGGTTGAACATTTATCATATATGAAATGTATTTTCATATTCCATTTAATCTTGGTTTAGTATTAAATGATGAGTCCTTTCAATATTGACGATATACTCAAGATAGACTGTCAGGACCAGTCCCGTGACTAAGAAATGTCTATCAAGTGAACTTGAATGTAGTCCATGGTCGGAAGTTTTCTATAAAGGTGGACGCATAGAAAACGCTAGACGACTAGAATGCAAGATGACTAGTAGTTCTGTTTCTTGAACTATATGGACATGGCAATGTCGCAATAATTTGCATAGATACTTACTTTTAGAAGACTAGTATCGGACAGACCTATGAAACTTTACTGTAAGAGATGAAAATCTGTCATAAGTAAATTTCATTACATTATTAGACACTAATCTTTAATACCTGAGTGATTTGAGATTACTTGTTTGAGAACTGGTTACTTTGACGTTGTCAACCGTCGCACCGTAAAAGGAGGCTATAACGGCAACACTCAGGTAATCACCTATCAAACGAAGTCCAACCTCAAGATCACAAGATTGGGATTGTCCTCCCATAAACCAGGATGAGATGCTGAAAGTTGTACAAGGCCACTAGGAGAGCTAGAAACTGTAAAATGCATGGCCGTGCTCAGATGAATCATAGGCTATGATTATCTGTTTATTTGATCAGTTGAACTCTGAAACCGAGAAATACCTTTGGACATAATAAGGATGACTACTCTTACCTTATGTTCATGAGCAAGCATCAAGCGATAAAGGAATTAGGAAATGCACACTTGTCCCTAAGGACAAGTGGGAGACTGAAGGAAATAATGCCCTTAGTCCAAGTATGCATTCAATGCTAAGTCTAATAAATGCAGTTCAGTATTAATTAATTATGCAAATTAATAATTCAGTGAAATCAAGTGAGCTGAATACCTAGCTAGAAGGCCGCTTCAGTTCGAGTGGAATTAATAATATTAATCCACAGCTTACTCTTGACTGAACCCGTAGGGTCACATAAATAGTACGTGAACGGATCAAGTATTTAAGTGAATTAATACTCTAATTATGAATATTCTGAATCGACGGATCTCGGTTCCAGTGGGAGCTGAAATCGTCAAAAGGCAAAATATGAATACTCCGGAAACGATGATATTGCCGGAAACGGAAATATGGATCGTAACGGAAATATAAATATTATCCAAGTCGTAGATGTTGCCGGAAACGGAAACATGGTACGTATCGGAAAATATTATTGGAAATAGAAATATTGCCGGAATCAAAAATATTACCGGAATCGGAAATATTGTCGGAATCGGAAATAAATTCCGTAATCGAAAATATTAAATATTTGTTCGAAACGGAAATAAATTCCGGAATCGGAAATATTAAATATATTGTTCGAATCGGAAATGAATTCCGAAATCGGAAAACGAATCAAAAGCGCAACGTACGAAACGATCGTCCGACGAGCTTGCTAGACGTAAGGCCCAACACGAAGCCAGGCCCGCGCCAGCGAAGCCCGCGCGCATCAAGGCCAGCGAGGCCCCCGAGCAGCGAGCAAGGCATGGCCCAGCAGCAGCGCCCATAAGGATGGGCCGCGTGCTGCTAGCCTGCCTTGGGCCGAGCCGCGCACTGTGGCCTTATGGGCTGCGTGTGTGTGTGCTTGTGCAATGCTACGAATCCTTGGTTGTTTAGGATTGCTCGATTAATTGTTTTCTTAATTCCACAAGAATTAAATGTTTGATTAAACATTAAATTCTAATGGATTAATTTAACTAGAATTCTAATTGAATTAGTAAATTGAATCCTAGTGGAAATCTAAGTCCGATATTTCCTCCCTATAAATAGGTGCTTCATAATCATAATTTATACACATAACAATCAACAAGTATTCATATAGTTTAAGTTTAAGAACGAATTTAATAATTTGCCTAAACTAATAACTAAGCTTTCGAATAAACATAAAACCTTAGATAATATTCTAATTAATTGAGTCTAAGGCGGATGCGAACGAGCTGTGGACTATCTACGTAGGGGTGATATTTGGAGTCCTAAAATTGTTCTTGTTCGGTTCGGGAGCAGCTAGGGAAGGCACACATCACATGTATGTACCCTTTTTGGTTGACAAGCAAATTCATTAACTGTCTTCTGTTTTTCGAAGAGGGAACTCCGTCTCATCGGAGAGGTTTCGAATGATTTTTGTAAAATATTATTGGAAATAGAAATAAAAGGCATCCAAATCGAGTGATTTTTGTAAAATATTTGTGTAAAATATTTGTGTAAAATATTTTTGTAAAAGTTCACCGACATGTAAAAGGCATCCAAATCGAGTGATTTTTGTGTCAATTCCGCATGTAAAAGGCATTCTGCCGAACCCAGAATTCTCAAATTCGAAGCCTAACTATGACTTTTCGAAGGTTTTAGTTTTTCGAATGCAAAATTTCGTAAATTTAAGATGTTAAATTAAATATTTGCAATTCTTGTTGGTAAATCTTGAATTTTTTGATTGACCTACTGTATATGTTTAACAAGTTTGAATGCCTAGCCTTGTTAATTATGCAATCTAATTTGTAATCATGATTAATTTGTTGAAAATTAGAATAATTTAGAATTAATTTGATTTTCATAATTAATTATAATTTAATTAGATACCTATGATTAAAAACCACCATAAAAATTGTAAATTTATGATAAATTTTAAATTTTTATGACCTAGACTTGAATCCATGTTAATCGGAAATCAATTGAATAATAAATTTTCGATTTTTCGCCCTAAAATTATGAAATTAATATTAATTTATTAATTTGTCATTAATTTTAAATATAAATTTTTTAAATTTTATGCGATTCGTTCATATAACTTGCACGCACAAAGCAATGGACGCTACGTGTTACCCTTAAGGGGTGTTGTATAGTGCGGGCATGTGACGACGAGCAAGGGAGCTCGTCGCCCATGCGGCACGAATGCAATGAGCAAAGGCATGGTGCACGAGCACAAGGCAGCAGCCCTGCCTTGTGTCGTGGGCTATGAGCAATGGACGAATGGGCATGGGCGAAGGCAAGGCATGGCAGTCGCGTGTGGGCAGCAAGCGAGCTGCGCCACAACGCGCACTGCCTCGTGCAAGCGCGCGCAGCCTCGCGCGCAGCGAGCGCAAGCTCGCGTGCCACGAGTGCTGCGCCCAGCGTCGATGCCGCGCGCAGCGAGCGCTGGCTCGCACCAAGCGAGCGCTAGCAAGCGCGCACAGCATGCGCTGGCGAGCGCACGAAGCGAGCGCTGGCCCGCGTGCAGCGAGCGAACGCAGCGAGCGATGGCTCGCGTGCATCGAGCGCTGGCGCACGCGCAGCGAGCACATGCTCGCGTGCATCGAGCGCTGGCGCGCGCGCAGCGAGCACCAGCTCGCGCGATGGCTTGCGAAGGGTAGAAGCAGCAGCTATGCGACGCAGCGCATGGGCTGCGCGCACATGGCCAGCGATGGCTGTGTGCGTGTGGCCCATGGGCGTGTGATGCGTGAGGTGTTTGCGTTACGATTAGATCGTTTTAAAATTTTAATTTGAAATTTTCAGTTTACGTAATTTTAATTAATTCTAAAATTAATAATTTAAATTATTTTCTTGGATTTTAATTTTGAATATTGTAATTATAATAAATTTTATTTATTCTAATTATTTTACTAAAATTAAAATCATGAATTAATTTAAATACGACTGAAATTAAATTAAACTTTTTGGATTCAATTATAAATTTATATGAGCTTTAAATTTTTATTAAATTTGTATGTTTCCGGTTAGACTAGAAATACATTTTTATGTTTAAAATTAGTAAAGCATATGAATTTATTGGTTTAAGTGGGAGCCCTTTTAGTCATAAACTCTTGATTAGGTCTACAAATCCTTAAGGATAAAACAACTTGATTAGAATTAATAAGGACTGAATAATTGGTAGATTATTGGTGCCCTTGATTAATTGCTGCAAATGTTTACGTGATGCATAATGTGTTTTACTAACCAGCTATGTGGGCCATTCATGATAATGAATGGGTGAATGGTATATATTGTATATGTACTGTTTTGCAGGTTATGAAGTGACTAGTATGGCCCAAATAGGATAGAAAATATGGTCTGCGTACCATTAATTTGAATGTAATTGGTCTAAAGTACCAAAGTTGTTTTTCAAATTCAAATATGGTCTGCGTACCATCAAATAGTTGTAATTAGTTTTAATTATAGCTTATCCTATTTGAAGAAAATGGTGCCTCCCACGGAGATTTTCAAGACGGACTTTGAAGTTAAAGCTTCAACATGAAGTCGGGCCATACTAGATCACATTTATCTTATGCATGTTTTAAGTTATTTATTGCTTTTAAATATGTCTTAAAATGCATGAGATCAAAAGCTTGATTATGTTGCATGATTAAGGATTTTAGTTCACTTAAAATCTAACCAACATAGTAAGAGCCTTAAGTTCCAAACTTAAAAAATTGAGTTAAAAGGTGCCATGCCAAAATATACACTTGCTTGGATATCCTTTACATCAATCTAGTAATAGTTTTCGCTCAGCGAGGTGTTACTTATTGGTCCTAAAGGGGCAAGGTACACAAATAATTGTGAGTACATGTTAGTTTTGGTGAAACTCAACGATATAAGTAAGGAGTCCTTTTATGTCGTGGCAAAATCGATAGGTTTACCTAATAAGTTCTTAGACGTACCTATCAACCAAGAATAGTTTCTAGACTATTAGCAAAAGGCTTTTGCTTACCTAAGATGTTTTAGGATTAAGTCGACAAACTGTGCTTAGTTCTTCAATGATTTTAGGATCTTGGAATCATTTTATTCACACCTGCCGGAACACATAACTTGAATAAAATGCTTAATAAACATTGAATTATGCATGTATGCTAGAATTTAAGTTTATTAAGAGAAACTGTGAATGGTTATTTATTTGTTTATTCTTTTCAATTGTAGTTTTAAATATGGCAAACAACAATCAAAACATCATCATAGGTTCTGAGCTTATGGTCAAGCTGAACCTGGCAAATTTTCTTGAATGGGAAGCTAAGCTAGTTGAAATAGTCAAACTCAATGGACTTGAGTATGTACTGTCACATCCCATGCCAAGCTACTATGCCAGAGACATGACCCCTGAGAGATTTTACGCCTGGGATGCGGATCTCAAAAAGGTTATGAGTCTCATGCTGAACAATATCCCTGATGATTGGGCTAGAAGGTTTGTAGCCTATGAACCTTTTACGCTCATCAAAAATCTGAGGGATATCTGTCGTGGAAGCACGGAGGACAGGGACCTGAACGTCCATGAGTTGATTGAATCAATGTCTGGTCTAAAGGTTAGTTCTCCCAACAGGTGTTATAGGATGGAGGTCCAAGAAACACATGTTCATCTCCTTCGCACTAAACAGAGGGTAGGCGTCCCACTGAGGTTCCATGTGGATCTTATGCGTTCATACTTTGACCGCCTAAGTCTACTAGGAACACCAATAAGCGAAAGGATGACAGTCTCTATCTTGCTCAATTCACTACACAGTGGGTTTGGTCGCTTCAAGCAACTATACCTAAGTGAACCAAGAGAAGAAACAGTTGCAGAATTTGTTCACCTTGTTAGAAAGGCTGAAATAATACTGGACTGTGAAGCCAAAGATTTACTCAAGGCTAGAAGGAGACCGTTCAAGAAAAGTGGAAAGTCCAAGGGCAATGCTAAATCAAAGCAGGACAAGTCCACATCAAGCTGTCTTTATTGTGATGGAATAGGCCATTACAAAAGAGAATGTCCAAAGCTAAAGGAAGATCAGAAGAACGGAACAGTCGTTCCATCTTCAGGTATTTTCGTTATAGACTGTATACTTGCTAATTCAACTTCTTGGGTATTAGATACAGGTTGTGGCTCACACTTATGTTCCAATCCACAGGGACTAAGAAGAAGTAGAAAGTTAAGCAAGGGTGAAGTCGACCTACGAGTGGAAAATGGAGCACGGATTGCTGCATTAGCTGTAGGAACTTACTATTTGTCGTTGCCCTCCGGGCTAGTTTTGGAACTGAAAGAATGTTTCCATGTTCCAAGTCTTACTAAAAACATCATTTCAGTTTCTTGCTTAGATGCTAAGGGATTTTCCTTTTTAATAAAAGACAATAGTTGTTCGTTTTATTTTAAAGAGATGTTTTATGGATCTGCTAGATTAGTCAATGGACTTTATTTATTAGATCACGACAAACAAGTATATAACATAAATACCAAAAAGGCCAAAAAGGATGATTCAGATCTCACCTATCTGTGGCATTGTCGATTAGGCCGTATAAACTTAAAACGCTTAGAAAGACTTCAAAAGGAAGGAATTCTAGAACCATTTGACTTAGAGGATTATGGTAAATGCGAATCATGTTTACTTGGCAAAATGATAAAGCAACCTTTCTCTAAAGTTGGAGAAAGAGCAAATGAACTATTGGGTTTAATCCATACAGATGTATGTGGACCAATGAGTACAAATGCTAGAGGTGGTTTCAGCTACTTTATCACTTTCACTGATGACTTCAGTAGGTATGGTTATGTCTACCTAATGAAGCATAAGTCTGAATCCTTTGACAAATTCAAGGAATTTCACTAGTAGAAAAAACCCCTGTTGCAACCCTCTTGTTGCAGCGTACATGTAATAATACGCTTCAACAACCAGTAGGTCAACGCGGGTCAAACTTTATAAAGGGTTGTTGCAGCGTACAAATTAATTGCCCGCAGCAAGAGAGTTTTTTGCAGCGTACAAAGTAAAAGCCCCCTGCAATAGCCCATTTATTTTGCAGCGTACAGATAAAAGCCCGCTGCAATAAAAAAATTTCGCTGCAAATTAAGCTAATTAAGAAAAACATTTTCGGATATCAAACATTTTGCTGCAAAGCTCAGTACTCCCTCTTCTTCCCTCAGCTTTCCCTGCGTACTCTCTCACCTCCTCATTCTTCTTCTTCTTCATCTGCTCTCTTTCTCTCTCCTAAATCCCTTCTTTCTCCGCCATATTCCCCCAATTCTGAGGTCCTTTTCGTGAATTCTCCCCCGTTTTCTCGCCGCGGTTTCTTCCCCAGGTAACTCCCATTTCGACGCTTTTTTCTGAATCCCCCCTTTTTTGTTCTAAGTTTTCTCTAATTCGTGGTTTTTTTGGGTTTTTTGCAAGTAATTGTTGAAATTGGGTGACAATTCGTCTTGGTTTTTGTGAAAATTTGCTCGACTCTTTCTCTCCAAGCATCTGGCCTTCGACCTCAGCCTTCGAACTCAGCCGCCTTCGAAATTGAGGAGGTATAGTTTTCTAACTTTTTGTATTTGTTTTTCCCTAATTTCGTATTTTTAGGGTTTGCTTTCAGTCAATTCTTGATTTTTCCCCTAATTTCGTATTTTTAGGGTTTGATAATATAAATTATTCTTATTCTTATTTTTTGTGTTACTTGATCTTTTGGTGATACCACATTACAACTATGGGTTGGTTCTGTTTGTTTGTGCTATATTTTCTCTTGCAGTAAGACTTGTATGATGAAATTTCTATCTGTGCTATATTCTTCAATTTGCTAGAAGTTTCCTGTTTCTGTTAATTTGGTATCTTGTCAGGCTCTTTTTTGTTGCAGTCTTCTTGCTCCTATTCCCTTGTGTATTTAATTATTGTTTATATTTTTGGGTATGATGACCAGTGTGGGCAGTTGGATGGAAATAGGATTATAGGCTACTTGAAACTTGAAAGGGTTTTCAGTTTCATGGATTAACAAGTTCTGGTTGTTCATATTGATGAGGTATTGTAAAGTTGTTGATGATATTGTGCTCCACCATTTGATATATCCCGAGTTCATAGAGGCTAAAATATAATAAAAGTTTTTGGTCTTTTTAAGTTTAACCAAGTATTTGCATAGGCCGTTGCTTGGTGCTTAGAGGCATAAGGGTAATGTTTTAGTAATGGTATATTAGTATATATGGTGCTGTAAGTATATGTATTTTTTAAAATATTAGTTAATTATTTTACGAAAAATACCACAACCTCTGTATTTCTCTCCACAGTTGTAAACTTGTAATAGGGCTATGAGGATCCAGGTCTGTTTCACCAGCCTTGGACTGCTGTTTTCCGAACACATCTTATTACTGGTGTAACCGAACGCCTCACTCCCAAAGGTTACTTTTTTTTACTCTACCAATTTTACATTTCTTTCTTCACATTTTTATTACTTTTTCTTATGTTTTGCCAAACTCGTTTCTGAAATTTCATTTAACTTTATTGTACCAATAAATTCATTGTCAATCTTTCGAATGAATAATAATAATGTATAATTGCTTACATACTAATTATTTTTTTGTAAGATATGCCTCGGCTAGTAGCTTAGTCGGCCACTCGGAGTGGGTATAAGTTTCTTTTGGGGTAAAAATTAAAAATTAAAAATTAAATATTACAAATAGAGGAAGGAGCATTCAAACATGTGGCCTACTAAGTATATTTTACACAAGTCCACGTTTTTTACCTTTAGTTCAAGACCTTATTGGTAGAGCGAGTATACTACTAACGAACCTAAGAACTCATTTCGAACTTACTAAATGATTCATATGATTAGTTTTAAATTTCCAAGACTCAATCCAATCTATTTATGCACATTTGAGACTTGTTTGGCCATTATAGGTCATATTTAGGCTAATATGACATTTTCGCTCCCAACTTTGAACTAACAAACCTAAAAAATAATTTCAAACTTATTACATGATTCATATGATTATTTTTAACTTTTCAAAACTCAATCCGATCTATTATGCACATTTGAGACTTGTTTGGTCGTTATAGGTCATATTTAGGCTAAAATGAGACATTTTCGCTCCTAATCTTAAACTAAAGAACCTAAAGACTCCTTCCAATCTATTTATGCACATTTAAAGCTCATTGGGTCGTTATAGGTCATATTTAGCATAAAATGACATTTTCGCTCCCAACTTTGAACTAAAGAGCTTAATGACTTATTTTAAACTTCTTACATTATTAGTATGTTTAGTTTTAAGTTTCCAAGACTTATTCCAATCTACTTATGCACATTTAAGGATTGTTTGGTCGTTATAGGTCTATTTAGGCTTAAATGAGACATTTTCACTCCCAAATTTGAACTAAAGAACCTAAGAACTCATTTTATACTTATTATACATTTAATATGCATAGTTTTAACTTTCTAAGACTCATTCGAATCTATTAATGCACATTTAAGGCTCATTGGTTCGTTATAGTTCATATTTAGGCTAAAATGATATTTTCGCTCCCAAATTTGAACTCAAGAACCTAAGGACTTATTTTTAACTTTGTACATGATTAATATGCTTAGTTTGAAGTTTCCAAGACTTATTCCAATCTATTTATGCACATTTAAGGTTTGTTTGGTCGTTATTGGCCATATTTAGGCTAAAATGAGCATTTTCTCTCCCAAATTTGAAATAAAGAACCTAAGGACTCATTTTAAACCTTTTAAATGATTAATATACTTAGCTTTAAGTTTCCAAGACTCGTTCCAATCTATTTATGCACATTTAAGGTTCATTGGGTCGTTATAGGTCTTATTTAGGCTGGATTGACATTTTCGCTCCCAACTTTGAACTAAAGAACCTAATGACTCATTTTAAACTTTTTACATGTTTAATATGCATAGTTTTAACTTTCTAAAACTCATTCCAATCTATTTACGCACATTTAAGGCTCATTGGGTCGTTATAGGTTTTATTTAGGCTAAAATGACATTTTCGCTCCCAAATTTGAGCTACATAACCTAAGAATTCATTTTATACCTTTTACATGATTAATATGCTTAGCTTTAAGTTTCCAAGACTATTAGGACATTGTTATTAGTTGCTTGAATGTTAAAGTGTGATATTTAATTTGAATTTAATCTAATGCTTAGTTGAAATTTCTGTTTTTGTAAAGGTCTACACTCCGAGGAATGCGCCTATACTAGTGAGGAAATTGATGTGGTTCGTGAGCAACGGGCTAAGTGTTTTACCCGCAAGTATTTACTATTGGCTTGAGCGCGCTTGATCGAGGTGGTTTAGTTGTTATAGAACAATCGTTTACATTAAAATGTATGCGTACATTGAAATTGGAACGTATATTTGAATGTAGTACGTGCACTTTGGTTTTGGGATATATATATGTATACAAAACACCAGTTATTATTTTTTATATTTGTTGATCTACAGGTTGCGATATTTTATTTATTGTTGTTGACAGGTTCCTATATTTGGTGTAAGACACCCTAGGTATAGATAAATAAAACTAAAATTTTCCCGCCAAAAGCACAGCTTTGTTGCAGGGGGCATATACTTGTTCGCTGCAACAAGTGTGTAAAATTAGGCAAAAATCAAGACTTGTTGCAGCGTACAAAATGATGTACGCTGCAACAGACTGGTTTGTTGCAGCGGGCTTTTATTTGTACGCTGCAACAAACGCCGCAACAGACTGGTTTGTTGCAGCGTACAAATAAAAGCCCGCTGCAACAAACCAGTCTGTTGCAGCGTACATCATTTTGTACGCTGCAACAAGTCTTGATTTTTGCCTAATTTTACACACTTGTTGCAGCGTACATGCAAATGTACGCTGCAAAAAAGTACTTTTCGCAGCGTACATTGTACGCTGCAACAAGTCAATACTTGTTGCAGGCCCCCCAGTTGCAGCATACGATGTACGCTGCAACAGGGGTCTAAAAGCCCGCTGCAACAAGGGTTTTTTCTACTAGTGTTTCAGAGTGAAGTAGAGAATCAATTAGGCAAGAAGATTAAGGCACTGCGGTCTGATAGAGGCGGTGAATATCTGAGCTATGAATTTGATGACCATCTGAAAGAATGTGGAATTCCATCAGAATTGACTCCTCCTGGAACACCACAATGGAACGGTGTGTCGGAACGGAGGAACATAACCTTGCTAGACATGGTCAGGTCAATGATGGGTCAGGCCAAACTTCCATTAGAATTTTGGGGACATGCACTAAATACAGCTGCACTCACTATAAATAGAGCTCCGTCTAAAGCTGTCGAAAAGACTCCATACGAATTATGGTTTGGAAAGCCTCCAAATGTGTCTTTTCTTAAGATTTGGGGATGTGAAGTATACGTCAAACGATTAATTTCAGACAAACTTCATCCAAAATCTGACAAATGTATCCTTGTGGGCTATCCAAAGGAAACAAAGGGGTATTACTTCTACAATACATCTGAGAACAAAGTGTTTGTTGCTCGAGATGGTGTCTTTTTGGAGAAAGATCACATTTCCAAAATGACAAGTGGGAGAAAAGTAGACCTCGAAGAAATTCGAGTCGAACAACAAACTCTAGAGAATGCTCAAGATGACATTCAGGATGAAACTCAGAGATCTTTAGAAGAATCTGGTGAGAATCATGGTCAAACTAGAAATGTTACCCCGCGTAGATCGCAAAGATATAGATCTCAACCGGAAAGGTACTTAGGTATTTTGACGAACGAGAGCTATGACGTTCTATTACTTGAGAGTGATGAACCTGCGACTTACAAACAAGCTATGACGAGCCCTAGCTCCAAGCAATGGCAAGAAGCCATGTAATCTGAATTAGACTCCATGTCTAAAAACCAAGTATGGGATTTGGTCGATTTGCCAGATGGCTACCAAGCCATTGGAAGCAAATGGGTTTTCAAACTGAAAAAGGACAAGGATGGGAAACTTGAAGTTTTCAAAGCTAGATTGGTTGCAAAAGGTTACAGGCAAGTCCACGGTGTGGATTACGATGAAACCTTTTCACCAGTTGCAATGCTAAAGTCTATTCGGATAATGTTAGCAATCGCTGCATATTACGATTACGAAATATGGTAGATGGATGTCAAAACTGCTTTCTTAAACGGCATTTTAACAGAAATTGTGTTTATGACACAGCCTGAAGGTTTTGAGGATCCAAAGAATGATAAAAAGGTATGCAAGCTAAAGAAGTCAATCTACGGATTGAAGCAGGCATCCAGGAGCTGGAATATACGTTTTGATGAAGCAGTCAGTGACTTTGGTTTCATCAAGAACGCAGACGAATCTTGTGTATACAAGAAGGTCAGTGGGAGCAAAATTGCTTTCCTAGTATTATATGTCGACGACATATTACTTATCGGAAATGACATTCCTATGTTGAACTCTGTCAAGATTTGGCTTGGGAAATGTTTTTCGATGAAAGATCTAGGAGAAGCACAGTACATATTGGGCATCAAGATTTACAGAGATAGATCTAAAAAGATGATTGGACTTAGTCAAAGCACTTATATCAATAAGGTGCTTGATAGGTTCAAGATGGCGGACTCCAAGCGAGGCTACCTACCCATGTCTCATGGAATGACTCTAAGCAAGACTCAGTGCCCAAAAACACTTGATGAGCGTAGACGAATGAATGGGATTCCATATGCATCATTGATTGGTTCAATAATGTATGCTATGATATGTACACGCCCGGATGTTGCGTACGCACTCAGTGCTACGAGCAGATACCAGTCAGACCCAGGAGAGGCGCATTGGACTGCTGCCAAGAATATTCTGAAGTACCTGAAAAGGCACAAAGATGACTTCCTGGTCTATGGTGGAGATGATGAATTAATTGTTAAAGGCTATACGGACGCAAGTTTCCAAACAGACAAAGATGATTTCAGATCACAGTCTGGGTTTGTCTTTTGCCTCAACGGAGGAGCAGTAAGCTGGAAAAGTGCTAAGCAAAGCACCATTGCGTATTCTACAACTGAAGCGGAGTACATTGCTGCACATGAAGCAGCAAAGGAAGCTATATGGCTAAGGAAGTTCATAGGTGAACTTGGTGTAGTCCCCTCCATTAAAGGACCAATAGCCCTGTATTGTGATAATAACGGAGCTATTGCACAGGCAAAGGAGCCTAGACACCACCAGAGAGTCAAGCATGTACTTCGTAGATTTCACCTTCTACGAGAGTTCGTTGAAAGAAAAGAAGTCGAGATAAGCAAAATTGGAACTGATGACAACATATCAGATCCATTGACTAAACCTCAGCCGCAGGCGAAGCACAACTCGCACACTGCAGCAATGGGAATCAAGCATATTGGAGAATGGCTTTGATGTCTCTGTTTAATGTTTTAAAGTTTTAGAGTTTAAATCTTTGTAAAACATTATTGGTTAATCATTCACAATAAATGAAAGGAATTCATTTTTCCATTTAATTTGTGGTTTATTAAATGATGAGTCCCTTCAATTTGACGATATATTCAAGATAGACTGTCAGGACCAGTCCTGTGACTAAGAAATGTCTATCAAGTGAACTTGAATGTCAAAGGTTGAAAATGGTCCCTAGTCGGAGTTTTCTATAAAATTGGACGCATAGAAAATGTTAGACGACTAGAATGCAAGATGACTAGTAGTTCTGTTTCTTGAACTATGTGGACATGGCAATGTCATAATCATTTGCATAGATACTTACTTTGGGAAGACTAGTATCGGACAAGACCTATGAAACTTTACTGTAAGAGATGAAAATCTGTCATAAGTAAATTTCATTAAAATTATTAGACACTAAATCCTCAATACCTGAGTGATTTGAGATTACTTGTTTGAGAACTGGTTGCTTTGACGTTGACCAACCGTCGCACCGTAAAAGGAGGCTATAAAGGCAACGCTCAGGTAATCACCTATCAAACGAAGTCTAATCTCAAGATCGCAAGATTGGGATTGTCCTCCCATAAATCGGGATGAGATGCTTAAAAGTTGTACAAGGCCACTCGGAGAGCTAGAAACTGTGAAATGCATGGCCGTGCTCGGATGAATCATAGGCTATGATTATCTGTTTATTTGATCAGTTGAACTCTGAAACCGAGGAACACCTCTGGACATAATAAGGATGACAACTCTTACCTTATGTTCAAGAGCAAGCATCGAGCGACAAAGGAATTAGGAAATGCACACTTGTCCCTAAGGACAAGTGGGAGACTGAAGGAAATAATGCCCTTGGTCCAAGTATGCATTCAATGTTAAATCTAATAAATGCGGTTCAGTATTAATTAACAAGTTAATAATTCAGTGAGATCAAGTGAGCTGAATGCCTAGCTAGAGGCCGCTTCAGTTCAAGTGGAATTAATCCACAGCTTACTCTTGACTGAACCCGTAGGGTCACACAAATAGTACGTAAACGGATCAAGTATTTAATGGCATTAAATACTCCATCTATGGATATTCGGAATCGACGGATCTTGGTTCCGTGGGAGCTGAGATCGTCAAAGGCAAGCAAATGAATACTCCGGAAACGATGATATTGCCGGAAACGGAAATATGGATCGTATCGGAAATATAAATATTATCCAAGTCGTAGATGTTGCCGGAAACGGAAACATGGTACGTATCGGAAAATATTATCGGAAATAGAAATATTGCCGGAATCGGAAATATTGCCGGAAACGGAAATATTGTCTGAATCGGAAATATTATCGGAATCGGAAAATAATTCCGGAAACGGAAATATTAAATATTTGTTCGAAACGGAAATTAATTCCGGAATCGGAAATATTAAATATTGTTCGTATCGGAAATGAATTCCGGAATCGAGAATTTAATCGGAAGCGTATCGTACGAATTAGGATCGGACGAGGCCTGCCAGACGAAGGCCCAGCACGAAGCCGGGCCATCGCCCCAGCAAGCCAAGCGCAACAACCACACGCCAAGCATGCGACCAGGCCCAGCGCAAAAGCCAGGCCCAGCCGAAGCTTGGGCGCGCGTGAGGCTGCGACGAGTGGGCTGGCGCTGTGCGTGGGCCGCAAGGCCTGCGTGCGGTGCTAGCGTATTACTCGAAGTGTGTTACTCGAATCCTAAAGCGTATAGAATTCGTTTAATGATTAAATTCCTAATCCTAAAAGATAAATTAATTAAATAAGAGTTCCACTAGGAATCTAATTTAATTAATTCGTATCCTAGTAGGATTCCAATTCTCTTTCCATACCCCTATAAATATGTGGCCTGGGTTCACAATTTATAACGAGTTTTCAAGTATTCAAAGTGAGTTTTTGAGAGAAAAAATTCAGTCACATACCTTGCCTAAAAGTGCCGAAATTATTAGTACCTTAAGGGCGATTCTAGTTGGTCAATCTTAAGGCGGATCCGGACGTGCTGTGGACTATCTACGGAGGGACGACACTTGGAGTCCTAAAGACTTGTTCTTGTTCGGTTCGGGCGCAGCTAGGGAAGGCACGCAACAAAGAGTATGCTTCTAAACTATGCGAAATGATTATGTGTAAATAATATGTATTCCTGGCTTAATGGTTGTTTCCGCATGATTTATGAATTGTCATATGTATCATAACCTAACAGTTGGAAACTAGGTTGTAAGGTTATATCATTAACCTTACTAACCGACCAAACAAGAAGCAAGGCCGGCTAGCAAGCCGTGCGATCCAAGCAACGGACACACGCCCGCGTGCCCAGCGACACACTGCAGGCCGAAGCCCATAGTGCGCGCGCCGAGCAGGTGGGCCGTTGGCCTTGCTCGTTCGTCGCTGCTGTGCGCTCTTGCTTGCTGTTGCGTGATCGCGCCCAATGGGCTGGTCTTGCTCGCCCTTGCTCGCGAGCTTGCAGGCTCGTTGGGCCTTGCACGCTTACGTGCTTGGCTCAACGGGCCGACAACTCCGATGCCCTTCGTATTCGCGATTTATTATATTTCCGATATATTATTTATCGTTTCGTATACGACGAATCACCGTCGTACGATACGATTTATTCGTGTCGCCCAGATTACGAATATTCGCGATACGATATACGATTCCGACAAAGGTCGTATCGTATAATACGTTTCCAACTAATTCCCGAAAAGCTATTAAATGAATTTCCGATTCATTTAATCCGGTGATCTGTTACGTGTCATTGGTGTGACCTTGTAGGTTCAGTCAAGAGTAAGTTGTGAGTTCAATATCCATTAGAACTCACTGATCGGAAGCATTGCTCCAGCTAGCTGTTCCGATCACTTGATCTCACTGAATTAATTGTTCGCAATTAATCTGAACCTTGGTATTAGACTTAATGCACCTTGGGTGAAGGACATATTTCCTTCAATCTCCCACTTGTCATTCAGACAAGGGTGCATCCACATTCCTTTGTCACTTAGTGTTACTTACTGAACATAAGGTAAGATCCAAGCCATCCTTATTAGGTCCAGAAGTGTTTCTCGGATTACAGAGTTCAACTGTCAAACTTTGGCAGAAGGTTAAGCCTAACCATTCTGAGCACGGCCATGCATTTTACAGTATCTAACTCACCGAGAGGCCTTGTTACACAACAACACCATATCCTATCAAAGATAGGAGGACAATCGATTCTTGCAATCTATGAACACTCACTTTGATTCATAGTACGCCCAATAACTGCTTTTATAGCCTCCTTTTACGGTGCGACGTTTAGCTAGTATCAAAGCGAACTAATTCTCAAACGAGCAGACATAATCGCTCATGTTCTGAGGAACGGTTTCTAATCACCATTAATGAGAACTACCTATGACATGACTTTAATCTCTTAAAGCGTTCTCATGGTCAATCCGATACAAGATCCAATAAGTATCTATGCAAAAGATTCTGACATCCAGTCACTCTAGTTCAAGAAACAGAACTAAGTAATCTACTTGCAATCTAATCTTCATTAGTCATTGGTCTTCCACCTTTCAACGACCTGGATTAGGGATCCTTTGTGACTTCAATATTCAAGTTCACTTATGGGTGTTTCTTTGTCAAAAAATCCATCTTGACATCCCATTTGAATGATTTGAATCACATGGACTTATCATTTAATTCTAAACTGAAGGAAATAATGCCCTTGGTCCAAGTTTGCATTCAATGATAAGTCTAATAAATGCGGTTCAGTATTAATTAACAAGTTAATAATTTAGTGAGATCAAGTGAGCTGAATGCCTAGCTAGAGGCCGCTTCAGTTCAAGTGGAATTAATGATATTAATCCAAAGCTTACTCTTGACTGAACCCGTAGGGTCACCCAAATAGTACGTACACGGATCAAGTATTTAATGGCATTAAATACTCTATCTATGGATATTCGGAATCGACGGATCTTGGTTTCAGTGGGAGCTGAGATCGTCACAAGCAAGTGAATACTCCGGAAACGATGATATTGCCGGAAACGGAAATATGGATCGCATCGGAAATATAAATATTATCCAAGTCGTAGATGTTGCCCGAAACGGAAACATGGTACGTATCGGAAAATAATATCGGAAATGAAAATATTGCCGGAATCGGAAATATTGCCAGAAACGAAAATATTGTCAGAATCGGAAATATTATCGGAATTGGGAAAAAATTTCGGAAACGGAAATATTAAATATTGTTCGCATCGGAAATGAATTCCGGAACTGGGAATTTAATCGGAAGCGTATCGTACGAATTAGCATCGGACGAGGCCTGCCGGACGAAGGCCCAGCACGAAGCCGGGCCATCGCCCAGCAAGCAAGACGCACGCCAACACGCACAGCCCATGGCAGCGCCAGGCCCACCGCAAGGCAGGCCCAGCGCGCCAAGGCGTGGCTGCGTAGCGTGGGCCAAGCGCACGCACGCGTGGGCGCCCTCGTGGCTCCGTGCGTGTGTGTGTTTGTGTCCATGCACAATTCATAAATCTATTAGGATTTGGTGTATGATTAAATTCCTATTCCTAAAAGGATTATTTAATTAATTAGAGTCCTTGTAGGATTCTAAGTTTAATTAAATCGTATCCTACTAGGATTCCAATTCCCTTTCCAAACCTCTATAAATAAGGGCCTAGGGTCATAATTTATGGACATGGGATTGAAGTATTCTAAGGGTAAGTTTTGAAAGAAAAATAAGCCAAACACTTGCAAACACTTAACCGAATTTCCTAGTAACCTTAAGGGCGATTCTAGTTGGTCTAACTTGAGGCGGATCCGGACGTACTGTGGACTATCTACGAAGGGACGAAATTTGGAGTCCTAAAGGCTTGTTCTTGTTCGGTTCGGGCGCAGCTAGGGAGGGCACGCTACAAAGTGTATGCTCCTAAATTATGCTAAATGATTATGTGTAAATAATATGTTTCCTGGCATTAAGGTTTTTCCGCATGATTTATGTTTTGTCATATGTATCATAACCTAACGTAAACCACAATTAAATGAATATGAAATAAATAAATTTCATAAATATGAAATGGTTAAACCAATTGTTTTAAACATAGATCTAACAGATGTTCTAAAACAATACTTAGAAAATCAAAGCCATTCTCCAACATGCTTGATTCCCATGGTTGCTACATGTGCGTTGTGTTTCACTTGTGGCATCAGTTTAGTCAATGGATCCGCGACGTTGTCGTCGGTTCCAACCTTGCAAATCTCGATTTCCTTTCTTTCAACGATCTCTCGAAGTATGTGAAATCGCCGCAGTACGTGCTTGGACTTCTGGTGGCTCCTAGGCTCCTTTGCCTGGGAAATGGCTCCGCTATTGTCGCAATACAAAGCCACTGGTCCTTTAATGGAGGGGACAACACCAAGTTCTTCGGTGAACTTCCGAATCCAAACAGCTTCCTTTGCTGCTTCTGAGGCAGCAATGTACTCGGCTTCAGTTGTAGAATCCGCAATAGTGCTTTGCTTAGCACTTTTCCAGCTTACTGCTCCGCCGTTGAGGAAGAACACAAACCCAGAGTGTGATCTGAAATCATCTCTGTCGGTTTGAAAGCTTGCGTCCGTATAGCCCTTAACAATCCACTCATCTGTACCACCATAAACCAGAAACCGATCCTTAGTCCTTTTCAGGTACTTTAGGATGTTCTTGGCAGCAGTCCAATGCGCCTCACCTGGTTCTGACTGGTACCTGCTCGTTGCACTGAGTGCAAACGAAACATCCGGCCTTGTACAAATCATAACATACATGATGGATCCAATAGCCGAAGTGTATGGAATTCCACTCATCTTTCTACGCTCATCAGATGTTTTGGGACACTGATTCTTGCTTAGATATACGCCATGTGACATGGGTAGATGGCCTCTCTTGGCTTCCATCATATTGAACCTAGCTAGCACTTTGTCAATGTAAGTTCTTTGGCTTAGTCCAATCATCCTCTTAGATCTATCCTTATAGATCTTGATGCCCAATATGTACTGTGCCTCTCCTAAGTCCTTCATTGAGAAACACTTCCCGAGCCAAGTCTTACAAACTCCAACATAGGAATGTCGTTTCCAATAAGCAGTATGTCGTCAACATACAAGACTAGGAATGCAATTTTACTCCCACTGACCTTCTTGTATACACAAGATTTGTCCTGATTCTTGATGAAGCCAAACTTATTGACTTCTTCATCAAATCGTTTATTCCAACTCCTTGATGCCTGCTTTAGTCCGTAGATGGACTTCTTAAGCTTGCATACCTTTCCTTGGTTCTTTTGATCGACAAAACCCTCCGGCTGTGTCATGAACACAGTCTCTTCAAGAACACCGTTCAAGAAGGCAGTTTTGACATCCATTTGCCATATTTCATAGTCATGAAAAGCGGCAATCGCAAGGATTATCCGAATAGACTTAAGCATCGCGACTGGAGAAAAGGTTTCATCGTAGTCAACGCCGTGAACTTGCCTGTAACCTTTTGCTACCAATCTAGCCTTGTATATGTATACAATTCCATCTTTTTCTTTCTTCAATTTGAAGACCCATTTGCATCCGATAGGTGTGAACCCATCCGGCAAATCAACCAAATCCCAGACTTGATTTTCAAACATGGAGTCTATTTCAGATTGCATGGCCTCTAACCATTTAATGGAGCTTGGGCTCGTCATAGCTTGCTTGTAAGTCAAAGGTTCATCACTATCCAATATGAGAACGTCCAAGTTTTCAGTCAAGAGGACGCCTGTTCATCTGTCCGGCTGAAAAATAGTTCTATTTGACCTACGAGGGGCAACAACGTTTTGAGGAACTACTCCCACTGGCTCTTCTAAAGACCTTGGAGGTTCATCAACTTGAACTGCTTCTAAAGAGTTCTGAGTTCGTTTTTTGTCTCGAATCTCTTCGAGGTCTATTATTCTCCCACTTGTCAATTTGGAAATATGATTTCTTTCCAAAAAGACACCGTCACGAGCAACGAATACCTTGTTGTCTGACTTGTTGTAGAAATAATACCCCATAGTTTCTTTTGGATACCCAACGAAGAAACATTTGTCAGATTTAGGTTGTAGCTTGTCGGAAATTAATCGCTTGACATATGCTTCGCAACCCCAAATCTTCAGAAAAGACAACTTTGGAAGTTTCCCAGTCCATAATTCGTATGGAGTCTTTTCAACAGCTTTTAACGGAGCACGATTCAGTGTGAGTGCTGCAGTTTGCAACGCATGTCCCCAGAACTGTAAAGGAAGTTCGGCCTGACCCATCATTGACCTGACCATATCGAGTAAGGTCCTATTTCTCCGTTCCGACACTCCATTCCATTGAGGTGTCCCCGGAGCAGTCAGTTCAGAAAGAATACCGCATTCTTTTAGATGGTCATCAAACTCGTGGCTAAGATATTCACCTCCTCGATCCGATCTTAGAGCCTTGATTTTCTTGCCATGTTGATTCTCTACTTCATTTTGAAATTTTCGGAATTTCTCAAACGATTCAGACTTGTGCTTCATTAAGTAAATATAGCCATATCTACTAAAGTCGTCCGTAAACGTTATAAAATAGATGAACTCACCTCTAGCTTTCGTACTCATAGGCCCACATACGTCCGTATGTATTAGCCCTAGTAGTTCGCTTGCTCTTTCTCCCACCTTTGAGAAAGGTTGCTTTGTTATTTTGCCAAGTAAACAAGATTCGCATTGATCAATCTTCTCTAAGTCGAATGATTCTAGAATTCCTTTCCGTTGAAGTAATTCCATGCGCTTTATGTTTATATGGCCTAATCGACAATGCCACAGAAATGTGAGATCCGAATCACTAGTTTTAGCCTTTTTGGTATTTATGTTATAAATGTGTTTGCTCGTATCTAGCACATAAAGACCGTTTTCTTGTTGTGCTGAACCATAAAACATTCCATTCAAAGCAAAAGAACAACTATTGTCTTTAAATTGAAAACTAAAACCTTTAGAATCCATACTTGAAACGGAAATGATGTTTCTGGTGATACTAGGAACATAGTAACAGTTTTCTAGTTCCAAAACAAACCCACTAGGCAAAGAAATAAAATAAGATCCTACGGCTAATGCAGTAATCCGTGCTCTATTTCCCACGCGTAGATCCATCTCGCCTTTATCAAGCTTTCTACTTCTCCTTAGTCCCAGTGAATTGGAACATAAGTGTGAGCCACAACCAATATCTAATACCCAAGAAGTAGAATTAGCAAGATTACAATGTATAACATACATACCTGAAGTAGAAGCAACGTTCCCGTTCTTCTCATCTTCCTTCTTCTTCAAGAAATCTCTCTTCCAATGCCCCTTCTTCTTGCAGTAGAAGCATTCAGAGTCGGCAGGAGAACGAGTTGCCCTTTTCTGTTTACCAGAACCGGCGCCATTGGAGTTGGATGAGGGCGAAGCCTTGCCCTTACCCTTCTTGCCCTTGTTCTTGCCTGATTTCTTGAAGTTCTTGCCCTTACGCACCATAAGCATATCATGCTTATTCTCTTGCTTGAGCGTCTTTTCAGCGGTTTTCAGCATACTGTGAAGCTCAGTAAGAGATTTCTCCATGCTGTTCATGTTGTAATTCAACTTGAACTGATCATAGCCATTATGAAGCGAATGGAGAATGATTTCAATAGCCATTTCATTTGAGACGTCAGAATCTAGAGCTCTCATGTTCTCAAAGAGTCCAATCATTTTAAGAACATGTGGGCTCACTGGTTCTCCTTTCTTGAGCTTAGTCTCAAGGATCAACCTCTGAGTCTCGAATCTTTCGATTCTGGCTTGGTCCTGAAACATGTTCTTCAACTCCGAGATGATTTGGTAAGCATCCGAGTTAATGAACGTTTTCTGAAGTTCAGGACTCCTGGATGCAAGCATCACACATTTGACATCCCTGTTGGCCTGAATCCAACGATTAAGGGCAGCTTGAGTTACCTCCGGCCCAGCCTCTTCCGGTAACTCTTCCTCAAGGACATATTCTTTTTCCTCATGCATAAGAACTATTTGTAAGTTCCTTTTCCAGTCGAGGAAATTGTTGCCATTCAACTTCTCTTTGTCGAGAATTGAACGCAAGTTGAAAGTGTTATTGTTTGCGGCCATTTTTTATTACTACAATCGAAAAGAATTTGCAATAAATAACCATTCATACAATTCAATAACTTTGAAATAAAAGCAAAAACATGCAATCATTATAGCTATTAAAACATTTCATTCATGCAAAAAGCAAAAACATGGTCCAAAATCAATGAAACGATTCCAAGACCCCAAAAGTCCTAAATCCTTAAGCAGCTTTAGCATGTCTTGAGTAGTTTAAGATTTTAGGTAAGCAAAACCTATTGCTAGTAATCTCCAAATTACTCTTGGTTAATAAATTAATGCCATAATTTATCTCATTGCCACAACTTAATGCCATTGTTGTTTGAGTTGCAACCACAATCAACGTCCTCCTTTAGGATGCCTTACTAAGTCAACTAAAATAGCACCTCTCTTTAGCGTAAACCTACTATCTTAGATCCCTAGATTTTTGTAAGTGTTGATTTGGAAGGCAATTTTTAAAACTCAATATTACTTGGACCTAGTTGTTTCTATGTTGGTTCGATTATTTAGTGAACTTAAAACTAAACGATTCATAGGAAACAACCTGTTCATGCAAAGCATACATACATTCATATATTCACGCATAATATATATATATATATATATATATATATATATATATATATATATATATATATATATATATTAAATTGCATAAATAATTGGTGATCTAGTATGGCCCAAAACTTCTTGTCTTGAAGCATCCAATCTTCATCACCTCCTTGTTAGCTTGGCATCGTCTTGAATCTTCGTTCAAATGCTAACTTAAAGTTTTAAACTTAGAAATACTTAAAATAATAAAATTACATCAAAATTTCCATGGTACGCAGACCATATTTAAAACTTTACATTCAAAGATAGAACGGTGCGCAGACCGTATTTAACTATCCTAAGTTGGCCATACTAGTCACTTGGAGTACCTGCATTGCATAAAATATATATTCTACGCATTCACCCATCACTTGATCTCACTGAATTAATTGTTCGCAATTAATCTGAACCTTGGTATTAGACTTAATGCACCTTGGGTGAAGGACATATTTCCTTCAAATTTGATATATGCATTTTATATAGAGTTTTCACCCCCATCCCTTAGTACTCTTAGGAGCCATTTTTAGTACTAATATGTGTTATTGAATATGCCTTGAGTTTTAGGTTTGTTTAATGGGAAATTAGCCTTTTTAGGCTCGTTTCGTGTTATTAATGGCCACTACCTGATTCCCAGGAAGTTCAGGACGATTATTGTCGATTCTTGGGAGCCTAAGATGCTTATATTTGAGCCGTAAGGGTTAGACTTGGTGTAATTGTTAATTTGGATGCATTGAGTTGGTCGCCCTACGACTGGAGGGAGAATGGAGACCAATCGGGCGAGAAAAAAGGAGAATAACCCCTTCATCACGCTCCCGATCGGGCGCCCATCTCCTGGTGCCCATCGGGCGCCCATCTTGCAGCAGATGTTGAGCAATTTCCATCCGCCCGATCGGGCGGATTTGTGCCCGATCGTTTTGATTGCGAGCCGGATACCCGATCGGGCGAACGTCTGCCCGGTCGAGTGACGACAACCTATGGGCGCGTTTTACTTAGTTTATTTCCGGTTTTTCCTTCTAACTTTGGGCAAGACTATATAAACTAAGCCCTTAGTTCATTGTAGAACACCTTAATTTCTAGTATTGAGCACTTAGTTTATTTTAGCTTAGTATATTCTCTCAAAATTATCAAACACTTAATTTTATATCAATAAAAAACTCAAGCTTTCATTATTCATTCCTTATTTCTTTAGGTATTAATTCATTCTTTGTTTCTATTATTTTAGTTTAATCATGTTTTCAATTAATATGTTTGTTTTTTTTATTTGAATTATGTCTAAGTAATTTACATTCTAGGGTTTGGGAATCCATGAACTAATATGAAGGGATGATTGACTATTGTTGATTGTTGGTATTGTTGGTTAACTCCTATTGATTTCTTTCATTTACTATGCGATTGGATTTGCGCAGGTCTAATTGTATTAGTCTAGCAATATCAAGATAAGATTCGAGAGATGCAATTTGATATTTAGGCTTGTTTCAATAGGTAGAATTGGGATTAATACATAGCGAGAACATGTTAATTTCAAGTCTATGATTAGTATCGCTTCGAGAGAGAATGCTAGTCTAATTAACTGTTTTATTGATTATTAATATTGTTTATCATCCCGGATTGTTGTTCATTGGTGAACCTATGCCCTAGATCTTTTAATATGTGATTTATATCGTAGTAGTTTTATTATCCAAACCCAATCAATCTCTTGTTTCCCGATAGTCTAGACCTTATTTTAGTAATATATAGAACACCATTTCCCTGTGGATTCGATCCTGACTTCCCTTGCTACTTGGTTAGTGGAATTAGGTTTATCTTTGATTAGGTGATACGACTTTAGCCTGTCAATTCGCGCGTACTAATCTTTGGGGTTGATTTGTGAACGCTGATTCGGGTTAGTATTCATGACCATATTCGACTGAGCTTAATTCCGTGAAAATACCTTCGGCGCAATGTTGAATATGCACGTTTAAAGTGGGTATTTCCAGCCAGACTTACGTAATGCTTAGGGTAAATGCGTATTTTAGGATTTTGAATCAGTCGGACTAATATCAAACATAATTTTGGACTTCTAATTATATAGACTTAATTGCACGAAATAAGTATAAAACGCGCTGGAATTTTGTAGGCATTGCCTTTTTATGGTGCACGCCAGTCAGGTGCTGCTATTTTATGTTGCTTGACCGATTTTTGCTTTTTCATTTCGAGGCATTGTGCGCTGCAAATTTCTGCCGCTCATAAGAGGCGCGTTGGTATATTGTAGCGAAACCTTGGAGTGCACTAGAAATTTCTGGCGCATACTCCAGGGTCGCAGAATATGTAATTCCGATTGTACGATTCGTAGCTTTTTGATCGTTTTTCGACGTTTTTAAGAGTTTTTATTAACTTTCGTATTGTTGTTGACCCTAAACTATGTGTCTGGTTAGTTAATTTCACATAGAACATAGGATTTCTACACGAAACTAACAATGAACATGGATTCAGATACGGATGCACATTTTAGTTTTAAGCCGAGTCTTTAAAGTACGATCAGCTAGGTGTCAAAAGTGTACCAAATCTATCATCAATTCCCCAACAGGCCTCGGTCAAAGTAGCCAGGTTCATGAACTAATTTTATCAAGGCCTATCCGGTACACGCTGGAGTGGCATATACCAAGAATGGACCTAGGAGATAAGCGATTTGACTTGGGTGAATGTACTACATTGTGAACGTGTCGAGTGAACAACATCCAAAGAGCATGCACCCCATGGGGCTAATAGGTGTCCTTATTCCCAACTTCCGAGATGTAACATGCCAAGGAAGCCAAGATTGGTATGTAGTTCTGTTGCGATCGTCCGTCACATTGAATACTTCAGGTCGTCCGAACTTAATACGGATATAATTATGGCGTAGCTTTCGATTTCTGCTATACGGCTTCCTCACTGAATGGTACTTGCACAAATTATTTCAAAATTGTCCCCAGTAGAGTCTCATAAGACGAGCGTACTCTTCCTAAGAAAATGCCTCGAGCGACTTTCCCCTCGGGATGTGGAAATCATATTAAGTAAAAGCGGAACTAACTCTGGGAGTTAGCCTCTTTTTACTAGTCTTTAGGAGTCACTATTTAGTTTTACAACCATAATGAAGAAAACTCGCAAAACTCGGTTATCGTGATATGCCCGAAAGGCGAACACATTTGATCACAACGACCATAGGTTCCCTTGTGATCCTTGTTATGGAGATCTCTCAACATACATCCAACGGAGTAAAGATTGAGAGTTCGGGGGACGTTTACTAATACGGGGAGTGCCCATCATTGGCCCACGCGGCGGTCCTTACTTGTTCAATGTGACAACGAAAGGAACATGTGTTAGACTACATTACTAATATGAGTTGTTTTTAATGCACATATATTAACTAAATGATGTCAAAATAGTGATTTTAATTGATTAGCGGTGCTTAACAATAACATATTTGCCCAAAAATTATCTTATTAGTCGTGAGCAATACAGCAGATTTATATGAACAGTGTTATAGTGGTGGTGAAATAATTAAAGATATAGATTTCAGGTTACGGTATAACGTAGGCTATAATGCGGTTCTCAGGAACACTAATTACTTGTCTCTACAAGCCTTCCTTTTCTGTTTCGAACTTTCTGGTAACTGTCTGCCTGTTTGGTGAGATTCTTCCAGAGTTCTCTTTGAATTCCTTAGTTTAGTCTTGGGATTTGGTCTGAACTTTGGTAGTATTCAGGCTGGGCTGAATGATTATGCGCACGGAGTCTGCTTAACAGTGTGTTAATAGGGCCGACGGTTTCAAATGCGGGACATAGTACAACTTTGGTTAATACTAAAGCTTAGGGTGTTTATTGGTAATTGGTGTTAATTGATGCCCCTTTTTCGAATTCTAGAGGGTCGTACTTATAATGTAACCGACCGAAAAAAGATAAATGTTTGAAGTACGTGTTCGAGTTTTTGTGAAAATCAAATGGCAGCGCCAGAAAAAAGTGGCGCTGGCCATTTGAGCGCTATAATTTTATAGCGCTGGACTTTAGAGCGCCAAATTTATCAGTGCTAAGTCACTGATAGGTCATCTAAAAATCTATTTGTGCGTGATTGGCTGAGAATCAAACTGTAGTGCCATAAATTTATGGCGCTGGGGTCTGAGCGCTGGAGTATTGCGGCGCGTGTGTGCCATGCGCTAGAATTTTCTAGAACTGGTGTTTTCTTTCCGCGGGATTCTAGATTTTTCGGTTTTATTTCGAATTTCTATCTCATTCACGGTTTTAACTCCTTAATGATACTAGTTGGGGGTGCAACTCTTATCTTTTCCTCAAGGATTAATTGTAATGCAACGCGATTACTTAAAAATCTATCTTATACGGTTACTATTCTGGGTAGCGGTTAAACATGATAGTTACTATAAATAGTAGTTATTAAAAATGGCAATATGGGTTTTGGGATCGCGTTAGTCAGTCATAGGTCATTCGTCGCATACTTAGGAAAGCGTAGACAAGCAGTGTTAGGTTTCATCATCGAACTCACCGCTTCGGGCCTAGGGACAAATGTAGGCTTCTACAGCCGGTTTTCATGATCCTAAATGTTTGGGATTAACCCAAACTTCCCTAATCCTAGTTGGATTTGACTACCTAGGATTTCCTTTTTCCCTATAAATAGATGGTCTATGGTCATGAATCCAATACAATCATTTATATGCTTTTGCCTATGACATAGAGTGAGAACCCGAATACTAAAAACCTTAGATTATATCCTAGTTGGTTGAACCTAAGGCGGATCCGAACTTGCTGTGGACTTTCTATGACGACATTATTCGTTCTAACTTGTTCTTGTTCTTGTTCTTGTTCGAGAGCAGCTAGAAAAGGCATGCATAACAAAGTATGTATTATGAATTATGCTAATTGATTATGTGCAATTAATTTGGATTCTGGCCATTTATGGTTTTTCGGCATGTTAGATTGTTCATAACCAAACGAGCCTCTTGTTAATTGCATAATTAATTACTATTAACATGGATTAAATTCTATAAACTTGCAAGAAATTAAAGGGGTGAATTAATGTCGTGGTAATTAATTGCAAATTCATGCGATTACTTAATTATATATTTGCAGGATTATCAACAGTTTTGTCAATTTTCATCGGAATCTTATATTTTTATAGTGAATTCCGCATGTAAACAACATTTTAAAATTTTGACAAAAATAATTATTTTCACCCGAACCCAGATTTCCCAATTTTGAAGCTTAACTATGACTTTTCGAAGGTTTTAGTTTTTCGAATGCATAATTATAATTTTTATAATGTTAAAAAAAACTAATATTTTTAAATCTTTTTTAGTAATCATGAATTAATAATTGACTTACTGCATATGATTAAAAATTTCAAGATTTAAATTCGTTAATTATGCAAACCTAATTTGTAATTATAATTAATTTTTTGAATTACGAATAAATTATATTTTGTTTCGTTTTTCATAATTAATTGATAATTTAATTGGGATCTCATGATTAAAAACCACCTAAATTTTTTTAATGTTTGAATCTTTAAAATTTTATGAACCCTGATTTTAATCCCTAATATTTATGTAATCGGAAATTATTTTAATTAATGAATTTTTGATTTATCGCATAAAAAAATTTATTAAACTAATATGATTATTAATTTATCATAAAGTTTTTAAAATTATGAAAATTTAAATTTTTATAAAACGATCGTGAACTTGCACGTACGAACTGAGCCACAGGGGCCAAGAATGTACAAGCGCCTCGAGGGGCACTGCTGTTACGCATGGGACCACAACGTATGAGCGATGGATGCTCGTGATGTGTGCTGCGCTCTGTGGCGTGCAAGATTGCAGGGGCGCGCGCGGCATGTGCTATGTGTGATGCCTGTGCGTGTGAAGCGTAGGCAAGGGTAGCGACAAAGGCAGGGGTAGGCGAGCGACATGCTAAGAAAGGGAGCTCGTGTGCGCGCTGCGTCAAGTACACCCTCCCAGTGAGCGATAGAGACGAGGAGCGAGCACTGGCCTCGTGCCAGGCGCTTGCTCTGTGTTGTTAGCTTGCCCAGCGAAGCAAGGCAGCATCACATCGGTGCGATGGCTTCGGCCATGGGCACGCGTGATGTGCGCTGTTGCTACCCGGCCTTGGCGAGGCATGGGCCTGCTTTGGTTATTGTGCATGCGTGGTATGGCATTGGGCCATTGTGCATGTTTATGCAATTTGATTTTCCGCTGAGCGACAAATGTAATTAATTTTAATTTTGTGCATAAATATTTTTCTCGGAATTTAATTTAATTAGTTTAATTTTTATAATTAATTTTATACTAATTACTTAATAAAATTAAAACCTTGAATAAATTGTAATTAATTTATTTAATTAATTAAAAATCAAATAGGGATTTAAAATAATTATTATGTGAGCTTTAAATTTTTAATTAAATATGTGGTTTCCGATTAGACTTGGAAAAATATTTTTATGTTTAAAAGCTAGTAAATCATATAATTCTTGGTTTGAGTGGAAGCTTTTATTCATATTTCGGTTAAACCCTTGATTAGCTCCTTATTTCTTTAGGATTAACAACTTGATTAGATCTAATATGGTTAATTAATTGGTAGATTCTCGAGCCTTAATTAGTTGTTGCAAATATTATGTGATGCATATTCTCTGATAACTTGTTAAGTGAGTCCTTTTAAATGAATGGGTGAATGATATATTGTAAACATATTATTTTGCAAGTTACTGAAAGTGATTAGTATGGCCCAAATAGGATAGAAAATATGGGATGCGTACCATTAATTTTGAATGTAAAATATGGTCTCAAGTACCATGGTTTTTATTTATATATGGTCTGCATACCATATATGTGTTGCAAATCCTATTTGGTGAAAATGGCGCCTCCCATGGTGAAATTCAAGATCAGAGTTTCCAATCCATTTTCAAGACGGAGTATGATGTTGAAGCTTCAAGATGAAGTCGGGCCATACTATATCACAATAGTCTTATTCATGCTTTAAGATATTTATTGTTTTGAATATGTCTTGATATTATGAATGTGATTGTGGCTTGTTTATGTTACATGATTAGGGATTTTAGTTCACTTAAAATCTAACCAACATAGTAAGAGCCTTAAGTTTCAAACTGTAAAATTGAGTTAAAATGTATCATTCCAAAATAACACTTACTTTCTTACCTTTATGTCAAGTTAGTGGTAGTTTTCCGCCAAAGTGAGGTGTCACTTCTTGATCTTAAGGGGGTAAGGTACACCATTAATTGTGAGTATATTTTTTGGTCGATTGGTGATAGTATTCCGCCAATGCATGGTGTCACTTCTTGATGCCACAAAGTTGAGGTACACAATTAATTGCGAGTACAAGTTGATTTTTGCTGAACTCAATGATATATGTAAGAAGTCCTTTTATGTCATGGAAAATGGGGTAGGTTTTCCTAATAAGTTATTAGACGTACCCCTATCAACCAAGAGTAGTTTCTAGACTATTAGCAAACGGTTTTTGCTTACCTAAAATAATTTAGAATTAAGCTTGATTAGTTCTTTAATGATTTTGAGGATCTTGTGTTCATTTATTCACAGCTGTCGGGACTAAATGATTTGAATAAAATGCTCAATGACTTTTTTAAATTGCATGTTTCCTTTTCAAGTTATTACTCATTATAAATGTTTAGACTTTTCATGCTTCAATGTATGTTATAAATTATCGTTTATAATTAAATATCTTCCACTGCAATAAATCCTTTTAGAAAGGTAACGGTAAATTTCTTCGATTGGTAGTGATTCCAAAAATGAGAGAAAATGATTAATTTAAAATGTACGTTTCCTATAGAGACTTTATGGTTTTTTTTACTCATAAAGTTGAATGGAAAACCAATTGATCCTGCGAATTCAAAATACAGTGTAGTTTTGAAATCATAAAGCATTGAGTTTCCACAATCATTTTTACCAATAGTTAACAACCTAAAATATTTGTCTATTTAATTCTCGAGTGAGTCTAGCTACAAGACATTCGAATAGATCGACGCTCAAAGAACATTAGAAGCATCTGGTGAGATCATCTAGTTTAAGAAAATGTTCAACGTGAATGAAATGGTAAGAACTTTGTTGAAATGACATAGGACATGTCTAACAAAGTATAAAATTCAACACTAGAAAAGTCAATTCTTAAGAATATAAGAATGGGTACAAGAAGTAGGAAAACAAGGAACAAGTGAAAAGAATTTATAATTCTATTTCTACCTATAAGTTTATGTTTAAAGAAAAGTTCCCTAGCAATCAAATTAAACTTCCTTAGTATCATATACCGCTTGAGTTTCTTACTTCGGTAATAACTCAAACAATGGAAGCTAGGCTACACTAATGAGCTACAAGTGGGAAATGAAGCATGGCAATGGCACATTAGTTGTAGGGTCATCTAGTTTGTTTTAAGTCCTTTCAAGGCTAGAACTTAATGGATATTTTGTTCAATAATTGGCATACCTAATTTCTGTTTCAAACACAAAAAGACTCACATTCAAAGTAAATAAAAAAAATGTTTTTTTATTTGTTTGAATGAAATGGTTATTTTAGATTTGATTCATGTATGCTTCATTAAAACTAGCAACTCTTTAACAATAAAAGCTTTACCAAGATCAAATCAATCTCTTAATTTGAGTTCCACTAATCTTTGACATTGTTTGCTTAGACCATGTCAACAATTTAACATTTTAAAGTTCTATTTTGATGGACTTTTCAAAGTTGGGTGATTTCTAGATCATCCAAGACAAGCTAGTCTTACTTGTTGAAAGTAACAAAAGAAATGAATTATTGTTAGAACTCCTAGACAATAGAGTTTAAAGATAAGGAAAGATTTTATAAATTTTAATTCACCTGGGTTTGAGTGAATATGAATTAATTTACTCAACGTGATATAAGTTTGAATCTGTTTGGCTAGTTCAAAGATTCAATCAGAAGTATAAAATCCACTTGGCAAGAAATTATAAAGATCTAGTTTAGATCATGATGATAATTACTTAGACCAAGAATGATCAGCAATGATTGTGTGTTCACGATCAAGCTCCATAAGATATGGTATGTCTAAATTGGAATGATCGAAATCAATTGGTACTTGATTTGATCAATGATGAATAATAAAGATTTTTCCTATAATTTTGTAAACAAAATGCTCAACAACCACCAAACTAAACCAAATTCGTCAAAGCTATTGAAAAATAATTTCAGAATACCTTTTCAATAACATATATCTAAGAGTTCCTAATCTCAGTGGGAGCTTCTTGATTGTTGTCAAACAAAGTAAGACCCAAGTATAGACATATGTTTCATTGTGGTTTATTCAAATGAAACACAAGGGTATTATAATTTCTACAATGAATTTTGAGAACATAATGTTTGTTTGCTCGAAATAGTGTCCTTTTGAAATCGTTTCCAAAATGACTAGTGGGAGGAAATAGACCTCGAAAGTCTTCGAGGCGAACAAAAAACATAAACGGACATTCCGGAGGCTTTTTAGAAGTTCTTCAGGAAATCTAAACACTTTTTTCTTTAAAGGATTTTAGAAATGGCTTTAAATGATATATCTCATAGAAGACTTTACGAGTGCTTGAAGGAGATATGAATATTCAAAGGATTTTCAAAGTGGCTACCGATATTATATTGTTTGATTTTCTATACCCATGTAGGCATATAGTTCAGGTCACTGAAGATATGGGATTATTCTATTAGATAGTGAGGAAACCTACAACTCGCTGTCAAACTATTACCATGAATAGTAATGAGTTTGTGACTTGTAATGAAGCTATGACAAAACCCAGATTCCCTAAAATCGTTAAAGGACATATATATACTCAATGTTTTAAATGGTTAGAGGCCATGAAACAGACTCAGTGTTTTGATGAAAAAAAATTGGAATTTTGTTGATTTGCAAGAATGGTTTAACATCTATTGGTTGCAGTTTTAAGGATAAAAACCATCAAACATGGAATTATGTCTTCACACTAAGCTAGATTAGTTGCTAAATGATACAAGCAAAATACGGCATTGATTTTGGTGAAACCTCATTCATAATAGTAATGGTTAAGTATATAAATCAAGCAATGATTGCATATTGGTACACATGACAATTGGATGACAAAGCATATTCCTCAATCAAATGTTGGAAGAAGCTATGTACACGACATGTTATAGGATTGGTGGACACAAATAATCTTGAAATGGATGCTAGCTTATTAAATCCAAGTATGGATTTAGGCAAGAAATTGGGAATTCTAATTTTATTTTAGTGAAGTTAATAAATATTTTAGTTTCATAAAATATACATGAATCTTATAGATGTATAAAAATTTTACTGGGAGCACGTAAAATTCAATTGGTCATATGTGTGTTATACATATCTCTCTATTGTAAAATAACATTCAAATGATAATGACTTAGATTTGAAATTATTTTTTAATGTTCGACCAAGGCGAAACTTAGTACATACTGGGTATTAAGATCTATTTACAAAGATCTTAGAATATTGTTTTGGATTAAGTAATGGCATTTACTAAATCAAACATGAAATACTCCAATGGATATATTCGACCCACGTACATAAAAAACATCTAAGTAATAGATGTTTTGAACTATGTATAAGAATTTACTCCCTTCGTCCCTTAATACTCGCCCCAGTTTGACCAACACAAAATTTTAGGCAATTTATTTGACTTATGAATTTATTAGGTGGTAATTCCTAGTGGGATACTTTTTTAATATAGTTAGTGAGAATTTGTCAAATAAAGGGGTGGGGGTGGGGGTAGATGGAAATTTTTAATGTTTTTTTAGTAAGTAGGTATGTATGTGGGTCCATGATAAGTGAGAGAAATGATATAATATATATATTAGTAGAAGTATGACATTTATAGAAATGGAGCGAGTATTAAGGGACGACTTTATAAAGAAAGTGGGGCGGGTATTAAGGGACGACTTTATAAAGAAAGTGGGGCGAGTATTAAAGGTCGGAGGGAGTACTAAGTTAAACATCAAAGAATTTAGATGAGATTTTTCACCTATATTATATGTCAAAGAATTTAGCTGGATACAATATCTACTGAAACTGGATGAGCTAAAGTTACATGAAAAGAATTCAAATGAGAATTATTCTGCAAAAGTATTTATCATGTATGAAATAATACGAAGATCGCAAAAAATGTATCGTATGTCTTTAAGCATGACGAACATATACCAATCTCTATTGATCTAGGTAAAGATCAACTAGATTGAGATCAAGAAAATCCTATGATACTTAAAAGGATAATAGGAATAATTCTTGATTCAAGAAAATGAAGATATGATAAATATTGATGCTACAAGCATATACACTGGCAAAGGATCAAGCAAGATCTCTTTGGATTTAACCATTGGCAAGGACGAGCCATATGCATCGTAGTTTTAAATGGCAACATGGATTGAAGACCATGAGTTGTTGCATGGAAAAATAATACTAATTTCTATATTCTAAGATATAGCTGGAAAGTATTCCACATATTTGTGAACTGATTGGATAAGAAAAATCCCAACAAAGTATCACTAGCAATCTATATAGTTGAAGTAAATTACTTATTGCCTAAGAAGTAATGAAACAAAGTTGTTAAAGAGTTCTTCACTGAACTTAGGTGGATCACATGTCTGCTGACTTAGTGGTTCTTTGTTACAAAATGCGTTGAACCACTATTAAAGCAAGAAAGACTAGATCACGTATAAACATACTCAAAAGATCTTATCATCCTATCTCGAAAGGCACTAATATTGGCAAAGAATAATAACTAAACCTATGCAACAAGTGAGATGCAACACTCACGTTGCGGCACTGGAAATCAAACATAGCTTTGAATTCCATTAAATGTCTTAAAAATGGGTTAAAGGCCCATGGTTGTATAACATTCGGGTTGAACATTTATCACGTATGAAATGTATTTTAATATTCAATTTAATCTTGGTTTAGTATTAAATGATGAGTCCTTTCAATTTGACAATATATTCAAGATAGACTATCAGGACCAGTCATGTGATTAAGAAACGTCTATCAAGTGAACTTGAATGTCAAAAGTTGAAAATGGTCCCTGGTCGTAAGTTTTCTATAAAGGTCGATGTATAGAAAACTCTAGATGAATAGAATGCAAGATGACTAGTAGTTCTATTTCTTGAACTATGTGGACATGACAATGTCGATATCATTTGAATAAATACTTACTTGATAAGACTAGTATCGGACAAACCTATGAAACTTTAAGAGATGAAAACATGTCATAAGTAAATTTTGATTATCATATTAGACATTAATCCTTAATACCTGAGTGATTTGAGATTACTTGTTTGATAACTGGTTACTTTGACGTTGTCAACCGTCGCACCGTAAAAAGAGATTATAACAGCAACGCTCGGATAATCACCTATCAAACAAAGTCTAACTTCAAGATCGCAAGATTGGGATTGTCCTCCCATAAATAAGGATGAGATGCAAAAAGTTGTACAAGGCCAATCAGAGAGCTAGAAATAGTAAGATGCATGGTCGTGCTCAGATGAATCATAGGCTATGATTATATATATGTTTATTTGATTAATTGAACTCTGACACCGAGAAATACCTTTGGATGTAATAAGGATGAGAAGTTTTAGCTTATGTTGATGAGAAGGCATCAAACAACAAAAGAATTAGGAAATGCACACTTGTCCCTAAGGACAAGTGGGAAACTGGAGGAAATATGTACTTGGTCCAAGTTTGTATTTAATGCTAAATCTAATAAATGCGGTTCAGTATTAATTAAGCAAGTTAATTATTCAGTGAGATCAAGTAATATGAATACCTAGCTAGAGGTCACTTTAGTTCAAGTGGAATCAATATTATTAATGCCACAACTTACTCTTGACTGAACCCATTGGGTCACACAATAGTACGGGAACAGATCAAGTATTTAGGTGAATATTATATTTAGTAAATACTCTAATTATGGATATTCAGAAATGATGGATGTTGTTTTCAGTGGGAGGTAAACAAATCATCAAAAGACAAAGAAATAATATTTGCCGGAAATGAAGATATTGCCGGAAACGGAAATGTGGTTCATAACGAAAATATAAATATTATCGAAGTCGAAGATATTATTGAAAACGGAAATATGGTTCGTATCGAAAGTAGAAATATTTCCGATATGGATCGAAAATATTGCCAAGAACGGAAATATTGTCAGAATCGAAAATATTGTCGGAGTCGGAAATATTACCGGAAACGGAAATATTGTTCAAATAAAAAATAAAATTCCGGAATCGAAAAATAAATCGGAAGCACAACGAGCGACAGGCCAGCAAGCAAGGCGGTTCATCGCTCGACGAGCCAACCCACGAAGTGCAACGCCAACGTCGACCACAAGGCCCAGAGTCAGCGCCAGCGTCAGCCCAACGCGCATGGGTTGTGCGGTATGTGCGAGAATCAAGGCTTGGGTGCCAAGCTTACTTGCGCGACCAGTAGGTTTGGCCACAAGCTGGGCGGTTTTTCTAATCCTAGGTGTTTGGGATTATCCCAAAATTCCCTAATCCTAGTTGGATTTGACTAACTAGGATTTCCTATTTTCCTATAAATACATGGCCTATGGTTATGAATTCAATATAATAATTCATATGCTTTTTACTATCACATAGAGTGAGATCTCGAATACTAAACACCTTAGATTATATCCTAGTTGGTTGAACCTAAGGCGGATCTGAACCTGTTGTGGACTTTCTACGGAGGGACGACATTATTCGTTATAACTTGTTCTTGTTTGATTTGGGAGAAGCTAGGGAAGGCATGCATCACAAAGTATGTATTTTGAATTATGATAATTGGAGCTATATTCCTCCAAAAGGGAAAAGTTGGAGCTGGAAGTCAGTGTGTAGAATTAAGGAGGAGATGAAAACAGGTTTCATTACAAATGACTGGTGTTCACGAGGTAAGGGTTACTCTATCAAAGTCTTGTGTAAGTGGCTTAACGGGGAAGAGGAGAGGGTTACATGGTCTGTTTGGGTATGGAGTCGATTAAACATACCTAAACATTCATTTATTGCTTGGATTGCAAGTCAAGGAAAGTTGTGACCTAGGGACAAATTGATAGCAGCTGCTATTACTGATACTACAATTTGCTTATTTTGTGGAGATAAACCAGAATCAAATAATCATTTGATGTTCTTATGCCCATTCAGTGAACAATGCAAGCAGGGTGTTGGTCAGTGGTTGGGGATTAAAAATAAAAACTAGGAGCCTTTGTTAACCATGTGGAAAAGATGGAGCAAACACCATCAATCGAAGAAAAGATAACAAGTTGTGTTTGCTGCATTAGCTGCACTAGTGTATCAAGTTGCAGACACGTAATGAAGCGTATTGGTCCAGAATGGTAGTTGTACCAGAGGTGTTGGTGAAGAGAATCAAGCATGAAGTTTGTTGTAGAGTAAAGTCCTAAATGAATGAAAAATGGTCTGCTACTAATAAGAATTGGTTATTCGGTCTGCAAATAGACTAATAATTGCAGTTAGTTTTTATTTTATCCTTTGTTGTGTTTTTGGCCTTGCTATTTTGTCTTGATGATTATAGTTAAGTGCTAGGGGTCGTTGTAGGTAGTTTTTTATTCTTGCTAGCAGGGTTTTTTCTTGGGAATTCTTGGTTGTACTGAGGGGTTGCTTCTCTTATTTTGTAAATATTCGCTTTTTTGGTTAATAAATTTACTTACCAAAAAAAAAAGAATTATGCTAATTGATTATGTGCAATTAATTTGAGTTTTGGAAATTTATGATTTTTCCGTATAGAATTAGATTGTTCATAACCTTACAAAAAGAAGCCGGGTACCCTGTGACCGGACACGGGATAATCGGGTACCCATTAACCCAGGTCGAGTTATGGGCCGACAAAATGACTACTCGTATTTTTGGGTACCCGTTCAGTCGGTACCCGGTAATGAACACCCCTACTTTTCTCGGCTAAGTCGGATATCAAATGAGTCATTCGTTGAATATTAATTTCAAGCTCATACTAATGTGGTAAACGGACTCCAAATAACTCCAAAATTAATTATACCGTTTAGGAATATGCATGGGGCGATAATTAGAAGTAAAATTGGGGGGTAAGCTCAAGTATCTGAGAAGATAAAAATTGATGATTTGAATTGAAGACAAGGGGAGAAAAATCCAATGTCGGGGGATGTCATTTGCGTCTTTCCATTTCCTTTTCTCAACTCGGTATTCGCATATGCTGGAAATCAGGGTCTTGCATTGCGATATAAATGGAAAAGTAGTGAGTGGATTTACCACAAACTTTGAGAATATGGAGTTTGGGGAGGAGGATTGGGAATGAGGGTTTGTGTTTGGGTTTGAGAGTTTAGATTTATTTTTTGTTTTTTTTCCAAATAAACAAAAGGTTGGTTGGTTGTGATATACTCCATAATTCATAAAGGTATTTATTGCTATTATTAGGATGGGAATGTGTTTTTCTACTCGAAACAAGGCGGAATAAAAAAAATTTGGTGATTGCACTATTTTGTTTTTACCCAACAAATTACTACCTTGAAAAACTAATGCTAAAGAGACACTGGTATAAGAAAAGTTGTAAATTGGGACCTTAATATAGTTAGTTGTTGTTGGCTGTGACTAGAGACATACAACAATGCGAGTCAAGTGGGTTTGGTTGGTCATGAGTTGGGGATGGTTGATACAGGACCGAGATAGTGTAGGTCAGGTCGTGGACCGTGCCAGAAAAAACGAACATAACACGTGGTGGGATGGTGGGTCAGTGGGTAGTGGGTTTGGTCGGTTTAGACGAATTTTGGGGCTTATGTGGGTAGTGTGGGTCTAGTGGATCATGTAGGTCTTATAATACCTCGTATTTTATGCAATGTGAGAAACCTAGAGCATGTGACCAAAGATCAACCTGAGGACATTGCAGTAGTGAATGAATTCCTCGATGTGTTTCCGGAAAAGATCCCGGGGATGCCTCCCAATTGACCTATTGACTTCACCATAGACCTAGTGCCTGGAACCTCGTCTATCTTGAAAGCACCATATCGAATGGCTCCAGCAGAAATGAATGAGTTGAAAGGCCAATTGGAGGATCTGTTAGAGAAAGGTTACATTAGGCCAAGTGCATCGCCTTGGGGAGCACCAGTATTGTTTGTGAAAAAGAAGGATGGAAGTATGAGGCTCTGTATAGACTACAGGGAGCTCAATAAAGTCACGATCAAGAATAAGTACCCTTTACCTAGGATAGATGACCTATTTGACCAACTGAAAGGAGCAGGAATCTTTTCAAAGATCGATTTGCGCTCAGGTTATCATCAATTGAGAATCGCTGATCACGATATACCAAAGACCGCATTCGGGACTAGATACGGACATTATGAGTTCACCTTTATGCCTTTAGGATTAACCAATGCACCTGCAGTATTTATGGACTTAATGAACCATGTGTTCCATGCCTATTTGGACAAGTTTGTAGTGGTTTTCATAGATGACATCCTAGTGTATTCGAAGAGTGAAGAGGATCATGCTGAACACTTGAGATCTGTGTTGAGTATGCTGAGAGATAACCAGTTGTATGCCAAGATCTCAAAGAGTGAATTTTGGTTGGAAAAGGTTGCATTTGTGGGAAATTTTGTGTCTAAAGAAGGAGTGGCAGTAGACCCTGCTAAGATCAAAGTTGTGAGTGAATGTCCTACACCCAAGAGTGTGACTGACATTCGAAGTTTTCTGGGATTAGCTGGTTATTATAGACGCTTTGTGCAAGACTTCTCTAGGATAGCCAAGCCAATGACAACCTTGATGAAGAAGGAAGCAAAGTTTTAATGGAATGACCAATGTGAGGAGGCGTTCCAAGCCTTGAAGACGCGATTGACAACCGCGCCGGTGTTAACTTTGCCAGATGAGAGTGGTACCTATGATGTATATAGTGATGCCTCTAGGAATGGCTTAGGGTGTGTATTGATGCAGAACGGAAAGGTTATTGCTTATGCATCAAGGCAGTTGAAACCATATGAATCCAATTACCCTACCCATGATTTAGAGCTAGCCACCATAGTGTTTGCATTGAAGATATGGAGACACTATCTATATGGTGTGAAATGTAGGATATTCACGGACCATAAGAGTTTGAAGTACATTTTCACACAGAAAGATTTGAATATGCTCCAACGAAGGTGGTTGGAGTTAATCAAGGATTATGATCTGGACAATCAATACCATGAAGGAAAAGCCAATGTAGTTGCAGATGCCTTGAGCAGGAAATCAAGTTATAGTGTTAATGGGTTAGTAGTTGCTAACGAGTTGTGTAAGGATATGCAGCGATTGAACCTTGAAATAGTGAGTGGTGAATGTCTTGAGGGAATGATGAATGCCTTAACCATCCAGTCGTCGATATTTGATGAGATTAGGGAGAATCAGGCTGGTGATGTAGAGTTGGAGCGAATCAAGGAAAAGATTTCGCAAGGAAAGGAATTAGATTTCAAGATCCATGATGATGGAAGTTTGAGGTACAAAGGCAGGTGGTGCGTGCCTCAAAAGTGTGGTGAATTGAAGGAGAAATTAATGAGAGAAGGGCACAATACGCCATATTTTGTGCACCCGGGTGGTGACAAGTTGTATAAGGATTTGAAGAAGATCTATTTGTGGCCAAGAATGAAGAATGAAGTGGCTGAATTTGTGGCTAGATGCCTGACTTGTCAGAAAGTCAAGATAGAGCATAGGAGACCTCAAGGAAAGGTCCAACCCTTGGAGATTCCGAGTTGGAAATGGGACTGTATTTCAATGGACTTTGTCACTTGTTTGCCCAAGTCGAAAACCGGAAATGATACAATTTGGGTCGTGGTAGATAGGTTGATCAAGTCAGCAGTGTTTATACCAATGAAGGAAACCTGGAAAATGGAACAACTTGCCAAAGCTTACATTAAGAATGTTGTGAGATTACATGGAGTTCCTAAGGATATCGTATCAGATAGGGATTCAAGGTTTCTTTCGAACTTCTGGAAAAGTGTGCAGAAGAACTTTGGTACGACATTGAATATGAGTACAACATTCCACCCAGCCACAGATGGACAAACTGAGAGAACCATCCAAACCCTTGAGGACATACTTCGAGCATGCGTCATCGATTTCCAAGGAGGTTGGGAAGATAGCCTGGATTTGATTGAGTTTTCATACAACAATAGCTATCATGCTAGCATAGGAATGGCACCATTTGAGGCCCTGTATGGACGGAAATGTAGGAGTCCACTTTTTCGGAATGACATTAGTGAAACAGTAGTGTTGGGACCTCAAATGATAGAGGACACCATGAACCAAATCCGAACCATCCAATCGAAAATTCAAGCGGCGCAGGATCGCCAAAAGAGTTATGCAGACTTAAAACGTAGGGATGAAGAGTTCAGCATAGGTGATAAGGTGTTGCTCAAAGTCTCACCAATGAAAGGTGTCATGAGATTCAGAAAGAAAGGGAAGTTAAGCCCTAAGTACATAGGCCCATATAAAATCTTAGAACGAATTGGAAAGGTAGCCTATAGACTAGCCTTGCCTATGGACTTGCATAGAGTGCATAATGTGTTTCACATATCTCAGTTGAGAAAGTATGTTCCGGATAAGTCGCACGTGTTGCAACCGGAGACCATAGAATTAGACCAAAGTTTAACTTTCGAGGAAAGACCTGTCAAAATCCTGGATAGTCAAGTGCGTAGTACACGTACTAAGGATGTGAAAATTGTCAAAGTGTTGTGGTCTAATCAAGAATCTGAGAAAGCAACTTGGGAAGCTGAGGAAGAAATGAGAAAGAAATACCCCGAGCTTTTTCCCGAGGTTAGTTGAGTTATGGGGTCGTAACTCATGTCTTTTAAGGGGGGTAGAGTGCGGTAGAATTTCACGCTTTTTACCTTGTTTTCCCCTATTTTATGCTCAATTTAGTGCTTTCTATTGAATTTGCACTCATTATTGTGCTGTTTAATCAAGTAAAGAGTACAACAACTTAAAATTTTTAAACGTGTTAAAATATCATAAAGTCTCAAGTTTTGAGTTTGAATTTTGATTTTCAAACCCAAGTTTCGAGACGAAACTTCTTTTAAGGAGGGTAGACTGCAATACCTCGTATTTCTATAATAATTTAAATATATTTTATTATATTTATAAAGCATTTTATGATTTTTAGAATTTATTTCGCATTTAAATGTTTTTTAAATGTATTTTAATTAATTAGAATATTTATTATTTTAATTAATTACTAAAAGAATTTAATTTTCTAGTCGGAAAATTTAATGGGTCGCAAGTAATTTTAAAGGTTTAGGTTTTTAAATAAAAGTCCAACTCGTTTTATTAATCGAGCCCAATCAAAGAATTTAAATTCTAAGCTTTAGGCTAGCCCAATCATTTAATTGCTAAGCCCAATGTCAAATTCCCAAGCCTAGCCCACTAGGGATTTGAGAGCCTATAAATAGGACTCTCCTCATTAAATGATCCCCTTATTTTTCATTAAAGCCTCCCTTCCTTTTCTTGCCCCACACTCTTTCTCTCTCTCCTCTCCTTGTGCCCGACTCACCCCACCCGCACAGCACACAAGTACTCGTCGTGCACTCGCGTGCTGTTGTGCCGTACCATCGCTGCCCACACTCGCCCTCTCCCTCTCGCAGCACTCCCCCAGCCAGCGCCCCTGCTGCGTGCTATTGTTGTTGCTGTGTGCGCTGCTCTCGCCCAGCCACACGCAATCCCTCTTGCTCGCGCCAGCCCTCGCACCCCTCGTCCCTCGTCCCGCGCGCGCTGCTGCCCTGCTCTTCGCCCTTGTCCGTGCACACACACACGAGTGGTGCGCGTGTGTGTGTGTGTGTTCTTGCTCGTTCGTTCAATTCTTTCGCCCAATCACAATTAATCTGTGGTTGTTCCGTGCTATATGTCGGATTGGTATAATTCTCTTCTTCCTTACCTATTCTATTTCAATTCAACAATTTAAATTATATTATTATTATTGTTTTGAATAATTAAAATGCTGGGAATCGGTTGTGAACACCGTATTGTGAGGATTTATATGTTTTAATTCATGAGGCGTATTTTGGTTATTAAAGCATGAATTTTTAGATCCGTTTATTTAATAAAGATTGGATTTTTGTGATGTTAAATTGGTTTTATTGGAAAGTTCAAGTTAGGGTTTTAACCTAGACCTAATGGGTCAATTGATTAGCATAATTAGGTGATTAATTTAATTATGATAATCAATTATATTTTCAGATTTATAATAAGGTTTAAAGTGTTGAGTTTTATTGATTTTAAGGGTGGAAAAAGTATGTTTTCATACTAGTGATTAGTTTTGCAAATTGAGACGATTATTTTATTAAAGAACGATTGAATTCTAATTATTAGCAAGGTTTTATATTTTATAAAGTTGCTGGAAATTTAATGAACATGGAAATAATTAAGGTTTCATTATTTTGATGATAGGAGGTGATTTCTAAGTGAGTGACCGTTTTTGCAAAGTGGCCCCTACGCTTAGATATTCAAGGTACGTACAAGCCTAAGGCGACCACATTATTTGTCAAGGGACATTACATGATTGTTATTGATGTGAATTATATTATGTGAACTTGGTGGATTCATGTTTGTTTTGGTGAAACGATCATGTGGATTATTATTATTGAAATTATTGATTTGTTGATTGAACAAGAATGTTGGGACTATTGTGAGTATGGATTTCATTGTCAATCGGGTTGTTCAATATTTATGCATGTATGGTTTGTTTCACATGCAAGGGATGAATTATTTATTCTTATGTTATTGTACGGGATGTCTAGCATACTTTTGAGCCAATTATTCGTACCTCGTTGTACCATTTATTTTACTACATGTGAAGGGTTAGCTCACGTAAGCCACCACACATGTAGGGTTCAGTTAGGGATATTTTATATGAAATGAATTAAGATTTGTCGTGCAAGGGAACAACCCTCATGTTAACAGGCATGATGTGGAATCTCACCTTTTGTGAGAAGGAACTTGGTAGTAATTTCACTACGTCTTGATTTATTGATCACAAGTCCTAAAGGATTAAAAAGAGATTGTTTTGGTTGTCGTTTATTAATTGTATGTATGTATGTTTGTTGATTCTCGAGTTCGCCTTTAATAAAATATTAATAAACGTAAAGTGCAACCAGAACAAGCTTCAAAACTCTTGGAACGTATATACCTTGAGTATGAACAATGGGGGGGACTTGCCGGAAAGCTTCATCTCCTACTAATGATACAAGACGTTGTTTCATTTAAATTATGCGCTGGAATTCCGTCGGTATGGCCCGACACTCGGTATGGTCCGGTATTCATTATATTATTTATTATGGTGTTTGGTGGGCTCCCAACACCCTTCCTTTATGGAATATTCTTTTGGCCCGTTAGAAGCTTATTCTAATTAAATTGTGAGTCAAGAGTCGAGTCTTGTATTCATGATTTGTTTGTTAATTATTAAATGGGTTACGTTTTCCATGTTGATTAGTACTTTAGCGAGTGATGCATGTTTATAGATTTATTTCACTCTACCCTTGTAAGTACTCAGCTTTTGCTGACTACGTGCTTTGTGTCTTTTGGTCATGGTCGTCGCCTTAATGACCCTATGATGATCCATCATTGCACTTGCATTTTTGGGGAGTAGATTTATTTTAGCAGGTTGGTAGAACAAAGCACGATCGAAATCATGTAGCTTGGGATGGTTGAGAGAGTTGCATTCTTTTGTGCTTTGAAACTATTTTAAATTATACTTTAATCATGTTTTGGGTTTGTTGGATTTTTAATACTTTGGGTTTTGGGCCGTTATGGTTCCAACTTGTAGGAGGCCTCAATAATTATTATTTATGTTGGTTTGAAAGTTAGTTAACTTTAATTTCCGCTGCGTAATTCTTGTACTAGCCTTAACCGTTATCACGGTGGCGGTAATACTGTAGTAATTCCTTTATTTTAAGTTGGAAAATGGTTTTACAAAAGCAAGGAATTATTAGGGTGTTACAGGTCTGGTGGGTTTGAACGGGTAAGATGGTTTGGACGATTAGTTAACATAAAAAAGATTACAAAATTATTATGAAATTAAATTAATTTATTTTTGTATTATTCAAATACTCACATAAATGTAGTTATTGTACATTTAAACATTAAAATTAAAATTCATTAACATTTTTAAGCATAAAATATAGTTTAAATTAGGATAGAGGGTCACGTGTGTCACAAGGTCATGTTGATTGGGTTCGTATGTCATGTAGGTTGGGTTCATGTGTTGGGTGGGTTGTGTTGGGTCGGGTGGGAAGAGTCAAAATGGGTTGTGTTGGAAAAAATTCGACTCACAACAAATGGGCGGGTTGGTCATAAATGGATCTAACCCACGTGACACACAATTTATATACAAATTATTTGTAGTATATAAAGGAACGTCTGAAGCGGAGTCAAAAAGGTGAACTACCCTTTATACACTCCCACTATAAAACAAATTTTTAATAAGCTAACCATAAACTAATATTGAATAAAAATTGAATAATTTCTATGAAAGTGTTCCTAATCGTATATACCAATTCCTCATAGAAGTATCTTCGACTTTATAAAAAAAATGTATTTGATTATAAAAAAAATGTTGTGAGTAGCTTACTAATTTATGAAATCTTGAAAGGGCTATTTAACCGTTGGTTGCAGTGGTATCACATGCTCATCTAAGGATGACACTGGGTAGGACCTGAACTGAATTCTACTGGATCCATATCCGTTTTCCATACATGGATCCAGATCTAAATATGTGGGTCCAAAAATTCTGGATCAACTGGATCCAACAGATCCACGGGTAGGATTTGGATCCACATATAATTTTTTCCCCTTCATACAATATTATTTGTATGCTACTTTTACAAAAAAATAAAATTGATGCATCCTCTTATGATGCTAAATATATTCTAATGGAATAAAGAAAATAATATCAAAATCATGTAAAGTTAAAGATACGAAGTATATATTTTATACATATTTGTTTTTATTAAAAATAAACTTTCTTTTTAAAATGGATCTATGAGCAGGATCTGGACCTCAAAACAGGATCCAAATCCTATCTGTCAGAAACGGATCCGGATCCGCATGGTCTAAAGTTTGAAGATCCGGGCCCTGTAAACCAGATTTGGATCCAACGGATCCGGACTCGGTGAAGGATCTACTGTTGGAATTTAAAGATGGAAAAGCGCTCAAAACCTGCCTGCCAGGTTTTGGAAAACCGGCAGGTTTCTCAAAACCTGCCTGCCAGGTTTTTCAAAACCGGCAGGTTTAGAGCGTACGTTGAAAAATGGACTTAAAAGGCATTTCTTGAAGTGCACCGAAAACCGGCCGGTTTTGCGAAACCGGCAGGTTTCGAGATCGGTTCTTTGTGTTGTCCATTTTTTATCTTCTCTTTGGATTCCTCCTTTATGATAACCTTTTAAGTATGATTTATGGACAATTATCATTCTGATTATGGTGATTAAGTTGGTCCATTATTTCTCTTGATTATGGGGGTTATAAACCCTTCATTATCATGGGTTTAATTGGTGATTCAATACCATTGGATTCTTTTGAGTCCTTTGGTTTCTTTGGGCTGTTTTTTATTGTCCACTAATCCTATAAATACATGCTTCATTTCTTGAGTTGTTTACGGAAAAATCATTGCCTCATCATCTCCTTTTCCTCCTCTCTTTTGGGCATAAGTTATAGTAACTCCATCTCACATCCAAGAGTGCCATTGTGTGTTGAGAGTTGTGTAAACCTTAGGGAACGAATCGGTGAATACAATTGTGCACCCTGGTTGCACCGAATCTCGTTTTCAAGGCAGTTGTTTGGTTACCACGGCACAACAAGTTCCGTAAGTCTTACTTTCTTGTTCTTCATTTTAGCCTTGAAAACACATAAACTGCAACAATTTGGAAACGAGATATTATGTCTATTGTTATGGCTAACTCTATGATGAACAAGACCCTTCCCGACCTCTCTAAGTTTGAGCCTTTTGATGGCAAGAACTACAAGAGATGGTCACAAAAATTAATGATCTCTTTTGAGAAACTTGAAATAGATTATGTGCTCTATGAGGATGTGATTGAAGCAATTGAAGCAAGAAAGACGGTAGCACCAGATCCCTCCCTTTCGGCGGAAGATGTCAAGAAGGCAGTCAAAGCATTGACCAAGAAGGAGAAACACAACAAACTTGTCCGGGCTCACATTTTCCATCATGTGAATGAAATCTTGTTTGACCTCCTCATCACCAATCGGTCAAGCAAGTCCATTTGGGACACCTTACAAAAGAAGTATGGAGTCGATGATGCCGGTAAGAAAAAGTATGTTGTTGTTAAGTGGATCAATTTCAAGATGACGGATGACTAGTCCATCATGGATCAAGTCCATGATTATGAGAACATCGTCACCGACATCTTGGGTGAAGGTATGAAAATGTGTGAAACCCTCCAAGCCAATATACTCTTGGAGAAATTTCCACCATCATGGAATGACTACCACAATTCTTTGAAGCACAAGAAGAAGGACATGAACCTTCAAGAACTCATTGGTCATATGAGGACCGAGGAGGCTAACCGCCTCAAGGATAAGTTAGAATCTCTTTCTTTGAATTCTTCTAAAGCTAACTTGATTGAATCTAGTGCTCCTATGGCTAAAAAAAGGTTCAAAGGGAAGAAGAAAAATCATTCAACCAATGGGAACTTCACTAACAACCACAAGAGTCAAAAGACCAAATGAGCTTGCTATGTGTGTGGAAAGATAGGACACAAAGCCTATCAATGTGACCACCGCCACAAGAGCAACTCCAATGGTGCCTCCCAAGCCAACCTTGTTGAAAAGAATGAGGTGATAGCCGCGGTGGTGGTTGAAGCCAACTTGGTGGAGAACTAGGTGGAATGGATCTTGGATACGGGAGCATCAAGACACTTTTGTGCTAACAAGTCTATCATGAAGGACTTTGAGGATGCTACCGATGGAGACCATGTTTACATGGGAAATAGTAGCACCGTCGGAGTTCTTGGCAAAGGGAAGGTCCATCTTAAACCCACTTCCGGAAAAACTTTATTTTTGAATAATGTCTTGTATGTTCCCTCCCTTAGGAGGAATCTTGTTTCGGGTTCCCTTCTCAACAAAGTCGGCCTAAAACTTGTATTTGAGGCGGACAAGATTGTTATCTCTAATAATGGAGACTTTGTTGGGAAAGGCTACCTTAGTGAAGGCTTGTTTGTGTTGAATGTTTTGAACAATAATGAAAGTACTTCTTCTTTTGCTTATATCAATGAGTCTATGGATGTTTGGCACAATCGATTAGGACATTTAAATGTTTCTTACATGAAAAGGTTAAAAGACATGAACTTGATTTCTTTTGATAAAATCGACAAAGCTTCTAAATGTCCTATTTGTGTTGAGGGCAAACATACTAAGAAACCATTTAAGCAAGTGACAACGAGAAGTACTAAATTTTTAGAGTTGGTTCACTCGGATTTAGCGGACTTAAATTTCACTACTAGTAGAGGTGGGAAAAATTACTACATAACTTTTGTTGATGATTTTTCAAGGTTTACTAAAGTTTATCTTTTGAAAACTAAGGATGTGGCCGAAAGTGCATTTTTAAAGTATAAAGCCGAGGTTGAAAAATCAACTTGACCTTAAAATTAACAGAGTTAGAACCAATAGAGGCGGTGAATATGGAAAATGGTCCTTAAAAGAATTTTGTGAAACCAATAGAATCATCCATGAGTTAAGTTCCCCTTACACCCCACAACAAAATGGTATTGCCGAAAGGAAAACCAAATCTTTAAAATAGACTATGAATGCCATGCTTCTAAGTTCCGGATTATCTAACAACATGCGGGGGGGGGGAGGCGGTTTTATCCGCTTGTTATGTACTCAATAGAGTGCCCCATAAGAAGTTGGATAAGATACCCTATGAGCTTTGGAAGGGTTATAATCATAACATGAGTATTTTGAAAGTGTGGGGGTGCTTAGCCAAGGTTGCTTTTCCAGATTTTAAGAAAACCACCATTGGGTCTAAAACTTTTGATTGTGTGTTCATTGGTTATGCTCATAATAGCGCCACATATAGATTCATGCTTTTGAGTGATCATTCCATTTGTGAATCTAGGGATGCAGTTTTCTTTGAGCATATTTTCCCGTTGAAATCCTCTTTGTCGTCTCATGTGCATGAGTCAAGTGTTGATGTTCCTTTGGATGTTTCTTTGCCTACTCCTAGTGTTCCTCCTCCTCCCACTATAGTGGAAGAAGTCAAACCTAGGAAGAGTAAGAGGCTTAGAGTAGAGACTACCTTTGGACCGGATATTTTGACCGTTTTTCTTGTAGAAGACTTTGATGTGGATTTCTTGAGTGAAATTGTTGTTTTTTTGTTTCTCTTAGAAGAAGACCCAAAGACTTATAGTGAAGCTATAAAATCTATAGATGTTAGTTTTTGGAAAGAGGCCATTAAAAGTGAATTAGACTCAATCATGTCTAATCATACTTGGGACTTATGTGATTTGCCTAAGCACTAGTGGAAAAAACCCCTGTTGCACCCCCCTTATTGCAGCGTACATGTATTAATACGCTTCAACAACCAGTCGGTCAACGCGGGTCAAACCATTTAAAGGGTTGTTGCAGCGTACAATTTAATTGTTCCCTACAAAAAAGTTTATTGCAGCGTACATTTTAAAAGCCCCCTGCAATAACCCTTTTTGTTGCAGCGTACAATTTAAAAGCCCCTGCAATAACCGGTTAAAAAAATTGTTCCCTAATTAAGTAATGAAGCCGCATCTCAAATTTTCATTTCTCGCGCTCAACTCCCTTTCTTCTTCCCTACGTCGTCCCCTAAAAAAAAAACCCTAAGTCGCGTCCCGTTCTCCTCTCCTCACTTCGAACACTCTTTCTCTTCCTTCCTCTGCATCGCCGACCACCACCTCCTTCATGCCGACGCTGCTGGTGCGATGGCTGCGATGGTTATTGCGTTATTGTGGTTGATGGTGTTGTCCCGCCTCCGTGCTCGCCTTTCTTCTGTTTGTCGCCGCCAATAATGGTGGCCACCAACACAACATCATTTGCAATCCATCCCTAATTGGTAAATTGATTTCAATTTCTCCCTCAATTGATTTAATAAGTTCTTTATTTAAAATCCAAAAACCCTAACTAATAAATTTCAATTTTCTTTTCCCCCTTGCTTGCGCAGCCCCTTCTGGTTGTTGGGTGCAACGGCGCTCTTTCGTCGCCGCCGCCTCCTTGTTCGTTGTTGTGAATGCTAATTATGGTCTTGCTCTCCCCTTCCCTCTACTCCATTGTTGCTGCTCGTTTCTAGCCCAAGGTACGACACTCCATTTTTCTTCCTCTCTCTCCTGATACTAATTTAAAGAAGTTTTTGCTACCTATGTTAGTTGTTGTTAATTTTCAGTGCTTTTTAAGTTGACAAATTAGCTTATAAGTTTAATTGGAAAACTATTGCAATTCAGTTCTCATAATGATGCACAATTGATGGTTTTAATTTGAAATTTGTTGGTGTTAGATGAAGATGATGTTGTTATTATTGTTGTTGCTGGTGTTGTTTGTAGTTGTAGTTGTTTGTAGTTGCAGTTGTTATCGTTATTGATTGTGTGGCTGTTAATTAATTAATAACTGAATTAGAGATTGGTTATACAAGTATGAGATACTAGTTAAATATTTAGACTAATTATAAATCTTAGACTAATTGCATAAGAAGTAGAAGATGATGGGGAGCTGTCATATTTAATGAAGAAGCTGCTGATCAGGGAGAAAAGTTACGGGAGGCTGACATCTATTTACCTATAATCATTACTCTTCCAGCCATAATTTTTTATTTTGTGCAGTAACCCTACTGCTGAATTGCTGATTCATTAGTGTACGATTAACCGCATCTGTATCTATAACGAAATTCATAAACTTTCTTATTTTGGGACATCTGTTGTATAAATTCTCGGGATGGATAATGGTTGAGGATGTCATACTCATAGGATAAAATAGGATAGAAGTGCTGTCATTAGTTATTCTGGCTCTTGATAGAATAGGAGATCTGCATGTTTTTGTCTCCCTCGTGCTGGAAATCACTGCAATTTGCTAGTGCCCTTTGAAAGTAAAAAACCAACACATTTTTGAGGGTATAGTTCTCCCTAGTCAAGGCTTGAAGTTCCTTTTTCGAGGCTTTTGTGTACTAGACATTTCCTGACGTTGTAGATAAATTGCTTATGATAGCTAGAGATATGTTTTTTTGTCCTTGGCCCTTTTGAAGTCGGTGACACTGCCTTGGTGTCTTTCAAAAGTACTGCTGCAATTTTTGGAAGAATGTGATGTCCCATGGCTTTCAGTAGTAGCAATTTGGTGTCTTTGGCTTGTTTATTCGTCGAAGTTAATTTTTGCTTCTGTACCTTTCTTTATGCAAATTGTTCATTTGCCCCTGTCCGTTTTTGCCAAGATAAAGGAATGCTCTTTTCTGTTCTTTTTTTTGGGGTTGTTTGACCATCATGTATCGAATACCAATAGTTTGATGTATCTGCAGGATGTTAGTTGAAATGGTTGCCTGTATACCAGTTGAGTCCTTGTCAATTCTTGAGAAGATGCATACTAAAGGGTACGCTAATACAGTCATTCATTTTCTTTATGAAATAGGTGGAGAATATATTTCATATCTGAGAAGTTTCTATTATGTTTTAGATTTTCATGTTAATTTTGTCATGTCATGTTTTCCATGAATATCAGTTATGTGCATGGAGACGTGAAGCCAGAAAACTTTTTGCTTGGCAAGCCTTCTACCGCACAGGAGAAAAATTGTTTCTTGTTGACCTTGGACTAGGTAATTTTCTTACCTTTTTCAGGTCCAGTCCTCTATTATATTATGTTCATTTTTTTGCAACTACTTAAAAGTAATGAAAACCCTAGCTTATAAATATTTCAGGATCATGCTGTTCGGAGGTTGCTTTTGCCTTATCTAACTCTATTGTCTGTCAAAAACTTGTAAACTGTGATCTGAATTCTGAAGTTTTCCATAGTATCTGTTGAGCTGTAAATACAACTATTATAGAAGACATCTAGTGTATGCCAAAGCAAGTGAAAACCAAATACTATTGTGTTCATTAAGGTTGTTAATTATGAGATTTTCAGTCATGCTTGACTGTTGACGTATAGTTGTATAAAATACATTTGATGTGCAGAGCTCCAGGGAATAGTGTTGAGGTGTCAAGGAAATTGAGCTCTTGTTCCTGATGGAATATTTAAATATTTGTTTACACATCAAGAATGTTAACAATTGATTTAGTTGGTGAGCTGAAAAGATGCACCCCGTACAATTTCAATGAGATGGGAGATGTTAGGCAACTACTCAAAGCATTTAATCACCAATCCATGATCTAAGTACCAACTCAATATCGATAAGATTCTGCTTATAGTTTTCTCGCTTCCTTTTTTATTTCCCCGGTGGTGGGAGGGTAGTGGACTGGTGGGTGGTTGTGTGTTAGCCAGCTATTCCCTTATTCCTTGAACTATCTGAGGTGTTTTAAACTTTTTGGGTTGCAAAATAGTCATGAATACTCTAATAAAGTTTAAAGTACCCCGTAATGGGTTCTGACTCTTCTGACTTCTAGTGTCGCATTCTAACTAAATCGTTATAATACTTGTTTTGGTTGGCAGGAGCATGCCGAATTTTACACTCAAATGATGATTCTTGGGGGTCTATGGTCGTCTATTGAACCAGACTCAAATACTGTTTGAACTAAACTGGGAGTAATGCAACATTTTTGTAGTGGCTTTTTTCCGAGTGTAATTAAATACTGTTTGAACTAAACCAGACTCACGTTTATTTTTATTGTATTTTACTTTTGCATCCTGAACAGTGTATATATAATTATATATACATTTAGTCTTAATTAGAATATTGTTAATTTTTCCAGTGTGATGAACTTGTGTAACATGGAGCTACTGTTGGAGAAACACCTACAGATGTGGTCTGGAAGTGCAAGTATACGATTGCAATGTTATCTGATCCCTCAGCCGCCATTTCGGTTCGTAAATTAGGTCTGAATGCTTTGTTAATTCTTGTTTTGGTATTCTTATTTATCCACAGCTTCATGATTCCTTAGGTTGCTTTTGATAAAGCCCGGGGTCCTTGAAAAATCTGCAATGGGAAAGGCTATATTGATATGTCAACTGTCGATGCAGATACATCCGTAAAGATTAGTGAGGTTTGAACTTTGAATTGTACTTCGTAACTTTTTTACTATAGTTTAATTCGTGTGACTTTGATATCTTCCTAAAAACTTTCAAACCTTCACGTTTTGCATTTTTGTGTGGTTTGATGTTCTTACTCACACCTTTCATGCTTTACATTGTATTACGGTTTCTGATGTAGGCTTGCGAATCACAATAATTCGAAATATTTCATGCTTTACACTGTAATCTATGTAGTCAAATAAGCAAATTGAATAATTCAAAACCCTGGTCTGTTCATGACAGAATCATATTGCTGTATTATGTTGAGGTATCTTGGTAACTAACCAGAACACAACCAGTGACTAACTGGCTATCTTATATGGATTTATGGTAATAAATAATAATGATAGAATTTCCTTAAAACCCAATTGTGGAGTGATCCTAGACCATAGTTGGTGCTTCGATGCACTTTTTGTAATTGCATCTGTGAGTTAAAATTCCATCTCCCAACAGTTTCAGCTGATTGTTTACTAGACTGTGTTTTGATTCACTCTTCATTTTCGAATATATTTTTGCTTCAGTAGTCTTTCCTCTTTGAAACTCCAAATTTAATTTAATTTGATTTGCAGGGAGTTACATCCAAGGGTGGGAGATTTCTTGAAGGTCCTGTTTCCGGTAGCAAAAAGCCTGCGGAGGATGGTCAATTGATTATCCTAGCTGCTGGTGAGAAGGTAAAAGATGAAAGTTTGTCATACATGTATCATCTTTTGAAAACTACCAATCTGGCTTACTCCCATTACTCCCATCAAGATACATAGTATTTATTTATTTACTCAAAATTTTCTAGCACGCAGACATTTTCGCTCACAACTTTGAACTAACGAACTTAAGAACTCATTTCAAACTTATTACATGATTCATATGATTAGTTTTAACTTTCCAAGACTCAATCCAATCTACTTATGCACATTTGAGACTTGTTTGGCCATTATAGGTCATATTTAGGGTAAAATGACATTTTCGCTCCCAACTTTGAACTAACGAACCTAAAAACTCATTACAAACTTACTACATGATTCATATGATTAGTTTTAACTTTCCAAGACTCAATCCAATCAATTTATGCACATTTGAGACTTGTTTGGTCGTTATAGGTCATATTTTTAGGCAAAAATGAGGCATTTTCGCTCTCAACTTTGAACTAACGAACCTAAGAACTCATTTCAAACTTACTACATGATTCATATGATTAGATTTCACTTTCCAAGACTCAATCCAATCTATTTATGCACATTTGATACTTGTTTGGCCGTTATAGGTCACATTTAGGCTAAAATGACATTTTTGCTTACAACTTTGAACTAACGAACTTAAGAACTCATTTCAAACTTATTACATGATTCATATGATTATTTTTAACTTTCCAAGACTCAATCCAATCTATTTATGCACATTTGAGACTTGTTTGGTCGTTATAGATCATATTTAGGCTAAAATGAGACATTTTCGCTCCCAACTTTGAACTAACGAACCTAAGAACTCACTTCAAACTTTCTAAATGATTCATATCATTAGTTTAAACTTTCCAAGACTAATTATAATCTATTTATGCACATTTGAGACTTGTTCATTCGTTATAGGTCATATTTAGGCTAAAATGAGACATTTTCGCTCCCAATGTTGAACTAACGAACCTAAGAACTCACTTCAAACTTTCTACATGATTCATATTATTAGTTTAAACTTTCCAAGACTCAATCCAATCTATTTATGCACATTTGAGACTTGTTCGGTCGTTATAGGTCATATTTAGGATAAAATCAGACATTTTCGCTCCCAACTTTGAACTAACGAACCTAAGAACTCACTTCAAACTTTCTACATGATTCATATGATTAGTTTAAACTTTACAAGACTCAATCAAATATATTTATGCATATTTGAGACTTGTTTGGCCGTTATAGGTCATATTTAGGCTAAAATGACATTTTCGCTCTCAACTTTGAACTAACGGACCTAAGGACTCACTTCCAACTTATTACATGATTAATATGATTAGTTTTAAGTTTCTAAGACTCAATCCGATCGATTTATGTATATTTGAGACTTGTTTGGTGGTTATAGGTCATATTTAGGGTAAAGGCTAAAAGAAGGCATTTTCGCTCCCAACTTTGAACTAAAGAACTTAAAGACTCATTTTAAAACCTTTACATGATTAACATGATTAGTTTTAAGTTTCCAAGACTCCTTACAATATATTTAAGCACATTTAAGGCTCATTGGGTCGCTATAGGTCATATTTAGACTAAAATGACATTATCGTTTCCAACTTTGAACTAAAGAATTTAAGGACTCAATTGAAACTTATTACATGATTAATATGATTAGTTTTAAAGTTTTCAATACTCATTCCAATCTATTTATGCTCATTAAGGTTCATTGGGTCGTTATAGATCATTTTTAGACTAAAATGACATTTAATCTAATGCTCCCATCAAATTTTTGTTTTTGAAGGTATATACTCCGGGGAATGCGCCTTAAGCTAGTGAGGAAATTGATGTGGTTCGTGAGAAATTGGCTAAGTTTTTACCAGCAAGTATTTATTATTGGCCTGAGCGCGCTTGGTCGAGTTGTTTGATATTAAAATGTATGCGTACATTGAAATTGGAAAGTACAAATATTTAAATGTAGTACCTGCACTTTGGATTTGGAAAATATTAAATATACAAAACAATAGTTATTGTTTTTATATTTTTTATACAGGTTGCGATATTCTATTATTGTTGTGACAGGTTTCTATATTTGGTGCAAGGCACTCTAGGTATATATCCCTAAACTAAATTAAAATTATCCCGCCAAAAGTGTTTTGTTACAGCGTACATATATATGTGTACGCTGCGACAAGGGTTTTGCAAAATTCCAGACTTTTTGCAGCGTACAAATAGATGTACCCTGCAAAAGGTGGGGTCTTTTGCAGCGTACACGAATTTGTACGCTGTACCAAGTCAAATTTTTGCCAAATTTTTGACATTTGTTGCAGCGTACATGCATATGTACGCTGCAAAAAAGTACTTTTCGCAGCGAACATTGTACGCTGCAACAAGTTCCGACTTGTTGCAGGCCCCCCAGTTGCAGCATACGATGTACACTACAACAGGGGTCTAAAATCCCGCTGCAATAAGGGTTTTTTCTACTAGTGAAGGGGTTTAAACCTTTAAGTAATAAATGGATCTTTACTAAGAAGAAGAAACCCGATGGCTCTATTGATAAGTTTAAGGCTAGACTTGTAATTAGAGGTTTCACTCATAAAGAGGAAATTGACTTTTTTGATACCTACTCACCCGTGACTAAGATTGCGACCATTAGGACATTGCTTGCTTTAGCGGCAATTCATGACTTAGTGGTCCATCAAATGGATGTTAAAACGGCCTTTATTAATGGTGATCTTGATGAGGAAATTTACATGACTTAACCGGAAGGTTTTGTGGTTAAAGGTCAAGAGCATAAGGTGTGTAGGCTTAAAAAGTCTTTATATGGTTTGAAACAAGCTCATAAGCAATGGTATGAAAAGTTTGATAGTACCCTTAGGAGTGATGGCTTTGTGACTAATTCTTCGAACTTTCGTGTGTATTCTAAAGTGTTTGATTCCTCTTGTGTTATTATTTGTCTCTATGTTGATGACATGCTTATTATGGGCACTAACCTTGAGGTTGTGAATTATACTAAAGATTTTATATCTACTAAGTTTGAAATGAAGGACTTAGGTGAAGCCGATGTGATCCTTGGTATCCGGTTAACCAAGTCCAAGGATGGATTCTTAATGAGTCAAACTCATTATGTGGAGAAAATCTTGAAGAAGTTCGATTGCTATGATTTGGAGCCATGTAAGACTCCTTATGATGCAAGTGTAAAGCTTACAAAGAATAAGGGTCCAAGCGTGTCTCAAGAGCAATATGCCAAGGTAATAGGAAGTGTGATGTTTTTTATGAATTGCACACGTCCCGACATTGCCTATGCGGTAAGTAAATTAAGTCGATATACTCATAATCCTAGTAGTGAACATTGGAGTGCACTTCATCGTTTGCTTAGGTACCTAAGGGGTACCATGGAGGTATGTTTGCATTTTAATCGCTTCCCTAATGTTTTGGAAGGTTATTGTGATGCAAATTGGGTTTCCGATAATGATGAAGCTGTTTCATGTGTTTATGTTGGGTGGTGGTCCTATTTCATGGAAGTCCGCAAAACAACCATGTCTAGCTCGCTCCACCATGGAATCTGAATTCACTGCTCTTGAGTTGGCAGGTCAAGAAGCGGATTGGTTAAGGAGTCTTCTAGCCGACATCCCATTGTGGGGGGAGAGAACTTCCCCGGTATCCTTGCATTGTGACTCTCAAGCGGCTATTAGTGTGGCTAATAATAGCAACTATAATGGTAAGAAGAGGCACATACGCCTTAGACATAGTTCGGTGAGACAACTACTCAAAAATGGAGTGATTGCATTAAACTATGTAAGGTCCGAAACAAATTTGGCGGATCCTTTGACTAAGGGGTTGGCAAGGAACCAAGTTCTTGACTCATCGAGGGGAATGGGGCTTAAGCCCATGAAGTGAATATGATAAGCATTACTAATATTCCATTCCTATGGAAGTTTGTGTTTGTAATGCTTAGTGTAGGTTGAATTCGTTGGAATTCTTAATGGATTTATACTTACGTGGTAGGTGCTCTAGCTAAGCATTTGAGAAATCCACCGTTGTAATTTATGTGGAGGCCGGTTGAGTTTGTTTAAACTTTTAATGAATCCTAAGAGATGTTTTGTGCTATTGAGAAGCACAAGGGATTCACCTACGTGGTTGTGAGGACTCGCCATCTTCTATGGAAAGTTGGGCGGTTTCCTAGAGCTTCCATGAGAACTAAGGTAAACGCATGGCTTAATACGCATTCACTTTGCGGAGTTTACTAGATCTTTGGGGTGATGTATGTGTTGTGGAGGCTTGACTTAAATCTTAGAGTTTCAAGGTTAGTCCACTCTTTGATCAAAAGTTTAAGGGTTTCAAGGTTAGTCCACCCTTGGACTTGTAAATCATTGTTCCACTTCACTAAACATTTGGTTTCAATTTACTTAAATGTAACACCGAATGCTATGTATTGATCTCCTCTTACGCCCAATATTTTCCTCTTTCATTTGGTATCTTTTCTCATCTTTAGTGGGGGGGGGGGGTTGTTGGAATTTAAAGATGGAAAAGCGCTCAAAACCTGCCTGTCAAGTTTTGGAAAACCGGCAGGTTTCGAGCGTACGTTGAAAAATAGACTTAAAAGACATTTCTTGAAGTGCACCGAAAACCGGTCGGTTTTGGGAAACCGGCAGGTTTCGAGATCGGTTCTTTGTGTTGTCCGTTTTTGATATTCTCTTTGGATTCCTCCTTTATGATAACCTTTTAAGTATGATTTATGGACAATTATCATTCTGATATGGTGATTAAGTTGGTCCATTATTCCTCTTGATTATGGGGGTTATAAACCCTTCATTATCATGGGTTTAATTGGTGATTCAATACCATTGGATTCTTTTGAGTCCTTTGGTTTCTTTAGGCTGTTTTGTATTCTCCACTAATCCTATAAATACATGCTTCATTTCTTGAGTTGTTTACAGAAAAATCATTCCCTTATCATCTCCTTTTCCTCCTCTCTTAATTTTGGGCGTAAGTTCTAGTAACTTCATCTCACACCCAAGAGTGCCATTGTGTGTTGAGAGCTGTGTAAACCTTAGGGAGCGAATCGGTGAATACAATTGTGCACCCCGGTTGCACCGAATCTCGTTTTCAAGGCAGTGGTTTGGTTACCACGGCACAACAAGTTCCGTAAGTCTTACTTTCTTGTTCTTCATTTTTGAAGGAAATAATGCCCTTGGTCAAAGTATGCATTCAATGTTAAGTCTAATAAATGCGGTTCAGTATTAATTAACAAGTTAATAATTCAGTGAGATCAAGTGAGCTGAATGCCTAGCTAGAGGCCGCTTCAGTTCAAGTGGAATTAATGATATTAATCCACAGCTTACTCTTGACTGAACCCGTAGGGTCACACAAATAGTACGTAAACGGATCAAGTATTTAATGGCATTAAATACTCTATCTATGGATATTTGGAATCGACGGATCTTGGTTTCAGTGGGAGCTGAGATCGTCACAAGCAAGAAATGAATACTCCGGAAACGATGATATTGCCGGAAACGGAAATATGGATCGTATCGGAAATATAAATATTATCCAAGTCGTAGATGTTGCCGGAAACGGAAACATGGTACGTATCGGAAAATATTATTGGAAATGGAAAAATTGCCGGAATCGGAAATATTGCCGAAAACGGAAATATTGTCAGAATCGGAAATATTATCGGAATCGGAAAACAATTCCGGAAACGGAAATATTAAATATTTGTTCGAAACGGAAATTAATTCCGGAATCGGAAATATTAAATATTGTTCGTATCGGAAATGAATTCCGGAACCGGGAATTTTATTCAGAAGCGTATCGTACGAATAAGCATCGGATGAGGCCTGCCGAACGAAGGCCTAGCACGAAGCCAGGACATCGCCCAGCACGCTCGCACGCCCAGCCCAAGGCAGCGCCAGGCCCACCGCAAGGCAGGCCCAGCGCGCCAAGGCAAGACTGCCCAGCGTGGGCTGCGTGGGCCGAGCGCACGCGTGCGGGCGCCCTCGTGGCTCCGTGCGTGTGTGTGCTTGTGTCCATGCACAATTCCTAAATCTATTAGGATTTGTTGTGTGATTAAATTCCTATTCCTATTAGGATTATTTAATTAGAGTCCTTGTAGGATTCTAAGTTTAATTAAATCGTATCCTAGTAGGATTCCAATTCCCTTTCCAAACCTCTATAAATAAGGGCCTAGGGTCATAATTTATGGGTACGATTGAAGTATTCAAAGGGTAAGATTTTGAAAGAAAATTCAGCCACACTCTTGCATAATAATAACCGAAAATTCCTAAGCACCTTAAGGGCGATTCTAGTTGGTCAATCTTGAGGCGGATCCGGACGTACTGCGGACTATCTACGGAGGGGCGACACTTGTAGTCCTAAAGACTTGTTCTTGTTCGGTTCGGGCGCAGCTAGGGAAGGCACGCTACAAAGTGTATGCATCTATACTATGCTAAATGATTATGTGTAAATAATATGCTTTCCTGGCTTTATGGTTTTTCCGCATGATTTACGTATTGTCATATGTATCATAACCTAACAGTGGTATCACGAGCCTCTTATTATTTTCATAATCGAAATTGCATAAACATGGTTAAATATTACAAATTTGCAAGAATTAAAATGGGTGATTAATTTTCGTAATTGTTAATTAATTGCAAATTGCGTTTATTTAATTATACGTATGCAGTTTTTCGGCAGTTTCTTCGTTACTCATCCAAATCGAGTGATTTTTGTGTCAATTCCGCATGTAAAAGGCATTCTAAATTTTTGACAAAACTAGTATTTTTCGGCCGAACCCAGAATTATCAAATTCGAAGCCTAACTATGACTTTTCGGAGGTTTTAGTTTTTCGAACGCAAAATTTCGTAAATTTAAGATGTTAAATTAAATATTTGCGATTGTTGTTGATAAATCTTGAATTTTTGATTGACCTACTGTATATGTTTAACAAGTTTGAATGCCTAGCCTTGTTAATTATGCAATCTAATTTGTAATTATGATTAATTTGTTGAAAATTGGAATAATTTAGAATTAATTTGATTTTCATAATTAGTTAATAATTTAATTAGATACCTATGATTAAAAACCACCATAAAAATTATAAATTTGTGTTAAATTTTAAATTTTTATGACCTAGACTTGAATCCGTGTTAATCGGAAATCAATTAATTAATAAATTTATTTTTCGCCCTAAAATTATGAAATTAATATGATTTATTAATTTGTCATTAATTTTGAAAATAAAATTTTTAATTTTTATGCGATTCGCTCATATAACTTGCACGCACAAAGCAATGGACACTACGTGTTACCCTTAAGGGGTGTTGTATAGTGCGGGCATGCGACGACGAGCAAGGGAGCTCGTCGCCCATGCGTTACGAATGCAATGAGCAAGGCTATGGTGCACGAGCACAAGCCAGCAGCCCTGCCTTGTGTCGTGTGCTGTGAGCGATGGGCGAGTGGGCAAGGGCGAGAGCAAGGCAGCGAGCAGTCGCGTGCAACGCGCACTGCCTCGCGCGCAGCGAGCGCTGGCTCGCGTGCGACGAGCGCTGGCGCGCGCCTTGCGATGGTGAGCAGCAGCAGATGCGACGCAGCACATAGGCTGCGCGCACATGGCCAGCGATGGCTGCGTGCATGTGGCCTATGGTTGTGCGTTACGTGATGATGTTGCGCACCTTATGTTACGATTAGATCGTTTTAAAATTTTAATTTGAAATTTTCAGTTTACGTAATTTTAATTAATTTTAAAATTAATAATTTAAGTTATTTTCTTGGATTTTAATTTTGAATATTATAATTATAATAAATTTCATTTATTCTAATTATTTTACTAAAATTAAAATCATGAATTAATTTAAATATGACTGAAAATAAATTAAATATGTGGATTCAATTATAAATTTATATGAGCTTTGTTGTGGGCAAAATTACCATGCCTTCGTGCACCAATGAAGATGTGACACCTGGCACGTATTGCGCCCCCTAAGCAGAAATCATGCAAAGTCTACTCCGGGGCATGAGTATTAATCTAGGTATCTACAATGTATGTATTTAAGTATGTATAAATGTACGTATAAAACCTATACCTGGAAAAGGGCTTAATTAGTATGTATCCCAAGTGAATTACTAAGCACAATAGGCCCAAATAGCCCACTATTGCTACAAGGGATCATAGAATTGTAAGGAAAAAGGACACGTGTCCTTCTCCCATTCCCCAGCCAATCATGTAAGGGGAATATTAGGTCATTCCCACAAAAACCTAGTACTATAAATATTCCCACTTCCCTAGAAAAAGGGGTCACAATCAATACATTCTAGAGCAATTGCTGCTCTGCCTTCTCTCTACTTTCTCTCTCTATAAAAATACAATCTTGTTTAATCTTTAAAAGTTACCAAGAAACCTCCAAGGTATCTCACCGGAAAAACCCCACAACATTTGGCGCCGTCTGTGGGGAGGTACGGTAACATGGAAGATCAACGACAGGACAACGATGTTGGGCGGCCTACGCGCGTAGAGCGGCCACCCCTCGAAAGAGAAATGCCGACTGAACATCATACGCCGGCCACAAGAATCACTGAAGATGCCGCGCGTACATTTGCGGCCGGGCACACCCCTCGTCACACTGCCGAGGTAGAGGTGCTCAGCGAGGAGGACGACCAGGCCAATCGCACCCCTCCTGGAGGACACCTGGATCCTCGGGTGGATACGGTAATAGAGGAGAACCCTGATATGCCTGTCTCTGTGGGTGCTCTTCGGGCTATTTTGGCTGAGTTCCAAGCTGATGTGGGGAAGACAGTTAATGCTGAGGTACAGAAGAGTATGCTGATTTACACCACTGCTGTGGCTGCAAATCATGAGAGGCCGGCAAGCAATAGGCCAACACTTTCTTTGCGCCCCCCAAATGTCTGGACCAGGATGACAGGCGAGGACCTAAGGAGACAGCCGCCAACAAGTCAGCCCAATCAGGCAATGTCTTACCTACCACGCCGAATTCCACGGCGGCTGATCGGAGAAACGTCCCGAGGACGTGAGCAGCCACGCGCAGAGCAGTTGCCCGACTCTGAGTCTGAACTTTCTGACACTGGGTCAACCCCCGTCATGCCGGATAGACCTCTCCCTCATCCAACTTATACGCATCTGAGCCAGGCACGTCCAGGGGCCACCCGTCCAACCCGTCAAACTCGCGGACGCGAGTCCTCCCAGCGGCTACCCTACTCCAGGCGTCAAGACCCTGTATATCACATTCAGGAGGGGGTGTCCAACATGGCCCTAGGGCACACCACCCCTTTTGCAGACTCCATCATGAGAGCCCCGAGGGAACCCAAAGTCAAGCCGCCCAACATTGATGCTTACGATGGTACCACAGATCCGGACATGCACCTCTTGGTTTACCGGCATCACATGTATGTCCAAGGAACAACTGACTCAACCTGGTGTAAGTATTTTCCGGGCACACTCAAAGGAGTAGCCTCTAAGTAGTTCGAGAGACTTCCAGCCGGAACTATTCGCTCTTTTTCGGAGCTCGAGCTATTGTTCTCTACTCGGTTCATGGCTCACAAGGAAGAGAAGAAGACGAGCATGCATCTGAGTAGGATTCAGCAAGGGAAGGACGAGTCCCTGAGGAGTTATGTGAAGAGATTCAATCTAGAGGCAGGGCAAATTCCGGATTTGCCAGATGGTGTTGCATTCGATAACTTCATTCGAGGGCTTAAAAAGGGCTCTTTCAAGTTTGATCTGGTAAAGAAAAGCGTCCGAACAATGGCAGAAGTGCTGGATGAGGCGGAGGCCTTCATTCATGCAACAGAGATTTGCAGCGTCCCGAAAGACCCCAGAGGAAGTGATACCGCCGAGCTAGCGGCAAAAAAGGAGAAATTTGAAAAGAAGAACCGGCCTAACGGGACGTGGGCTATTGCAAAAGAATCAGACAGGGCCCCCGGAGCGGCAGGTCAGAAACGGCCCAGAACTTATGATCGGGAGCGATTCGAGTATAACACAGACATGTACACAATCCTGATGGACGTCGGGTCCAAATATGACATTGATCGTCCATTTCCCATGAAGTCACCACCAGAAAGTAGGGACCCCAAACTGTACTGTCACTTTCACAGTGACATTGGGCAAGACACCAACGAATGTAAGAGCTTGAAAAGGGCATTGGACGGCCTAGCCACCAAGGGGTTCTTAAAAAGTTATATCAGCAGGAACACGGGAGGTTCTGGCAAACCCTTCTACAAGAAAAACAAATCCCCTCCCTCGGAGGAAGATGGGAATCGTACCGACCCAGAGTGCGTGGCAGTCATCTCAGGAGGATTGGCCGCCGGCGGGCCGACCATGAGGGGCCAGAAGGATTATGCCAAGCGATTGGGGCAAGTGATGCTGTCCGGCAAGGCCACAGTTGACCCGTTTCCAAAAGTTGAAATCGGCGAGGCCGACCGTGGGAAAATCTCCACCCCGCATGACGATCCTTTGGTAATTGAGTTAAAAGTTGCTAACCTAAGGGTTAGGCGTATTTTGGTTGATACAGGAAGTTCGTCGGACATAATTAGTCTAGAGTGCTTGAATCGGCTGCAACATGATCCCTCAAAAATTGAGAAAATCCACTATCCCATTATAGGCTTCGGAGGTAGTGTCATCCACCCAGTCGGCATAATTACCCTTCCTCTGAGGATGGGAAATAAAAAGGAATCTCGGCAAATGGATGTCCGTTTTCTCATAGTGAAAGATCTGACGGCATATAACATCATCTTGGGGCGTCCCACGTTGAACAGGGCAAAGGCTGTCATTGTGACTCATCTGATGCTTCTTAAGTTCATTTGTGACGATGGGAGCGTCAGCACTATACATGGTGACCAGCAACAAGCTAGAGATTGCTACCTAACCACCTTGAGTCCAGAAGCATGGGGGACGGGTGAAGAGAAAGGGACGTCGAGCAACAAACGAAAATGTGGCGACACGCAACCTAAGGTCGTCAAAGAAACATTAACTATCTCAGCAGGGCACATGGAAGAGAGACGCCCAGAGCCTGTTGGGGCCCATTTCAATGTGGTTTTAAGCACAGACAAACCTGACAGAGTAGTGCCCATCGGGATTTCTCCTGACGACCCGTTGGCGGCAGAGTTGGTCCACCTTTTGAGAGAATTTGAAGATATCTTCGCTTTCACGGTGGACGAAATGCCGGGTATTGACCCTGCTGTGGCCGTCCATAAGCTGAATGTGGACCCAAACTTTAAACCGGTTCGTCAGAAGAAAAGGAACCATGGGGAAGATAGAAATCAGGCGGCAGCCGCGGAAATACAGAAGTTGATGGAGGCTGGGTTCATCAGGCCTAGTCAGTACCCCGACTGGGTTGCTAACGTGGTCCTCGTCAAAAAACCTAATGGTACCTGGAGAATGTGTGTTGATTACACCAACCTCAATAAGGCATGTCCAAAGGACAGTTTCCCATTGCCCAAGATTGACCGGCTCGTCGACTCTACAGCGGGGCATGCCATGCTGAGCTTTATGGATGCCTACTCAGGGTTTCACCAGATTCCGTTGTGGCCTGACGACCAGGAAAAAACGTCATTTGTTACTGAACAAGGCCTTTACTGCTACAAGGTGATGCCGTTTGGGTTAAAAAATGCACCGGCCACCTTTCAGCGTCTTATTAACACTGTGTTCATTAAGCAGCTCGGCAGGAATATTGAAGCTTACATTGACGATATGATCGTAAAAAGTAAGCTGAGGGCGGCGCACATAACTGATCTCAGGGAGACATTTGAGACTATTCGAGCTTACAACATGAGGTTGAATCCTAAGAAGTGTGTGTTCGGGGTGACGGCAGGCAAATTCTTAGGTTTCTTGATTGATGAAAGAGGAATTGAAGCCAACCCAGAAAAAATCCAGGCAGTAATTGATATGAGCTCACCAAAGACAGTGAAGGAGGTCCAGCGACTCACAGGTTGCTTGGCCGCCCTAGGCAGATTCCTTTCCAGGGCTGGAGACAAGTGCCACTACTTTTTTAGGTCTGTCAGAAAGAAGGCCAAGTTTGAATGGTCGGGCGAGGCCGAGGCGGCATTGGTCAGATTAAAGGAGCACTTACACACCTTGCCTCGTCTTGTTAGTCCCTTGCTAGGAGAGACTTTGTACATGTATCTCGCCGTGTCCGAGCACTCGTTGAGTGCCGTTCTACTGACAGAGAGGGAGGGAATACAGATGCCGGTATACTTTGTCAATCATGTTCTTCAAAATGCTTAAGTTAGATATCCTACAGTGGAAAGTTTGGCTTAGCTCTGTTCATGGCCAGCAAAAAGCTCCGTCCTTATTTCTTAGCTCACAAAATAGTGATCTACACCGATCAGCCGCTCAAACTGCCCTTCACAAAGCTGGAGGCGTCAGGACGAATGCTGAATTGGGCAATAGAGCTGAACGCCTTTGATATCACCTATGAGCCGAGGAAAGCTGTCAAGGGGCAGGCATGTGCCGACTTCATTGTTGAAATGACAAGACCAGACTTTGCCAAGAATACAAGCACAGTGTGGACAGTGTATGTAGACGGCTCATCCACACAGAATGGATGTGGAGCAGGGATAATCTGTCACTCCCCAGAAGGAGATACTTTTGAATATGCTATGCGATTTAACTTCCAGGCGTTAAATAATGAAGCCGAATATGAAGCCCTGCTTTGTGGTATTAAAATGTGTAAGGCGGCAGGCGCCGAGGAGATTGTAGCACTATCTGACTCCCAACTGATTGTGAGCCAAGTTAATGGGACCTACGAAGCTAGGGATCCGACTATGGTCAAATACATGCAGGCCGTCCATCAGGAAGTAGAGCCACTGAAAAGTTTGGAAGTAAGGCAGGTCCCTCGCTCGGAAAATAACCAAGCTGATGCCCTGTCAAAGTTGGCAAGTTCCGCGTCTTGTGATACCCCTCGGCACGTGTTTTGGGAGGTAAAAGAGCACAAAAGTGTTGAGAAAATGGAGGTGGAAACTCTTGAAAGAACTTCCACATGGATGGATGACATAGTAAACTTCAAAATGAATGGAGTCTTGCCCGAAGACTCAAGGGAAGCGGCAAAACTTCAAAAGAAATGTTCTTGGTTTGAAATGTGGAACGGCACCCTCTACAAAAAGGCCTACTCCCGTCCTTTGTTAAGATGTGTAACACCTGAGAAGGGGCAGGAAATTCTAGAAGACCTTCATCAGGGGTTGTGCAGCTCGCATATTGGTGGAAGGGCTTTGGCTGAAAAGGCACTTCGAACCGGCTATTACTGGCCGACCCTTAAGGAGGACGCAATCTCACTGGTCAAGAAGTGTGACAAATGTCAGCGCTTTTCTCACCTAATACATCAACCGGCACGAGTTCTGACGCCCATTACAAGCCCAATTCCATTTGCTAAATGGGGGATGGATCTCCTAGGCCCATTCACGACTACACCAGGAGGAAGGCGTTATGTCATCGTTGCTGTAGATTACTTCACCAAATGGGTGGAGGCAGAAGCGCTCAAAAACATAAAAACTGCTGATGTGAGAGCATTCATTTGGAAGAACATCATGACTCGCTTTGGGATTCCACAGGCTATCGTCTTCGATAATGGGCCCCAGTTTGAGACGCCTAAGCTGAAAGAGTGGCTGGCAGATCACGGTATACACACCTGTTTTGCATCAGTCGGACGACCCCAAGCCAATGGTCAGGTTGAGGCGTTCAACAAAATTATCTCTGAAGGAATGAAAAAGAAGCTTGACGAAGCAAAAGGTCTATGGGCTGATGAGCTGCCAAATGTCTTATGGTCCATCCGCACCACGGCTAAGAATTCAACCGGTGAAACACCCTTCTTGCTAGCCTATGGCGCCGAGGCTGTCCTACCCATAGAAATGTGTGAGCCAACGTTGAGAGTCATGCTGTATGACGAAAATGCTAACTGGGAGACAATGAAAGCAGCCTTAGACTTTCTGCCCGAGGTTAGAGGAAATGCAGCGCTCAGACAACAGCTGTACAAGATAAGGATGGCAAGAGAATACAACAAGAGAGTCTCTAATAGAGTGCTCAAAGTGGGAGATTTTGTCCTCATAAAAATGGAGTCCACAGGACGAGCAAATGAACAAGGTAAGCTGACGCCCACTTGGGAGGGACCTTACGAGATCTATGATGAAGTTAGGGATGGAACCTACCGCATTCAAGACATGCAAGGCCGCCCTATTTCGCGCACTTGGAATGCCGACAATCTCAAGAAATATTTCTTCTAGATGTGTGCTAAGCCTTGTCTTACTTACCACGATCCATTGCCCAAGGGGCGGCCTCTAATGGTCATAGTAGGGTAGTAATTACTTTTGTAACCGGCTAAATTCGCCTTGCAAAGTTATAAATAATACTACTCTATTTGTCTCGTAATATTTATTGCTCGCACAATGAATATAAAAATATACACTCCAATGCATAACCAAAGCCTAATTGTATGACGGCCTGAGAAGTGGCCCAGATTAGCAAAAACTCAGCAAGACTAATTGTTTGAAGCCTAAGAAGTGGCCCAGATTAGCACCAAGTTGTAGGCTGATCACCTATCCAACTCCCCTCCCAATATAAGCAAGCCGCTGGCCGACCAGTACAGCATAATAAGTGCCAGCGGCACAAATAAACTTAAATCGTAAGTTATTTGTTCAAAAGCCCAGCGGCATGAACAACTTTGAAACATAGGTTGTTCGCTCAAAAGCCCAGCGGCATGAACAACTTTGAAACATAGGTTGTTCGCTCAAAAGCCCAGCGGCATGAACAACTTTGAGATATAGGTTGTTTGCTCAAAAGTGCGGCGGCACGAAAATATGGCCGTCCAGCCCATTTGACGAGCATGTCTAGCGGCAATCATACCTATTGATTGACTTACGTCAATCAATATCGTTATAGACATGCTCGCCAAAGAAGGCGACGACCACAGTGGGGCCTAGCACATGCTCAGTTGCCAGCGGCACCAACCACTTGGAAACAAAGGTTGTCCGCTCAAAAGTTCAGCGGCACGATTAACTTCGAAACTAAGGTTGTTTGCTAAAAAGCGCGGCGGCACGCATGTTTGGCCGGCCAGTCCATTTGACGAGCATGTCTAGCGGCAATCATACCTATTGATTGACTTGCGCCAATCAATATCGTTATAGACATGCTCGCCAAAGAAGGCGACGACCACAGTGGGGCCTAGCACATGCTCAGTTGCCAGCGGCACCAACCACTTGGAAACAAAGGTTGTCCGCTCAAAAGTTCAGCGGCACGATTAACTTCGAAACAAAGGTTGTTTGCTCAAAGTTAGGCGGCACGAACGTTTGGCCGTACAGTCCATTTGACGAGCATGTCTAGCGGCAATCATACCTATTGATTGACTTGCGTCAATCAATATCGTTATACACACGCTCGCCAAAGAAAGTGACGACCAAAGTAGGGCCTAGCGCATACTCAGTTGCCTGCGGCATCAACGTGCTTAGTGTACACTCGGTTGCACCTTGGCAATCATACCTATTGATTAAGCCTATTGATTAAGGAATAATCAAATTATGAAGAGCAAGTAAATGCGAGATAAGAGAAGCATCAAAAAACCTATTTACTTATAAAACAACGCCCGTAGAAAGGCGTGTAAAAGTAGCTCAGAATTCTTGACCAGAAAAAAGAAAGAAAATTGTTGTGTGCTCAGCAGGCACAATGATACAGACGCCATCAGCGCCAAAACTTTACAACATAATTGTTTTTGCCCTTAGGCACGGGAACGCTTGAATAAAATTTTAAAAAAGCAGGAAAGGAAGCAAATCAGGGAGCGGCCGCATCGTCCTCGTCATCAGATGATACAAACTCAGGGGGCGGCTGACCAAGACGTTCAGCAGCCAATACAGCGGCACTGTGCTCCATTCGCCGCTGGAACCACCCAAGATCATACTCTGACATGTGGCTCTCCCAGGCGTGCTTAACAGCGTCCTTGGTCGCTTGTTCCCCCTGATCATAGGATTCCAGAAGACGCTCACGCAAGGTGCGAACTTGCGATCTGGCCGTCTCCAGCTCCCCACGAAGATGCTCGGCTTCCTCAGCCGCCTCTTTGACCTGAGGGTACCCCCGCAACTGGTCCTGAAGCGCCCGTATTTCCGCCGCCGCTGTCTTGGCCTCCTCGACCATTGCCACCATGTCCTTGTCTTGCGCCAAGATCTTCTTAAGCAGCTCGGCCTTGTCAGATCTCAACGCAGCTACCTCCTTCGCTTGAAGGTCTATGGTCGTCTGCATCTGCAGGCGGACCTCTTCAATGGACTTGAACGCATAGTCGCCATGGTGGGTGGACTCAGCCACCTGAGCTTTGAGCTCCTCAGCAGTGCGGGTCTTCCAACTCTTGCAGAATTCCATGCGGCAGAACAACTGCAAAAGAAGCTACATATTAGTAAATGACTCTAAAAGAGAAGACAAGTACAAGCAAGTTGGAAATAGACTTACGTCGAGAAGAGTGGCCTGGATCGCACCAAACTGGGCGTCAGTCTTGCGGCCAGGAAGAGAAGCAACATACTCTGCGGGGACGGCCTTAAAAACCTTGCGGCATATAGCCACCCTATCCTTTGACGAATAGTGGGGAGTAGCAGGTACGTTCTCGTCCTCGGCAGCAGCTGCATCCTTCCCTTTGTCTTTGGCTATAGGAAAAACAACGGCCTTAGGATGACGCGGAGAGTAAGAAGAACTGCCAGAGGAGACTCGATACGTCTGAACGACGTTCGAATAATACTTACCGCCCGAAGACCTAGCTCGGCGAGCCACCTCCGCCGGTATCTGAGAGCGGACGTCGGCCGGGATTCCCGAAAGAGGGTCCTCCAGCTCGTCCGGATGCCCACCGGACCTCGATTTGGACACCAAGTCCACCACCAGAGACGGCTTGTCCACGCCCATCTCTTCGTCATCAGGGCATCCCCCCTCAGCAACCTTCGACTCGTCTTTCTTCACGAGACGGCGAGGTAGGGGCTTTGGCTTCTTGAAGGTACTCGGAGTCTCCGAGCCAGCCGGCACAGCTCTCTTCTTCAGCTGGGACAGAGTCGTCCCCTTCTTCTTCCCTGACGCCCTAGCCGCGTCCTTAGCTTGCTAAAATAGAAAGGACAGTCAAATATTAGGCCTCGTCATCTATCGCAAGTCACTCACCATGTAGCGGCTCGTCATTAAAAAGGACGCCCATCTCAAAAATGACGAGGCGTACCTCATCAATCACAAGTCACTCACAAAATAGTGGCTCGTCATTAAAAAGGACGCCCGTCTCAAAAATGACGAGGCGTACCTCATCAATCACAAGTCACTCACAGAACAGTGGCTCGTCATTAAAAAGGACGCCCGTCTCAAAAATGACGAGGCGTACCTTTTCAATCACAAGTCACTCACAGAACAGTGGCTCGCCATTGAAAAGGGACGCCCGTCTTAAAAATGACGGGGCGTACCTTATCAATCACAAGTCATTAAAATAGTGGCTCGTCATTAAAAAAGGACGCCCGTCTCAAAAATGACGAGGCGTACCTTTTCAATCACAAGTCACTCACAGAACAGTGGCTCGTCATTGAAAAAGGACGCCAGTCTTAAAAATGACGGGGCGTACCTTATCAATCACAAGTCATTAAATAGTGGCTCGTCATTAAAAAAGGACGCCCGTCTTAAAAATGACGAGGTGTACCTTATCAAGTGCAACACTCATATAAAAATGGCTCGTCATAAAAAAAGGACGCCCGTCTCGAAAATGACGAGGCGTACCCTATCAACCACGAGTCACTTGTAAAAAAGGGGTGGGGGTGGCCCGTCTTAAAAGGTGACGAGGCGAACCTTGGCAACCACAGGAAAAACACTCACAAAGGGGCTCGTCATTAAAAAGTGACGAGGCCAACATTAGCAAACATGGGTCACATGTCAGGATATCGGCTCGTCACTAAATAGACGTCCACTATAGACAATGGACGGAGGAAGCTTAACTTGCAAAAAATAACCTAAGAGAATACTCACCTTCTCCTCCAACTCGGCCTTGGCTTTTTGCATCTTGGCCTCATAGATGTCCGCCATCCAATCGGTCATATCGCCTTTCCCGGTATCCGCCGCCGACAACTTGCTCATTCCTTCCTCTGAGAACAAAAGAAATCCAAAGTTAGAAAAATGAATAAGACCAAGGCAGAGCGGCACATAAATTGGCATACAACCTCGAGTCATGGAATATCCTAAGCCTACGGCCGTTAGAAAAGCCTCGTTCCGAAACTGGCTAATGTGCGGCAACCACTCGGCCGGCACATGGAAACTCTTATCCACTGTTAAGTGGTAAGTGTTGGCCCTGAACAGGACCATTATCTGATCCCACTCTTCGGCAGTAAGGGGTGGAAGGGGCTCGTCACGATCCATGAAGTTGGCGTTGCAGTTCCAACGGCTCATTCGCTCATACATCTCCTGGTCGTCCGTGTAAAACACGACCCACCTCTTCCTCCACATATGCCACTTGCTGAGCTTGCCGACCACTGTCTGGTAGGTACCACGGCTGCTCAGATTAAACCACCCTTTGGCGGCACTGGGGGAACGAGAGAGGGAGACCAGATGCAGAAAGGCGTTGAAGGACGGCTCCACGTCGTTCAGCGCACATTTGGCAATGTAGCCAAAGATATCCGCCCATGAGTTGGGGGTCAGCTGGGCCACCCCAATATTAAAACCATCTAACACCTCCACAACGAAGGGGTGTGGAGGGAATCTCATGCCGAGTTTGATTGACGCGGCATACACAGGGAATTCTCCCTCGGCAAGCAGGCTGACGGTCGAGTCCAGACCGGCCGGCACGCGCATTTGGTACCCTTCCCCCACGCAGAGGTCATCCCTCATCTTGGCTCCGTGCCTGTCTAGCCACCGCATCCAGCCCACGTCTGGGTGAATTTCTGACGGAAGCAATTGGGCCTCCTCCCGTCCTCTGGGCCTAATAAGCTGGGGAGCAGCTTCTTGCTCCTCGGCGGCCGATGACAATGGAGCGACGCTTGGCTCCCCCACTGCCTGGCTCGCTGTACCCTCCGACGAGCTTGCCGCCTGCTCCCCCGCCTCGACGTACTCGTCGATCTCTTGAAAGAGTTCGGCAAATTCTTCGTCGACTGCCGAGGCGGTGGAAGAATATCTCTACCTAGGAGGTGTCGATGCTCCTTCCCGCAAGCGCAGGCGCGTAGGATCTGCCGTTTGCTTGGTTCTAGCCATGCCTTCTGCATAGTGAACGAAGCACGGCTTAGGGGTGACCAACAATGAAGAAAAAGACGCGATTGGACGTCCGCCCCGACAAAAGATGAACGGCGGAAAAATCTTAAATAAAACCTTTAAACCCTTACCTAGTACTAAGAGGTCGGCCGCTAACAAAAAGGAAAATGACGAGAGGATAACAAAAACAAGAAAGGCGAAAACTAACCTTGAAAGATCTGCGAAGTACTTGGTGAAGAACAGGATGAGTTTCGCGAAGAACGGGATGAATTTCGCGAAGAACAGGATGAGTTTGACGAGGAAAAGGATGAGTCTCGTGGTGGCCGGAAATCGCCTGATGGTGGTAGGAACACGCCGGAAATCGCCTATGAGAGCTCTGTGAAAACGAAATGTGAAAAAATGAAATTTACCCCCCCCCCCTCTATATATAGGGAGGGGCAAAATAGAGAAAGGTGACACGTGTCACCCCCTCAACACCTGACCCAAAGATGAAGACGCAAATCAAAGATCAAGAAGCGATACCCGGAAAGTGTTTCCAGAAATGCCCTTCTTGAGGGGCAAATGTTGTGGGCAAAATTACCATGCCTTCGTGCACCAATGAAGATGTGACACCTGGCACGTATTGCGCCCCCTAAGCAGAAATCATGCAAAGTCTACTCCGGGGCATGAGTATTAATCTAGGTATCTACAATGTATGTATTTAAGTATGTATAAATGTACGTATAAAACCTATACCTGGAAAAGGGCTTAATTAGTATGTATCCCAAGTGAATTACTAAGCACAATAGGCCCAAATAGCCCACTATTGCTACAAGGGATCATAGAATTGTAAGGAAAAAGGACACGTGTCCTTCTCCCATTCCCCAGCCAATCATGTAAGGGGAATATTAGGTCATTCCCACAAAAACCTAGTACTATAAATATTCCCACTTCCCTAGAAAAAGGGGTCACAATCAATACATTCTAGAGCAATTGCTGCTCTGCCTTCTCTCTACTTTCTCTCTCTATAAAAATACAATCTTGTTTAATCTTTAAAAGTTACCAAGAAACCTCCAAGGTATCTCACCGGAAAAACCCCACAACAAGCTTTAAATTTTAATTAAAATTGTATGTTTCCGGTTAGACTAGAAATACATTTTTATGTTTAAAATTAGTAAAGCATATGAATTTATTGGTTTAAGTGGGAGCCCTTTTTAGTCATAAACTCTTGATTAGGTCTACAAATCCTTAAGGTTAAAACAACTTGATTAGAATTAATAAGGACTGAATAATTTGTAGATTATTGGTGCCCTTGATTAATTTCTGCAAATATTTATGTGATGCATAACGTGCTTTACTAACCAGCTATGTGGGACATTCATGATAATGAATGGGTGAATGGTATATATTGTATATGTACTATTTTGCAGGTTATGAAGTGACTAATATGGCCCAAATAGGATAGAAAATATGGTCTGCGTACCATTAATTTGAATGTAATTGGTCTAAAGTACCAAAATTGTTTTTCAATTCAAATATGGTATGCGTACCATCAAATAGTTGTAATTAGTTTAATTATAGCTTATCCTATTTGAAGAAAATGGTGCCTCCCACGGAGATTTTTGAGACGGACTTTGAAGTTGAAGCTTCAAGATGAAGTCGGGCCATACTAGATCACATTTATCTTATGCATGTTTTAAGTTATTTATTGCTTTAAATATGTCTTAATTATGCATGAGATTGTGGCTTGATTATGTTGCATGATTAAGGATTTTAGTTCACTTAAAATCTAACCAACATAGTAAGAGCCTTAAGTTCCAAACTTAAAAATTGAGTTAAAAGGTGCCATGCCAAAATATACACTTGCTTGGATATCCTTTACATCAATCTAGTAATAGTTTTCGCTCAGCGAGGTGTTACTTATTGGTCCTAAAGGGGCAAGGTACACAAATAATTATGAGTACATGTTAGTTTTGGTGAAACTCAACAATATAAGTAAGGAGTCCTTTTATGTCGTGGCAAAATTGATAGGTTTACCTAATAAGTTCTTAGACGTACCTATCAACCAAGAGTAGTTTCTAAACTATTAGCAAAAGGCTTTTGCTTACCTAAAATGTTTTAGAATTGAGTCGACAAACTGTGCTTAATTCTTCGATGGTTTTAGGATCTTGGAATCATTTTATTCACACCTGCCGGAACAATAAACTCAAATAAAATGCTAATGACTTGTTTAAATTGCATGATTGCTTTAATTTTCAATTTATTACTCATGATGAATGTTTAGACTTTGCATGCTTCAATGTATGTTTTTATTGTTTATAATTAAATATCTTGCACTGCAGTAAATCCTTTTAGAAAGGTAACAGTAAATTTCCTCGATTGGTAGTGAATCCAAGAACGATTCACGGAAATGAGAGATGTGAGAAATTTAAAATGTAGGTTTCTTTTAGCGACTTTTATGGGTTTTTTCGAGTATCAAAATCGAATGGCAAACCGATTGGTGCTTGTGAATTCAAAATACAACGTAGTTTTGAGATCAATAAGCATTGAGTTTAAACGCTCAACCTCACCAATGGTTAAACAACCTAATATCTTTGTCCATTTAATTCTCGGATGAGTCTAGTCCCTAGACATTCGAATAGATCGATGCTTAGAGAACTTTAGAAGCTTCTGGTAAGATCATCTAGTTGAAACAAAATATTCAACAAAAATTAAATGTAAAAACCTTGTTGGAGTGACATTGGACATGTCTAACAAAGTATAAAAGTCAACACTAAAGAATTCAATTCTTAAGACTATAAGAAAGGGTACAAGAAATAGGAAAACAAAGGAACAAATGAAAGGAATTTACGATTCCGTTTCTTCCTATAAGTTTATGTTTAAAGAGAAGTGACCTAGCAATCAAACTTCCTTGGTATCATATACCGCTTGAGGTTCTTACTTCGGTAATAACTCAAACAATGGAAGCTAGGCTACACTAATGACCTAAAAGTGGAAAATGAAGCATGAAAATGCTACATTAGTTGTAGGGTCATCTGGTTTGTTTTAAAGTCCTTTCAAGGCTGGAACTTAATGGCTATTTTGTTCCATAATCAGCATACCTAAATTTCTGCTTCAAACACAGAAAGACTCACATTCAAGAAAAACAAAAACAATGTTTGTTTGTTTATTTGAATGAAATGGTCATTTACGGGTTAAGTCAATATGCTTGATTAAAACAAACAACTCTTTAACAATATGAACTTTACTAGGTTCAAATCAACCCCTTGATTTGAGTTCCACTAATCTTTAGCATTGTTGCTTAGACCATATCAAACAAGTTAACATTCAAAAGCTTTATTTTGATGGACTTTTGAAAGTTCATTGATTTCTAGATCAATTTAAGACAACTAGTCTTACTTGTTGAAAGTAACAAAAGATATGAACTATTGTTAGAACGCCTAGACAATAGAGTTCAAAGCTAAAGAAAGGTTTTGTGACTTTATTATTTCACACTGATTTGAGTGAATATAGGTTTATTTACTCAAATAAGTTTGAATCTGTTTGGCTAGTTCAAAGATTCAGAAGTATAAATCCCACTTGGCAAGAAATCATAAAGATCTAAGTTAGATCATGTTGATGATTACTTAAGTCAAGAATGATCATCAATGATTGTGTGTAGTAAAATTCACAATCTAGCTCCATAAGATATGGCATATCTAAGTTGGATTGATCGAAGTCGATTAGTACTTGATTCGATCAATGATGGATCATAAAAACTTTTCCTATAATTTCTAAAACAAAATGCTCAACTACCACCAAACTAAACCAAATTCGTCAAAGCTATTGAAAAGTAATTTCAGAATATCTTTTCATAATATATCTACAGAGTTCCTAAACTCAGTGGGAGCTTAGTGTTTGTCATTCGACAAACTAAGGCCCAAATATAGATATATGTTTCATTGTGATTTATTCAAATGAGACACATGGGTATTGTTTCTACCACGAATTTTTGAGAACATAATGTTTGTTTGCTCGAAATAATGTCCTTTTGGAGATTCGTTTCCAAAATGACAAGTGGGAGAAAATAGACCTCGATAGTCTTCAAGGCGAACAACAAACATAAATCGGACATTCCGGAGGCTTTTCGAAGTTCTTTAGAAAATCCGAACACGTATTCTTTAAGGACTTTTTACAAATGCTTCAAGGAGAACGGAATAATCAAAGGACTTTCAAGTGGCTATTGATATTCTATTTGTTTGATGTTCTATACCCAAATAAGCATAGAGTTCAAGTCACTGAAGCTATGTGATTCTTCTATTAGATAATGAAGAAACCTACAATTTGCAGTCAAACTATTGTCATTAATGAGTTTGTGATTTGCAAGAAAGCTATGACGAAATATAGATTCCCTAAAATGGTTAGAGGCCATATATAGACTCAAATGTTTTAAATGGTTAGAGGCCATAAAACATACTCAATGTTTTGATGACAAAATTGAAATTTTGTTGATTTGCAAGAATAGTTTCACACCTATTAGTTGCAAGTTTGTTTTAAGGATAAAAACCATCAAACATGAAATTGTGTTCACACACAAAGCTAGATTAGTTGCTAAAGGTTACAAGCAAATTCATGGCGTAGATTGTGTTGAAGCCTCATGCAAAATCGTAATGCTTAAGTCTATAATTCAAGCAATGATTGCATATTGGTACATATGGAAATTGGATGACAAAACGTATTCCTCAATCAAATGTTGGAAGAAAACTATGTACATGGCATGTCATAGGATTTGTGGATCCAAATAAATCCTTGAAAAAGAATGCTAGCTTATGAAATCTAAGTACAGATTTAAGCAAGCAATTGGGAATTGGAACTGTATTTTAGTGAAGCTAATAAGCATTTTAGTTTCATAAAATGTACATGATTCTTATAGATATATAAGAAGTTAAGTGGGAGTACGTAAAACTTAATTGGTCCTATGTGTATCACACATATCTCTCTATTGTGAAATAACATTCAAATGCTAATGACTTAGATTTGAAATTATTCATCAATGATGGACCATGGCGAAACTTAGTACATACTGGGTATTAAGATCTATTTACAAAGATCTTATGATATTGTTTTGGATTAAGTAATGGCATTTACTAAATCAAACACGAAAGACTCCATTGGAGATATTCGACCCATATGAATAAATCTAAGTAAAGAATGTTTGAACTATGTATAAGCATTTATTAAGTTAAAACATCAAAGGATCTAAGTGAGATTCTTAACCTATATATATGTCAAAGAATTTAGCTGGATTCAGTATCTACTGAAATTGAATGAGCTAAAGTTACATGAATAGAATTCAATTGAGAATAATTCTGCAAAAGAATTTATCATGTATGATATAATATGAGGATCGCCAAAAATGTATCGTATGACTTTAGGCATGACGAACATATACCAATCTCTATTGATCTAAGTGAAGATCAACTAGATTGAGATCAAGAATACTTATGGTACTTAAAAAGGTACATAGGAATAGTTCTTGATTCAAGGAAATAAAGATGTGCTAAATATTGATGCTACATGCATAAACACTGGCAAAGGATCAAGCAAGACCCTTTGGAGTTAACCATTGACAAAGACGAGCTATAGAGCATCGTGTTTTGAAATGGCAACATGGATTGGAGGCCATGAGTTGTTGCATGGGAAATTAAATTTCTAAGTTCTAAGATATAGTTGGAAAGTCTTCCGCACATCTGTGAACTGCTTGGATAAGTAAATCCAAACAAAGCATCACTAGCAACCTATACAGTTGAAGTAAAAGTACTTATTGCCTAAGAAGCAATAAAATAGAGTTGTTTATATTAATGAGTTCTTCATTGAACTTGGAAAGATCACATGTTTGTTGACTTAATGGTTCTTCATTGCAAAATGCGTAGAACCACTAATGTAGCAAGAAAGACTAGATCACAAAATAAACATATTCAAAAGATCTTATCATCATATCTCGAAGAACATTCGATGAAAAGGATATTAAGATTGGCCAAGCATGATAACTAAACCTATGCAACAAGTGAGAAGCAAAACTCACGTTGTAGCACAGGAAATCAAGCATAGCTTTGAATTCCATGAACTGTTTGAAACATGGGTTTGAGGCCCATGGTTGTAAAACAATGGGGTTGAACATTTATCATATATGAAATGTATTTTCATATTCCATTTAATCTTGGTTTAGTATTAAATGATGAGTCCCTTCAATTTGACGATATATTCAAGATAGACTGTCAGGACCAGTCCTGTGACTAAGAAATGTCTATCAAGTGAACTTGAATGTCAAAAGTTGAAAATGGTCCCTGGTCGGAGTTTTCTATAAAATTGGACGCATAGAAAAGGTTAGACGACTAGAATGCAAGATGAATAGTAATTTTGTTTCTTGAACTATGTGGACATGGCAATGGCATAATCATTTGCATAGATACTTACTTTGGGAAGACTAGTATCGGACAGACCTATGAAACTTTACTGTAAGAGATGAAAATCTGTCATAAGTAAATTTCATTAAAATTATTAGACACTAAATCCTCAATACCTGAGTGATTTGAGATTACTTGTTTGAGAACTGGTTGCTTTGACGTTGACCAACCGTCGCACCGTAAAAGGAGGCTATAAAGGCAACGCTCAGGTAATCACCTATCAAACGAAGTCTAATCTCAAGATCGCAAGATTGGGATTGTCCTCCCATAAATCGGGATGAGATGCTTAAAAGTTGTACAAGGCCACTCGGAGAGCTAGAAACTGTGAAATGCATGGCCGTGCTCAGATGAATCATAGGCTATGATTATCTGCTTATTTGATCAGTTGAACTCTGAAACCGAGAAACACCGACATAATAAGGATGACAACTCTTACCTTATGTTCAAGAGCAAGCATCGAGCGACAAAGGAATTAGGAAATGCACACTTGTCCCTAAGGACAAGTGGGAGACTGAAGGAAATAATGCCCTTGGTCCAAGTATGCATTCAATGTTAAGTCTAATAAATGCGGTTCAGTATTAATTAACAAGTTAATAATTCAGTGAGATCAAGTGAGCTGAATGCCTAGTTAGAGGCCGCTTCAGTTCAAGTGGAATTAATGATATTAATCCACAGCTTACTCTTGACTGAACCCGTAGGGTCACACAAATAGTACGTAAACGGATCAAGTATTTAATGGCATTATATACTCTATCTATGGATATTCGGAATCGACGGATCTTGGTTTCAGTGGGAGCTGAGATCGTCACAAGCAAGAAATGAATACTCCGGAAACGATGATATTGCCGGAAACGGAAATATGGATCGTATCGGAAATATAAATATTATCCAAGTCGTAGATGTTGCCGGAAACGGAAACATGGTACGTATCAGAAAATGTTATCCGAAATGGAAAAATTGCCGGAATCGGAAATATTGCCGGAAACGGAAATATTGTCAGAATCGGAAAACAATTCCGGAAACGGAAATATTAAATATTTGTTCGAAACGGAAATTAATTCCGGAATCGGAAATATTAAATATTGTTCGTATCGGAAATGAATTCCGGAACCGGGAATTTAATCGGAAGCGTATCGTACGAATAAGCATCGGACGAGGCCTGCCGGACGAAGGCCCAGCACGAAGCCAGGCCATCACCCAGCAAGCAAGGATGCGCGCACGCCCAGCCTAAGGCAGCGCCAGGCCCACCGCAAGGCAGGCCCAGCGCGCCAAGGCAAGACTGCCCAGCGTGGGCTGCGTGGGCCGAGCGCACGCGTGCGGGCGCCCTCGTGGCTCCGTGCGTGTGTGTGCTTGTGTCCATGCACAATTCCTAAATCTATTAGGATTTGGTGTGTGATTAAATTCCTATTCCTATTAGGATTATTTAATTAGAGTCCTTGTAGGATTCTAAGTTTAATTAAATCGTATCCTACTAGGATTCCAATTCCCTTTCCAAACCTCTATAAATAAGGGCCTAGGGTCATAATTTATGGGTACGATTGAAGTATTCAAAGGGTAAGATTTTGAAAGAAAATTCAGCCACACTCTTGCATAATAATAACCGAAAATTCCTAAGCACCTTAAGGGCGATTCTAGTTGGTCAATCTTGAGGCAGATCCGGACGTACTGCGGACTATCTACGGAGGGGCGACACTTGGAGTCCTAAAGACTTGTTCTTGTTCGGTTCGGGCGCAGCTAGGGAAGGCACGCTACAAAGTGTATGCATCTATACTATGCTAAGTGATTATGTGTAAATAATATGCTTTCCTGGCTTTATGGTTTTTCCGCATGATTTATGTATTGTCATATGTATCATAACCTAACAATTTTAGCCTTGAAAACACATAAACTACAACATCTACTGCCATCTCTATACACATCGCGTGCATAAAAGACTAGTGGTATATAAGGCAACTCATTAAGATTTGAATGTCCTTACTAATTTCTCTACTCTTATTTTCAATGTTACGAACTTTTTTTTTGTTCTACTACGAGAAGTTCCCACCGGCGAGTAGACTAATCTCCCGTTGGAGTTTGTATGGCTACCTCGATGGGCAACATTCCTCCCATCTGAAGTTTTGTCCATACCAAAGGTCGAACCTAAAACCTTGGTTAAGAAGCAAGAGACACTTAACTACTCGCGTCAACCCTAGTTGGTACGAATTATCTTATTCCATACATTTTATACGTGAATCATGAATCGTCGATCATGTGTATTTTTCCCTTAATTAGGATTGGTATATTCCAGATTTCCAGTATTCTAGAACCAAAGAGTTTGAATGTGGTAAATTCAAATGAATTGTACTCAAATCACCAAGTCAACTATTGTGATTAGGCAACATAATTTGATGTGTCTGTTGTGTTAGGCAACCATATAAAAGTAACAATTCATTTAACAAATGTGATAACTCCACTAAAACTATCTCATTTTTAACAAATATCTTCCTTGATCTCATATCATAAAAAAAAATAGCTTTAAATTTTAGAAATTAGAAACGTCCAAAGAAAAGACATTGAAATGATCATTAGAGTGGCATGTGACATGCAATTGCAGCATTATTATTCAAGCTATAATTACTCATAGAATATAAAGTCACTTCATTAGAGTGTAAAGTCAAATATTTGATCAATTTAGGAAAACGACCTAGTTTAGAGAAGGCTAACTATACTTCTTTCAATTCATTTTAGTTATTTTATCCAACTAATCAATGAATAACTTTAACTATTACTACATGTATGTCGTATTATATTTTTACTTGACTTTTTTGAAGTTATGACATTTTGATTTTCATACTTGTCAATGCATAAGCCAGATATTAAATATCTTTAGTAATTCGTAAGTAAAATTTATAAACAGATAATTGATATTCATAAATTTTACGTACAATAAAAACTTTACATGACTTTGTTTTAGCTTGCTTACCTATAAATCACCATAGACGGTCAAAAGAGAGTACGTGTGAAAAATACAAAAATTCACCTGATTGCAACTCATAAAAAACCAAGGATATATTTATTTATTAATAATACTAAAAAAATTATATATATTAACAAATCTTACAAGATCTGATATAACTAGGATTTTATTAGTAGAACACTCCATATAAATTACTCCCCAAAATACGGAGTAGTCAAATTAAAATACGGGAATAGTGTCAAAGACAAAACCTGCATTGATCAAAGAGTCCAACAGAAGTACTTAGTACATAGTTTTTAATTATAAAAATATAGAATATGGTTATCAAGTTGGCAAGACCCATTTTCTTTGGTTGTTTAATTAAAAATAGATAGAGGGTCGAATCTACAACCTTTTAAAAGTGTGGAGTTGAACTTCACTATTCATGCAATAGTCCCCTGACTATTTTACCCCATCTATATCTCTTTACTACTCATTTGCCCTTTTTTCCAGATCATGCCACGTGCGTCCTTTCTCCCTCTTCAGTCTTCACTGCTTCCCCTTTTTTTTTAGGGTTTTTCCCTTTCCTTCTCGCCCTTTCGATGCCTCCTTCACTGATCTTCCCTTCCCAGTTTCTTTTTCGACGTTATTCGTTTGATTCTCAAAGGTGAATATCTCTCTTTTACTTTCTTTGTGAAATCTTACTCCATTTTCAAAATGGTAGATCTAATTGTGGAAGTAATTACCCTATTTCGTTGCTTTTTAGTTTAATTGGGTGTTTGAATTTGCAGGGTTTAATTGAGGGTTTGGAATCAAAGGATTTGATTAAGGTATACGGAAATTCATGAATCGGTGATCCATCTCTCCATTCGCGATGATCGATTCTTTTTTATAATTCACAGTGATCTTGGTGAAATAAAAATGGGATCGTTGAAAAGCGAGGAAGAAATTGGAGTGATTGAAGCGAAAGAATCAAATGAAGCTATAATTTACATCAATGGTGTTCGGAAAGTAATTCCTGATGGTTTAGCTCACCTAACCCTCCTTCCTTTAATATCTTCGAGGTACTTTGATTATTATTATTTCTCCTTAATTTCTATTTTTAATTTGTGGTTTTATTTGTTTTTTATTTTACTGGGTTGAAAATATTATTTTCTTATGAATTTTTTTGAGGCTAGGGTTTTCAATTTTAACCCCACTTGATGATTTTGATGAATTTAAAATTTGGAAATTGCCTATTTATTGATTTTGAATGAATTATTTAGGTTTTTATTTTTATTTGAGTTTGTAGAATTATGCTCTTTTGTTGAATTTTTTGATTCGCCTTTCTTCTCCTGGAATCTAATAGAATTTGGAACTAGGGTTTGTTACTGTGTTTTAATTATTCCTGGTTTTTCCAATAACTTTTGTTCAGTTTGCAATGTTCCTACGGTAAATGTCAGTCTTGATGATGATTTGATTCTATTGAACTCCAATGAATTAAGTGATAATGACTTTACTAAACATTATTGAATATAGGAAGCCTGATGAAGTCATGATGTTCTTTGATTAGTGGAGTAGTTCATTCTTACAAGTGAATGTCTGGTTCCTCATTTAACTTGTTTCCGCCTCTTATTCGATTTTGAAGTTATAATACATTTACACTATCTCTGAATTTAATACAATACTGAATGGTTTAGTATGGAGTAGATCATGGTAGTGATGTCGGGTGCAGAATTGTGGCATCTAAATTGTCCATGTACTCTGAATCGGTCAAGGACATGGCTGTAATATCTCTATCCTCGTTATTACTTTGATTTGAACTTGGAGTAATATCTCTATCCTCGTTCCATTGTACACCCTTAATTCAAGGTGAAAATGATCAATTGGGGACAAGTTGTCCTTCGGTATTAGATGAATTTTTACCTTATTTTATTTAGAAGGCTGAGTTCAAGTGTAATAAAAACATTTTTTGTATTGGTCTATGCAAACATGACACAATTGATATTGGTTACTGCACAACTTTCAATATTTTTATGAAGCATTCTTGTGATTTTGCTCTGTAATATACTTTTATCTTCTGATTAATAGCTCTTATGTTTGTTTACCTTTTTTTTCGCAGTGCGGAAATAGATGGAACTTATGGTGATTCAGAGGGCCCCAAGGAGAACAACTCAAAACAGAGGTATGCTTTAAGTTCTCTTTCGTGTTTTGTAGATTTAGCATCCTTAGATTTCTTTGATTGATTGTCTACAGTTGCTGATTTTTTGGAAAATAGTTCAACAGAGTTGATTGACTGGGAACACTATACAAAAAGTGCTAAGTTGTTGATTATGGATGGATTTAACTGGAAGGACCTTTGTCCTTGGGTTGTGAGAGATTGTGGCTTTGTTGATTTGCAAGACATTAATAGTAGGATAATAATAAATTGAGTATCAAATTCCTTATTGAGGTAGGGGAGTGATATAAAGTTATACAAAATCCGGAGTATATTGCTTGCCCTGTATAGTATATTCAATTTGTTTTCCCTATGAACTCATTGTGTTTATCTACCGAGGGAATGTTGTTGTAGTGAGTTATTAACGGAGTGCTGCATCATATCCTGTTCCTGAGTCCTAAGCTTTCTTTTTATGCATTGTAGGGGGAGATCCTAATCATCTGCTCCATCTAGCTCTAAAGCTTGCAGGGAGAAGGCACGCAGGGACCAACTTAATGACAAGTAGTTCTCTTTCCTTTCACCTATGTTGGTTATGTTAGATTTACCAGTTTCTACTGGTTAGAGATACAACTATATATTCTTGTTGATGTCTATGTTACATGTAGCTGGTGGTGCTGGTTGAGGTTGGGGAGTTTGAGTGATGGATTTAGAACCTGAAAATCCGGGGAAGGCCTTTTTCAAGTTGCGCCTGTAGCCTGTAGGAGTTTCTCGTGCTACTCATAATAGAGTGGAGGGTGCCAATGGTAAAGATATTGCAATGGAGCCACGGAGAGAGGGAGTGGAGATAAGCTGGTGGCTTCTGAAGAGATTCTAACCTAACATCGGTTCCTGAAAAGGGTATACTATTTTTACTTTTGCAATTTCTATGCGTTCCTTTGTTTTTATGTTTATAATCTTCTGAGCTATATTTTGGTAAGGGTGCCTTCTTCTATGGTAAGATCTTTGGTCACTCTTTCATTGGTATATTTGTTTTCATTGAACATGTTATTTTATTATTTGGTTCATTAACTGTGACTTCTTTTAGCTTAAGCTATCCTGAAAAAATAGTATATGACTCATATCGAATGCCTTTACAAAACCTGAAAAAGAATATATTGCTAAATGCCTTTTTGTTGTCCCTCTCAACTCTCACCCCACCTCAATTTTTCAGAACTATGGGTTTTGAGTGTCTTTTTTTTAGTAAATCAGTGACAATGAGTTGGTATAGTGCTCGATTGTTTATTGTGCGGAGTGATTTGTAGTTTTTGGTGTTTGATATATCTTTCTGAATGATTGTAACAGGTTAGGTTTCCCACCAAAATATATCATCCCAACATCAATAACGTAAAGCAAAATCTTTCTTGTATTCTTTGTAATCTAGGTCTCTAATTATGGTTATGTGCCAATCTCGATGGTTAGATTGTGGATTTGGTATCCTTTGAATGTAGAAACAATAGAATATTGGGCACCAAACGGAATATTCAATTCCGCGTTTCTGGAGGGGAAAAGTATGTTGGTTGTAAAGATATAATTAATGCATTATGTTTTGTGCCTCAGTGGCTTTTGAAAGGGTTAACTATCACATTTTTTTTATTCCCTTGACTTTCCTTTGGCGCTTGGGGTTTTGTGTGTGTTTTTCCATGAGTGGTTGCTATTTTGGTGAAGTTGCAAGATCCGTTTGCTTCTTTTTGTAAATAGTATCTATCTCTTTTTATCACGATTTTGAGGTTCTGCACTTCAATATTGTCTTGAAGTCAAAGAAATCTGAGCTATACGACGAGTTGAATGCTATTAAGGGTGAAAAAGAATAAAACTGGGCATTTATAAATGAAAAAAGATTGTAAATGAAGCCCTTGCAGGAAGCATTGGGCTCCTTACGTCGTGGTGGTGGTGGTGGTGGAGAGAAGGGATTTCGCATATGTGCACCAAGAAGGGTTCTATTACTTCTGTCCAGCCTATCTATGTGCATGCTGATGATTTGACAGATCCTACTCCTGCTACAACTTCTGCTCACTTGGATGCCACTACTGTGTTATCCCGACAGGTAATCTGAGGAGCTTATTTGATACCTGAAATGGGTAGAAGAGGATGAGCCATGAGTTTACATTACTATCTGAGCTTTTCCTGGTGGGCGAAGAGAGCTCAGACACGTTAGATTTATATAACTATATAAGTATTCTCATCTTCCTGTGTATATTTCAGAAATTTGCTAAAAGGTTGGTAAAATTCATTATAGTTCTCCTAGGCAAAAAGACTAAAATAATTAATAGTGCAAGCCTCAAGTACTTCATTTGAGTTCTCCATGCTTAGTTTTACTTTTGTGATAATTGAAGTCTAAGTGGTTAATCAGCATTTTTTTTTATATGAAATGCTAAAGGACTGAAGCCCGAAACTAATCATTCGACTTTGTCACGTATGAATTTCTTGAAAGGGCTTCTTTTGTGAGTAACATACGTACTCCAAATACACGAAGTCTTTTCTGAAACACTGATTGCTATTAAAGTTTGGCTTCATTAAATGTCTAAGATTACTCTTAACATTGAGATGACAATGTATATAAATCTTAGCATCCTCCTTATTTCACGAGGTAGTTGAGATCCATGGATTACGTGGGTTTGCTGTTAGAAAAAATATTTATTTATTAATTTGTTAACAGTGTGCTGAGTGTTGATAGATATTAGACATGTTCTTTTGTTGTGAATTGGTACCGCTTGAAATGAACAAATAAAGTTGATTCTTGATTATTTTAAAAAATGAGTTAGTTAATTTATACAAATGTTTATTTAATCAAGAACTTTTCCCCCCTCAGTTTGTGTGTAGTTGGTCGTGTTTGTGTGGGAATACAATTATGCACTTCACAACATTTTTTTCATTAATTAGTGGTCTATTATGATTCATATTAGAGGTTGTTGCGGATGTGTAGGATCAACATCTTCATTAGGTAAAGGTCTTCGTGTGTTTGTGATTAAAGCAGCCGACCAATTAGGTTTTCTCCTTTTATTATCTGTTAAAATCGTTACTTCCGTTGTTCCTCACATTTAACCTTTCTCAGTTGATGTTTGTATAAAATAGTTGAATAAGGTTGTATTGATCTGTAGTAATATTGGTGTGACTGCTTTCAGCCTGATGCTTGTTAGTTAATTAAAAGGTGAGAAATTGGGCTTTTATTTATCTTCTCATGCGTGTTTCTCTACTCTTCTGCTAATTGATTTTGATTTTTTTTATGGTGGTGGAAACTCTATGGGTGTTTCATGCAAGTATGTGTAGACTACTCAAACAATTTGCCAATCATAAATAAGCCGGAGTAAATTTAAAGCAAAAACAACAAAGTGAATCCCATCTTTTTTTTCTTCCCCTGCTTTGTTAAAACTTGATTTTTTTATTTTTTATGGTTCATTTGTCTCCAGTCCGCTGCCTCCTTAGAAAATCCCTAATTAAAATACGTCTTGAAACGCTTGGGTCCTGTGGTTCATAAATCTATTTGCATATTAGCTGAATGATCAGTTTGTTTCAACAGATGAGTTGTTGTTGCTGTTTTGGAGCTCTTTGATTAGTTTAAATAAGGTTAGCAGGAAGTAGACGAAGATAATGGACAAGGTACTTTTCTTCGTTTCGATCTCAATTTCTGAATTTTCTAGGTCTAGGTATTTAAAATTCGATTCTTTTAGGGGGTTTTGGTGTTTCAGAATCTTATTTTCTCCCAATTTTTGCATTTTCTAAGTCTTGGTATTTAAAATTTGATTTTTTAGGTGTTTTAGGTGTTTCAAATTTCTATCTTCTCTCAGTTTCTGAATTTTCTAGGTCAAGGTAATTTTAGGGGTTTTTGGTGTTCAGATTCTACCCTCCAAAACCAGATTAATCGCATGTCTACTAGCCACTTTAAACAGGCTAATTAAATTTGTTGTAAGCTGGGTTCATAAGTTTATCAATAATGTGTATTCTGCTGCTTTTTTCTTCTCATCTGCATAATAACAGGTTGCTCCTTTTCACTCTTATGCACCAGCTTCTAAAGAAAGGGTGCAGAATCTTTAGAATTTGGCATTAGTGTAGCCGCGTTTGTTACTACTTCCCGCTGATTTTGGGAGATAGTTAGCCAATAGCTAGCCTTCATTTTTATTATGATGTTGGGGGTTCTTCTTTAATTTGTATGAACTGATGGAATGATTATGGCATTACAGAATGTGTCCTGATGGTCAGACTGCTGTCACTGCAGATGGGAAGCGCAGTGCTCAGTTTTGAGCATAGTTTACTGGTATCTCTTATGACCTTTTATGTGTATCTCAACTGTCAAATTTGAAAGTACCAATTTCTTATTTACTCTGGTTATTATTAGTTCATTTCATATTTTGTTAGGTTACTACGGCTTTCTCTATATTCATCTTTTTTGACACTCCTGTTAGACATCATTCACTACTAGATTATGGGTATTTAACGACAATATATTAACGTCGGACTCGATTTTTAGTCGTGAAAGGCATGAGTGCGGTCCAACATTACGACCAAAAACTATGTTTATCGTAATTGGTGAAAAGAAAAAAAAATATAAAACAATAGAAAAAAATAATTTGGTCGTCGTTATTGATTCTTTGTAGCTGCTATTTGTTATTTTCGATGGCCTCCTCAAATTTCCCTCACCTCTAACCTAAAATCCTCAGTTGAATTCGCCTCAAGTGGTACGATTCTTAAATTCTTATTTCTTTCTTCATCTCCGAACTCGACTTCTTCGTCAAGTTTGCAGATGGCAGTGTTTTTAATGGTGTATTTCTATCTATTTTCTACTTCCAATTATTTTTTTCCTTTGAATTGGGATAATTTTTTTAATACTTTCGTTGCTTAATTGGAGGCACTACTGTAGAAATTGGTCCGATTCTTAGATATTCACTCAAGTTTGAAGTTTCTTCCCCATATCTGGTTGATGTGTGTTGATTTGGCAATATTTGGAGTGTTTTGGCTAATTGATTGTAGGTCTTTATGCGATTTTTGTATTTAAGGTCGGGTTTTATAAAATTAAAATCTTTGTTTGCATAGTCTTCAATCGCAAGCTTTCTCTTTTGTTTGAGGCGAATTCAAAATTGGTTCCAGGAAATTGATTCATACAATTCAATTCGTCATTTTTTTGTTTAGGTTGTAGTTGTGAATTGCTAATTTTGTATTGCGATTGAATTGCGAGTTGCACGTTTCTATTTAATTATTCTTTTTCAATTGTTAAGTTTTATGTCGTATATGCTGAATATTTGGAACTCAATAATTCATACTCTTAATTGTAGGGGCATTGCAATTCTGATTTGTGTTATCTGATTTTTAGTTTTGTTATAATTGATGTGAATTTTAATTCAGTAATAAGTGTTATTGTTTGTTGATCTGATTCTACTTAGAACAACGTATACAAGCTCCTCTTATTCTTTTTAATTAGATTTTCATTTTCTAAATTTATTGCCTGCATCTTTTGTGCTAAAATCCCTACACCTATCTAAAATTTCCACAAACATTAAGTCATGACAGAACCTTGTATGTTGATTCATTTCTGATAATTTTCATTCAAGTGTTCACCCTGTGTGTCATAGTTTAGCAGTGTTGAAGTATCTCTAGGACTAAGTGTAGGATCCTCAAGGTATCCACCTCGGTCAATTACTTTCTTCCCAATTATTCCTATGGGGTTGGTTCTCCGACGTGAAGGGTACTCTGGTACATCAACACCAGCTTGGATACAGAGTTCAACAATGGCAGGGATATGGTCGTAATAAAACCGGGTTTCATGCTTGATTTGCCGGCCAAAAGGGTCAACGAGATGGTATGACTCGATTGCAATAAGCACATCATTGATTGATCCCTTAACCCATAAGTGATAATCTTGGCGCTTATTGCTGCTTGAGGCCCGGCAGTTCTGTATAGAGATGATAGACTCTACAATAAAGATGATTGGGTTGTTTCATAGAGATGATATGGAGGGGTATTCACTGAATCTGTTGCTATTGATGGTCACTTTTGTTAATGGTCACTTTTGTTTTTCTGGTTTTAGATGATATGGCTGCTTATTCCTCTTCATCCTAATGTTGAACCTTGTTTGTTGTTGCGAAATGTAAGTGGTTGAGGTGCTGAAAGATTGTGAGGGGGCCGGGGTATTAGAGCCTCGCAGATATATGTTTGTGCATGCAAGTATGTTATTTGGCACCGATTTATATTGTTGACGTTTTCGAGGTTTTGTAGATATAGCTGAGCTGCTTAGTTATCATGTGAATCTGGTTAATTGAGATTGTTGTTCATTGTGAAACTTGTGTTTTCTAAAGTTTGCAGAGGATTTTCTTACTCTTTTATAAGAGACTGTTCAAAAGATATTCTTATTGCATATGATATTTAATTCTGTATTATGTTTCTTGACTGTAGTCCAATGTTGTATGGTTTATATTTTCATTTCACTTAAACTTATTCTGCTTGTTGGACACTGTAGGTATTCTAGGTCTCCATCACCTATGAAAGAAAGATCTACGTCTCACTCTAGGTCCATATCTATGTCTCCTCCTAGGTACCGGTCCCATTCTCGTCCCAGGTCAAGGTTTGCGAGCCGTGGAAGGTTAGCTTAAAGCTTAAAAGGCATATTTGTTGTTCACTTTCTGCTTGACTGCTAACTCTTTATACTAGCAGGATTGAGATCCTCTAGAGTCACTCACAGAGAACTTCAGGATTTCTTTTCCAAGTAGGGAAAGGTGAGTCCCGGATGTATCCTGATCGAATATGCTGTTGTCAAGAGATGAATGGACTTTCATTCTTTTGGCTCGGTTATGCTCAATTTATTTTTAAGTAGATATTGTGAATGACTAAAAACTAGTTAATACAAGAGAAATTAATTGGTTAATATATGTCTTCAATGGTATGTAAGTAGTTGGATTTAAAAAATCTGAACTTCTTAATCTTCTTAGTTATTTTCTCTTCTCAACATCAGTTTATAAAGAATAAAAACATTCATTAACTTCTATAGAGTAGTTATATTTTCCATTTTCTTATATCCACTATTTGGCTTTGTATTTGCAGCATTTCCTATGTGTAAAGGCTAGAGATGTGGGGGATTATTTGGCACCGCCAATGCACCAAGATATTAAACATTTTCCCCTTAGCTCTATTTCTTATCTCAATGCCAAGCAAGAATCAAGATAATTTAGGTTCTTTTTTTCTTCTCTTTTGTTATCCTTTTTATCTGTATTTCTATCGTACATGAACACATTCTTGTTTTGATCTGTCACATAGTCTTAAATCGTGATTATATACAACCATAAATCGTTCATGACAACTATTGGATTTTGTGACTAGGAACCATATTCTATGTTAATAAAGCTAATGTAGTGTCTGATTTACAGAAGAAATGTACTTCAGTGTATTTATTATAATAATGAGTGAGTAGTAGTGATCTTGATTGTCGAAGGTGGGGTTTTTCTCAATTCTGCCGAAGTTTGTAAATTTTTCTGTGACCTAAAAAGCCAAACACACATTGTAGCTATTGATACCTGAATCTTTATTACGTAAATAACATGCAGCAGAAAATTAGATTTTGGAATTGCAGCTCTTGATATCTGAATCCTGATTTCTAGCAGTATATTCGAGTGAGATTATGTTATGTTCAACTTCTCCAAGAACTTAGACTCGCAATATGATATGGCAGAAACAAGGGAGTAATCCAACATAATCAAACCTTTCTCCTTCAAGACTAGGTGCAACAAACTCGTAAGTGCAGACACAAATAATACACACACACATAAATAAGAGAAGCAGGGAGAAGTTTAATTGATGAAAACTCAACTGAGTGGAATACAAAATCAGTAGCTTTAGCTACCACTCTCATGGTTAGTGACTTTAGGTGACAACTCTCTTTACAACATAAAACACAGGATATCCTGCTCTCTCTCTTCTTTCTCTATTTAAGTACTTAGGGATTGCTTCCTAGTATGCTTCATTTAATGAGGCTCTACTGCCACTTTCTGTCTGCTAGTGTGGAAACTGTTCTTTCTCCCGTTCCTCACTTGTGTTGTGTTGGTTGTTCTTGTCTGGTGCTTTGTCAGCTGATGTTGGTTCTGTTGTTCCCTTTGTTTTGCTTCCTGCTGTACACCAGTTGGATACTTGGATGGTTAGGATGGTTCATTACACTAGGAGGGTCTTATTGTCTAGGTACTGTTCTCTTCTTCAAGGTACAAGTAAACAAGGAACACTTCTTTGCCAAGAAACTAGGCTTGTAACCCGAACTGTGTGTAAGTGTGTAACAACAAATTTGGAACATATTGCTGTTATAACTTATAACTGTGACAGGTGACTAAAACGTACTTAAATGTCTAAGTAAGAAAAATAAAGCTCAACTAATAATAAAAGGCAGGTCTTGCAACTTAAATTTCATTAGATAACAGTTGATCCTGTAATATGATATGGAACTAAGCATTAAGAGAACATCAGACAACTACAAATGGAATCTACATTTTCTATGTCCTTTAAGATAAATTAATGAAAAACCCCAACCTTTTTTTGAGGTTAGCTTCAGAAAGCGCCAACAGAAAAGGACTTGATATTGTTAGAGTTACAACATCAGACTCAGCCCACCCAAAGCTTTTAAACAACATCAGACTTGGTTTAACAACATAATACCTAACAAGAACCGGGCCGAATATTTAGGAATCACAACTTCCTTAAACCCTAATCAATCCATCCCGAATAAATTTAGGTTTTCGCAAAAAGAGAAATGGGTTCAGATTCTGTTCTTACAGAATGTCAAAACAAAATCTGTCAAAACAGAGTATTGTTGCATCTTGAAACTCAACTAGGAGATTAGAACTTTGTCAATTGGCCTTAATTAGAGTCACCCGTGTAAATGGTACTAACTCAGATGGTTATATATGTTGTAGGAGGAAATTCAGATAATAATGGAAAAACAACCAACACTTACCATGTACATGTTTTTTTCTTCATTTATATTTTTTTGGTTTTAATTTTTACTTTCCCATGCGATTTTTAATTTTTTTACTTCTTTATATAGGTAGCGCAAAATGTGTTTAAGTCGAAGTCGAATGATCGAGTTTTGGATTTTGGAGGAGGAATAACACTTAAAGAAATATCAAGAGCTTCAAACTAAATTGAATGTTGCCAACAAACATAATGAAGTTCTTGCAAATCGCATGGAGGAAGTACAAGCCGAGAACAATGAAATGAAGGAACGTATTAGCTTGGTTGAGTCTAGAATGAAAATGTTTCAAGATGCATTGGTGTCGCAACTTAATGTTACTATTCCAACTTCACAAGCTGGATCAGAAATGCAAAAATAGGTCGAAGCTGCTACACATCAGTTCTAGATATTTGGTGCAAATTTTCTTACTTTTTTTAAAGAACAAGGAATCATTGAGATTTAATTCTTAGTATGGACCACGTTATATATTTGACCTTATTAGTTTGGTTGTTTTGACTCACATTGATTTTGTTTATTATAAATATTTTGTGGTTGATTACATTAATTAATATAAATTCAGTGTAATATTCTATATACTTTTTATGGTGTTGAATGAATTGCAGGTTATATATATTTTTCATATTTACGATAAACTTTTATCCACATTAACGTCGAAATATTTTGTCGTTGTTGGACGATAATTAAAATTATTGCGTCCATTTGATTCTCTTTTTACGTCAACTATGTTGGTCGCTATTTGCTGTTTGTTTGACGTCATTGAGTACATAATAACGACGAACAACCTTTTTGTCGTTAATAAATAACGGCAAACAACCTTTTGGTCGTTAATAAATAACGACGAACAATAATTTCGTCGTGTAAAATTCACGACGAACGTTGACGTTAATACTAATAACGTCGGAAGCTATTACGACAAAAATCATGACGAACTTTGTTCGTCGTTAAAGGTTTTAATGACGACTTTTTCGACTTATAACGACGAAAAAGTTTGTCGTTAAAACCCCTTTTTCTAGTAGTGATTCAATTCTAAAGAAAATTTTAATTACTTTCTGATATTCAAAACCAGTAATATGACAAGCAAAGTGATTTACTGATTTTGTTTCTTTGCCTCAACATGAATATCCTGTACCCCTCCAATTTGGAAAGTTTCTAATACTCAATGTCTTCACTTGAAATTATTATCTGAGTCGAAATCTCCTTCAATCATTTTCCATCCAACACGAGCAGCAACACCCATTTTGTCTATGATGAGTTCGTGATCCGACAACATCATCATCATATGGCTATTCTTTACCTTGACACATTCGGTTCCCTTTTTTCTTCAATAACCAGGCATATCCTGTACCAACCCACCCACCCTTTGAATTACATTCTTGCTGTTGCAGCCTTTCTTGGAAACGATTTCTAAATTAGTGAAGAAATACCTCAAAATATCTTCTTAGCGTCTAATTGTCCAAACGAATCAAAAACTTTAGATGGACGATCTCTCTCTTTCGCTTATATGTTAGCATCGGGCACCCAAGGGAATACTGTTGGCTCACCGTGTATCTTTCTCCAAATATAGAAGTTAAGTAGTTTGTATCTTTCTCCAATGATAGAAAACATAATAGAAGAAAGTTGGGAGGTGAATTGTAGTAATAAGGAAAATTTTGTTTGAGATAAGATTTGACTTACTGTACGAAGTAAAAGTTAGTTGGAGATTGGATCTTGGGAGTTGGGATTAAGGATTCAAAATAAAAACAGAAAAGGGGGGTGGGAAATGCAGAAATTATGATCATGTGCAATTTTTATGTAACCAATTAAGGAAGCACCAAACTTGAAATGAGTATTCTACATAATATCATACTGCTGTAAATCAGCTGAAGGCCATTTTCCATAATTTTTTGCAAAAAAGAAGTTAACACTATAAGCTCCTATTAAAGTTCATGCAGCTCTTATTCGGTACACCTGAAAACATGAACTCTTGGGTAATTGCAGCAATGGCAAGAAGTGTTGTTGTTTATTCTAAAATGTAATAAGCATAAGCCTCTTCTTTTATTGGAGTAGATATTTACAACATGAGTTCACCTGCTTTGTCCTTAGAATTATTTAGGCTTTTCAGATGGATGGACTCTCTTTGTCCAAGAGCTGAAGGGTTATGAATGGAAATTAATTGTTCTGGGTGTGTCAAAGAACGTTTGTGTTTGCACTCCTTGTGTGCGAGTTAAAATAATGTAACACGGTTATTTGGCAGGGCAAAGCGGTTGGGTGTTGATCTAGCTCAAGTGATGTTGGTATACTACACTGGTCCTCAGTATGAAACAAAGACATCGAGTGATGGTAATTTTTCTCAAACCACGGGATTCATGAATTCATTAACTAAATAAGTTGTTGGATGGTTGAAATTGCAAACCTATGTTTTGCTTTATGTTTGAAACTAAGAATTCTAAATGGTTATAGGTAAACTTGTAGGCTTTATTGTTATAATAACATGTTGGATGATCTCCTGTCATTGTTACTGTTAAATTTCATTATGTATTTTATTGTGCTCCTATTCCTTGCTATTGAGTATTGAGTGGTATAATGACATGATCACATTGTTGTCAACTTTAGGTGGATATTGATTGCAATTTGTATATTTCATTTACGCTTTTTATGCATGGCCTGATTTCTACAGTATCGTTTTAAAGCATTTCTTTCATGCCCAAATTCTTTTCCTTTTTGGAATGCATCTTTTACTTCACTGCCTCCCTGGTGAAGATTCTATGATATTTTTTTGGGAAATTGGCTTATATGAAGGAAGAGAAAGGAGGATATGAAAACTCTTTAAATGTGCAATTTAAAAATAATTACATTTGGAAATATTTAACAATCAAGTTCGATTTTTGTTCCCGTCTTGTTATACTTCCAAATTCATAGGCGAGCTGGATTATGCTTTTTATATTTATCACTTTAGCCAAATAGTGCATCATGTTCTAGCGGATATTCTTTCTGTTATGAAATATCAATGGGAGATTAGTGCACCTGGTATGCATAATTATATTTTTTTGCTTAGATTTTTCTCAAGTAGTCAAAAGTTTGTGCTACTTTCGATTGTGAAATTTTATACACTAACCAAGTCTTTTTATACAGGCATGAGGCTTCGATTGTGAAATTTTCTTAGTATCCTAATCCGGTTGCATCCTCCATATCAAGAATAATCATGGTGGGAGTTCAAAGTTAAATGATACAATCTCTTTTCTCTCTTTAATGTTTCGATTTGTTTAGGTTGAAATGAGTTTGTCTAAATAGGTTGTGTTTTTCAAGATTTGTTGAATTATTGTATGTATAGAATTTATTGATAATGGTTAGTGTTAAGAGTGATACATGTATGTGTTTCACTTGAAACTACGATGAAAAATAGTTTGGCTTATATGAAATACAATGTATAAGATGGTTGTTAAACTAATTACACTTTTCAATGAAATGTAGTGTCTTTTCTTGTGACAACAAATATAGCAACTAAGTGTAATTTCTAACTTATGACGAATATAATTTCACCAAGTTTAATTTTGCTACCTTGGGGGACGGCGCGCGTTAGCGCGTCGGCCAACAACTAGTATGAAAAATGTAGCATATGATTGGAAGATGATAATAGATGGAGTAGTATGATATCTAGTGAGCACTTTGACAAAATAGATTAAAAGTAAATGGGTTGGGATTCATTGGGTCCCATCCACTTGGGTATGTCTGTCATGGATTATAGTGAGTGCTGAATCGTCCATATGCTCTCCCAATATTATTTTTCTTTTCCTGTTACCATCCGGTTCACTTTTATGGCTAATTTGAATTCGGGGTAAATTTTGGGATGATAGGTTTCAGTCCCTTTCTAATTGTCGTTGCTGATGATCGAACACCAATCTCCCATACCAAGTTCAACCCCGATCACCAGTAAACCCATAAGCACTTGATGTCTTTCAAAATATTTGATTATAACTTAAGTACACTTCTTAATCAATTTCGTTTAAACTAATACTACACTAATTTAGGTGCCTGAAGTAGGTGGTACTTCTATATATTTAGGATTAGATTCGAGTCAATTTCTAAATTTATTATATTTGAGTGATGACTCATTTGGTTTAATCGTGGTTACGTTAGACCATATCTTATTTTATTGTGATAATTTAATCATGTACATAAAACATTGAGCGAAAATGGCAAAGGTCGGAACATGCGACCTCTAAGCCGTATCACAATGATGACATGACATTTTTATGTGTCATGATTTAAATTGGAAACTAAAATATTTAACTTATATAACCTATTATAAATGTTTCAAAAAAAGGTAGGAAAATCTTAATATTCTAATTTATTTCTTTCTTTATATCGACTACGTTATTTACATTTTTTTATAGTAAAAATATTGAATTGATAGTAAAAATATTCTGATAACGAATAACCTACTTGACGCCTATATGTACCAATTAATCTTCGACATGTAAGATTGCGACAAATAAATATTGTCGCAACTTGCGACCTTTATCATCACCCTTCAACATTGAGGGTACAATACATTTGATTTTGTTTTGGATAATTAAAATAAGATAATTACACTTCCTACGTTGTTTATATTACGTGTTTGAAGTAAATGTAAGCTGGTTTAGTTGGTTATTATCTAAAGGAGTAAAGGGCGATACCAAATATTTTTAATCAAATCTTGTCTTCAACACCGTTATTAGTATTACATGATTAAAATATAGGAAAATTTGGTAATATTAATCCAACCTTTGACCGATTTTCTTTTATTAATCCCACCTACGACATAATTTTTAATAATCCCACCTTTACTACCCAACGACCATTATTGGGCTTAAATGACCGGTAAACGGTGAAAAAGTCAACGAGATGATGATGATGAATATATATATTGGGGGAGAAAAGGGAGAAGATTACTTCCACGTGGGGAATATTACCGCCTACAATACGTTTATGACCTGTTCGGCCCAATAAAAGTCATTGGGTAGTAAAGGTGGGATTATTAAAAAATATGTCATAGGTGGGATTAATAAAAGAAAATCGACCAAAGGTTGGATTAATATTACCAAATTTTCCTAAAATATAAAAGTTAAGAAAGATGTGTAATTAGACTTGGAAAAATGACATGTACCCAATTATCCGACCCGAATTACCCAACCCGAGACCTAAACTCTACCCGAAATTATTTGACCTGAATTGTAAACGGTATGATTTTGACCTGAAATAATGATTATTTTAGCATAGGACAATAAATCGAAAATGACCTACCTCAATTCGAACCAACAAAAACTTAATTCATTCTTCATCCCAATTTGACACGACTTAAATTGACGCTACCTAAATAATCGTATAACCACACTTTGTGTACTCCGTATAATACAAGACGTAACAAAAGTCGCCGGTTGAGTTGGTCCGACGACCAAGAAAGGTATAGAAGTTTCAATTTCTAGGAACCTAGAATCTTGTACGTGTTGGCAAAACTTACTTCGATATATCCTTATTGTTGTTGTTTCAAGGTTTCTTTTTAATATCTTGAAGCTATTGGAATCCAATTCGGTTCAATAGTGGCCACCTTATGATACATATAATAGTGTGGTACAAGGATGAACGAGTGGTAATAAGTGTCGTTGGATTAATAACATTTTATAAGTTAAGTATTATTTAATTAGGTGTTGATTAATGTAAGCAAAATTGTTGGAGATTGTTTGATGAACGAAATCGCAGGCTTAACAGTTGATAAGATTACATATCTTTGTTTTTGTTTTACGCATCTTTGAGAAGTGATTAACGTAAATGGACCTGATATTTTAAAAGGAATACGTATAAGAGGGGGGTGAATTGTATATGTAACTTTATGTGAACTTTTTAAGAACCAACATAAGTTGGTGGAGTTGGTGGGGAACTCACCTTGTTATTTGGAGGTCACAAGTTCGAGCCCCATCAACTGCGAAATGCTTGGGAGTGGCTCAAGCGATGACCTGCGGAGCTAGGCTGGTTCACCTGTGCTAGGTGCTGGTTCAGTTAGGGTCGCACAAGGGTAAAACCTAAGTAATCACTGTTTACAATATCTTCTAATTTGGGGCTGGCACTAGGGGAAATACACATAGGATCAATAATAAGGTGTCCAACATTCGCTATCCAATCTGCCGCTCTATTTGCTTCACGAAAAATATGTTGGGTGTGGACTGAATTGAAATGCTGAAGGAGAGACTTGCTATCTTGAATGATGACAAGTAAGTTATCGCCTTCGGTGTGGATGCTTTAACACCTAGACTGATTGCCTCTTGGATGCCTTTATGCAGCGCTAGTGCTTCTGCCATGTAGACTTGCGATTTGCATGACCCATTGAAGTTGAGTTTGAAGGCGCCTGTAGGGGGCGGAAACCACCTCACCAAGATGGGTGTGGGGAAGTGGTTGGCTGATTGGCTGGTGAAGGATAGGTGGTGAAAGGGGTACCTTTAAGTTGATGAGAATCGATAAGAAGCCTGAACTCCCATTCTTTGAAAGAATTGAAGGCTTTAAAATAGCAACGAAAAGGAGAGACATTGGTGTTGGAAGAAACCAAAGCATTCCGTTCTATCCAAATTGTCCAGCATAAGAAAATGAATTTCTGCAGAACTACCTGGTTGCGTCTAAGGTAATCTAAAGTTTTGAAAAAATCAGTCATAGCAAATGAAAAGTCTAGCCAGTTCTTTGTTAATCTATGTGACCAGACATTTCTGACCAGACTTGCGATTTGCATGACCCATTGAAGTTGAGTTTGAAGGCGCCTGTAGGGGGCGGAAACCACCTCACCAAGATGGGTGTGGGGAAGTGGTTGGCTGATTGGCTGGTGAAGGATAGGTGGTGAAAGGGGTACCTTTAAGTTGATGAGAATCGATAAGAAGCCTGAACTCCCATTCTTTGAAAGAATTGAAGGCTTTAAAATAGCAACGAAAAGGAGAGACATTGGTGTTGGAAGAAACCAAAGCATTCCGTTCTATCCAAATTGTCCAGCATAAGAAAATGAATTTCTGCAGAACTACCTGGTTGCGTCTAAGGTAATCTAAAGTTTTGAAAAAATCAGTCATAGCAAATGAAAAGTCTAGCCAGTTCTTTGTTAATCTATGTGACCAGACATTTCTTGAGTGCTCACAAGTGAGAAAGATGTGGTCTATAGACTCACTGGCAAGATTACATCTTGGACAGCAACTGGACGGTATTACTTTCCTATGGAAAAGGATTTCTTTAATTGGTAGACTTTTGTGACAAATTTTCCATCGAATTTTTTTCCAGTTTTGGTGCTATATTAAGCTTCCAGATCCATTTAAACTTCCATTTTTCGTTAGACCCGGGAAGGTCGTGAGCAAGCCAGGTTGCGGACTTTACAGAGAACTCCCCAGAGTTAGTACATCCCCAAACAGGGTTATCCGGGAGATCATTAACTGGAATTGGTATTCCTTTTATTTTTTGGACAATTGTAGTTGGAAGAACAGAAGATAATTTTCCTATATCCCAATTTTTGGTTTCATCTATGAAATGATTAACTGTATAGCCTTTTGTGTTGACATTTGTCGAGATATCAGGAAGGTCAGCTAAGGCATATTACCCAACCCAGTTATCTCTCCAAAAGTTGATGGATTTACCATTTCCTAATTCCCGTCTTATTCCTTTACGAAGAATCTCTGTTTGGTTTAAAATGCTAATCCAAATAGGAGAGTCTCTAGTTTCTTTTTAACGGAGAAGATATTGTTGTTCTGAAGATAATTTTTCCTCATTACTTTCGCACAGAGGTTGCTATTGTTCGTAAGGATTTTTCAACCTAGCTTAGCGATGTAGGCTATGTTTAGGGGGTAAGTTCTTCTTAGACCTAACCACCCTCGTCCTTAGGTTGACAAACTTTTTTCCAAGCGATAAGCGGTAGAGATTTACCTAACTTGGATTGGTTCCAAAAGAATTGACGGTGTATGCCATCTAGCTGAAGGCATGCATTCCGAGGCAGAAGGAAGGAGGAGCAGATATAGGAGGGGAGAGCTTCTAAGTTACTTTGAATGAGAGTCGTCCTTCCTGCTTTGGATAGGAAGTTTGCTTGCCACGAATTTATACGGTTTTCATTTTTTTGCATAATACGTAAGTAATTAGCTCTAGTAGGGGAGAAACTTGAGAAATGGGCACCTAAGTATCTACTGAGTGCCTCAGATTTAGTCATGTTAAAGATGCTAGCTAGAGAGTCTCTCTTAGAGTGGGTGATGTTTTTCGAGAAAATAATAGCCGATGTATGGAAATTAACAAGTTGGCCTGACAGTTTACAGAAGTCCGTAATGACTTTAAGCAGGTTTTGACATGAAGAGTTAGTAGCTTTGCAAAGAAGAAGACTGTCGTCTGCAAACATTAGGCAGGGGATTCTGGTAGTCTGAGGTGCCACTTTAAAACCTAATCCCATGATGGGCCTAGCACTGACATTGTAACAGCCCGCTCTTAACGAGCTGCTAATTAGAATTACTTATTAGCATTAATCAAACTTAGCTCTTAACCCACAAGGAATTAATCCATAATATTCAATGACTCTTTATATTTAACTTAAGAATATTCACACAAAAACTATTACAACCTTATATATGAAATTCAGCTAGCATATATCTCTTTTTGCATTCACGATCCCTGATTCAACTTCCAGCATTAACTAAACCTGCAAAATTACGAATAGGAATCTGCCCCCACCAGGACAGGTTCAAAGAACAAAGTCAGGGAAACTGAGTACACATTTGCCCAACCTTAAACTCATTTTAGTGGCTTAAAACATAATTTCGTGAGTTATTTATTTCAAAGATAAAACCGATTCAATACGAATCAAATCATATTCAAATTAAGCTAAGTAATCCAATTGCAATAATTTAAAGCACTTGAAACATTGAACAAAACTTTGATGTTCATAATTGATGAATAAATCAAGCAAGAGCTTGGACTCAATCACCAGGTGATTCCCAAAGATCGTAAGATTTATATTTTAAAAGTCCTCAAATCCATTTTTCAACGTAACTAATCTCATATGCTTTGAAAATGAATCCATCACAAATTCTCAACTCGTATCTCGGAGTCTACCTGAGCTTAAACAACTAACACAACTTAACTAAGACTAATTCTCCGCTTCCCGATATAATTAACATGGAGAAAATCTTCATGTTGAGGCTCACCTCCAAATCACACATATACATTCCTTAATTTGGAAACAATAAACTCAGTACGATTTTCTCTCGATAATTTATTTTGGAAATAATATCAAATAGTAATATCAAAAATGTATTTCTTAGAAATCCTTGATAATTCAAAGCTTGCACAAGATCAAAGATTTAGGAGATATTTTCTTTTTCTGGAAAATCATTTACATTTCAAATCACACACATTAACAAACTTCACAATATTTGCTACTTCTAGCATAATCAAACACATTTTATGTTTTAAACATATATATAAATCGGGGAAGAGAACACGAATAGAGATGGGTTGAAGAACCACTGTCTCCAAACTTTTAGGGGTCGTCACCCACCTTTTCACACATGCTTGCAAGACTTTTAGGACATGTCCCCACACAGATGCATATGTACATTTACACAGATGCACATTTGTGCATTTACACAGATCACACAAAAATACACAAGTGTTGTTCATGACTGTTGTTAATGGCTTCTTCCCCACTAAAACACATTTGAAAACTTATTCCAATAAATTGAGGAAATATACATTCTCACAATTACTCAAAGTCTTGTATCACAACAAAACCTCATCTGAATCTTAAACACAATTTAAAATCTTGGCACAAACCATTATACAAAGTGATAAATTTGTCTAAAATATTTGCTTAAAGATCATAATGAATTACTCATAACTTTTCACAAATTTCGTATACGTGATTCTTGAAAAACAATTTTGAACATAGTATATATAAAGAGTTCAATATTCTTAACAACACTCGACTATAAATTATACTTCAAGGAAAATCATATTTCTTAAACTTATCACAAATCATACTCTCCAGCTCAAATTTCCAACTCACTATTAATCCTTAGAAATCCTTAATCTCAATTACACAATTGCACATTCAATTTGGTTTGTAACACAAAGATCACACCTCCAAACCATTAGCTTATAATCACAATAGCATAATAAGCTCATATCCTTTTAATGCGTAATCTTCATAAAGTCTGATCACTTATAAGTAATCCTAAATGAATCTGACTTCTCAATAAAATACTATACCCAAACAAGCTTAATAGCTCAATCCCTACTAATCAAACTAACTTCATGCTCAATCGCACATGGTTACATACAAAACTCTATCACATAGATCTTATAACTAATTATCATTGAGGATAAAGTATAAAACAATATATAAATCCACAATTTAATCGTATTGAAATATAAATTATTTCTATTATTTCATTTTATTCAAAGCATAATTTTGTTCTTTCAAATTCAAACATACTCTTTGAAGAAAACCATATAAAGATCTCAAACGAAATAATTTAATAAAATGTTGAGCTTCCCAACTCGATAAAGGATAACTTGCTAAATATAGGCCATACTTCATAATTCGAAAAATCAAGTAATTAATTAAAATACATAATATATTGAGTAGTTCAAAAACTAGATTCCAGAAGATCAATGAGTTCACTTCCTATGATTATCCAAATCATAAAACTTATTTCAAAAGTGTTTTTCGTTGTAACCAATCATTTTCGTCATATTCGAACTAAAATCATACAATAATTGGTATATTGGTGAAACCATCGTTTAGCGATAACTTTAATCATAACATAAATGGAGAAAATAATAATCTCATAAAAATAATTTGTAGATCTTATTATAAAATTATATCGCTCAAATAATAGTTCAAGAAAAACAAAAGAATATAGAGGAAGATATATATCGTTTATGATTCCACCAATAGTCCCTGCTAAACCTTATTAATCCCAACATAGGTTAATATATGTACGTCACACTCATAGTTCTCTAATCATGTACTCCGTACCTTATTTCAAAATTTGTCATACCTATATCTTGATTACCCATCATGATATTCAACTGTATTTTTCGAAATGCACTAAATATAATGAAGCTAACATAAGCCGACTTAGAGTATGGAATTTCGATTACATTACAACCCATATCATTTTTAACAAATATATGTATCTTTATAAATCTCACATGGTCACATCCCCCAAGTATGTAACTAAATCATAATAAATCTCGCTACCAAATCTTCACAAGTCTCGCAATCGAATTGGCATAATTCTCATGTTCAAATCTATCAAAATGTCTCACCATCAAACTCACAAATCTCACAACCGCATGGTCACAAGCCTCATCTTCAAATCAATAAAAATATTTCGATTCAAAACACAAAAACAATGAGTTCATTGCAATGCTAATAATATAAAGATCCCACATATTTTTACGAAATCACAATTTCCAAATCATAATAACGTAACACTTGAAATTAATTCAAAAGTCTTATTCTTAAATGTAAATCACATAATTCACAAAATTCTTAAAATCTAGGAAACACAAGTCATAAATTTTACAAAGGTGGATGGACAATGTGTACCTTCAATCGTCACACCTAACCTCCAAGAATCTCATTCCTCGATCACCATCGATCGGTTTAATCCGAATTCAATCTTCCATAACACATCCCATATGATAACTCATAATCTTGACCACCAAATTTAACTTGAACTCCATAAATTAATCACAAAAAATTTACCTCACAACCAATAACACTAAATCAATAACTTTACTCACAATAACCGAATAAGAAACTCATCGTTAAATACTATTTTAGTTGCTTATTAAAACTGAAATTCAAACTTTTTAAACACAACTAACCAAATAAAGTTTAGGCCAATAATGATACCTTGCCCTTTAGAAGCCAACAACACAACTAAGTAGTTGGGGAAGTGAGAAGTAACAAGGAAGAGGGGCAACAACAACAACAACACGTTGGCAACATCAACTGTTAGCTTCGGAAGACCGTATCTCTTTGCTAAGGGTTCGGATTTTAGTAATTCTTGAGCCTAAATTCATCAGATTGAAGAGATCTACAGTTATTGTTCAGAGAATAGAATCTCAAAATGATCAGAAAATCGTTGAAATAAGAGAAACAAAATCTGGTGCTGACATCACAACAACAGCAGCAACACCTAGTTTCAGAAGGGATTATCTCCTAGAATACAGCTCCGAATTGAGTGATTCTTGAGCCTAAATTCATTAGCACAAACACCTCTACAACTTTTATGAAGAAATAATTCTCTAAAAAGTAACTAAATTTAGACATATTGAGAGAAACAGGTGTGACAGTAGTAGAGGGAAGAATAAGATGAGTGTTTTTTTTTCCTTTGATTAGCTTGACAAATGTGAATGTGGAGAGATGGAGTGATCTTAAAATTTGACAACAATGCAAGTGTGGTGGCACTTCCTATATTGAACACCAATCAAAGAAGAGAAAAGGAGATAGGAGATGGCTTTCTCATTTTTTAGAGTTACAAGGGTAATTTCGTAATTTAGGCTTAAAAAAATATCAGATTGATTTTGATAAAAATTAACTTGTTTAATGTAAGTAAGTCAGAAATTGAAAATTAATCTTAAAAAAATTTTAAGGCTTAAATTTAGCCAATGAAATAGATTAGCATTTACTTAAAAGCTGCTTAATAACCAGGTTATTACAGACATTGTTTAGCATGATTATAAAAACTTCCATACATATAATAAAGAGATACAGAGAAAGCGGGTCTCCTTGTCTTAGACCCCTAGACGGGGTAAAGACTTCAGATGTGTAATTGTTAACTTTAATGGAGTAAGAAACCGAAGTTACACACGCTTTAACCCAGTTAATCCAGGTTACTGGAAAACCCATTTTGTCTAGAGCTGCCCAGAGAAAATCCCATTTTATCCTGATTATAGGCCTTCTCCATGTCAAGCTTAAGTGCGCACCAACCAATTTTTTACTTTGATTTTTTAAAAACATTTAGGATTTCTTGCACCAATATAGGAGGTTATCACGAATTGATCTCCCAGGGGTGAAAGGATTTTGGAAAGGACTAATGTGTTGTTGCAGAATAGGAATTAGCCTTGAGACCAGAAGTTTAGAGATGGCTTTATAAATTGTGCTACAAAGACTAATTGGCCTAAAGTGATTTGGGTTTTCAGGGTTGTCATTTTTCGGGATTAGAGCTATAAGTGTATGGTTAAGAAAAGGCGGAAGTTTTCCGTGGGAGAAGAAACTCTTAGTCGCTGTTGTTACTTCAGGCCCAATTGTTTTCCAGTATGCTTGATAAAATTTGGGACCGAATCCATCCGATCCTGGTGCTTTTAATGGGTTCATACTAAAGAAGCTCTCTTTTATTTCTTCATCTGAAAAGGGAGTAATGAGGCTTTCTACCTCCGCGTCAGTCACTAATTGAGGTAGAAAATCAAGGTTAATAGTACGACCAGGTTGAACAGTCGATTTGAACCTATCTTTAAAAGAGTCGTACATGATTCTTTGGACGTTTTCTTGGCCCTCTTCCCATTGGTTCCCGGGGTTCTTTAGTCTGTAAATATGGTTCCTTGAAGCTCTTTGTTTCATAAATTGGTGGAAGAATTTAGTACTTCTATCACCCTGGTTTAGCCAGGTTTCCTTTGCTGAGTTCTTCCAAGCATGTTGCCTATGCATCAGTATTTTCTCTCGTTGTTTAAGCATTCTAAGTTATGTGAACTTGCTTTAGGAATTTAATGTTTATAGCACCCATGCGATGCACGATTTACTAATTTAAATACAAAGTACTTTGTACTAACTTTTAAAACAAAAGACATGGCCATGTTCTTTCTTTTCGTGAGGAAGTAGTATACAAAGAATAACAGGGAAGGATCGATGCAAAGTATGATTTGGGAAGCTCCCTATTTATACAAAAACCAGCCCTCATGGTAGTACACCGGCGCCGGACGCCGGAGCCTGTGCTTGGCGCAGGGGTCTGCAATAAAGGACGAGGCCACCGTCCCCTTTATTATTCCGAGTACGCACTCTTTATTGCTTTGGACAGGAAAGTGCAGCCTCAATTATTCAAGATTCCAAAGCCGCAAGCCACGCAATTTCAAGCAGTATGAGTCAACGCTTCAGGCCGATTTCGGGTCAATCTATTCAAAATTCAAGCATTCTAGTCCTAGATCGGCGTCCTAAGTCGAGACTGCATATGCATAAGCAAGAGTTGAATATACTTTGACTTGCGCTTTTTCTAAACCAAAAAACCTCAGTCAAAGTGGGGGCTTATAGTGTGTATATACACCCGAAAAAATGGGCAAATGTTTTAAAAATTTTCATGCATGCATATAGCTACAAATTTCAAAAGCACACACAACGCATACAAGATTCAAATTTTCAGCCATACAAGATTCAAAATTCCAAACCTTGCAAAATTCAAAAACAAAACTATACAAAAAATTCCAAAATTCAAATTCAAACCATACAAAAATTCCAATCCAAGCATACCAAATTCAAATATCCAACCATACAAAATCCATACAAATACAATCCATACAAAACCAAACCAAGGCCAGCTGGAACTCGCTACAATGCAGGATTAGTCCGAGTCATCATCAGCCGTAATATCAACTACAGGCCCCTTGTCCCTGTTTCGGCTCCTGTAGCGCTTCAGATCCCGATCCAGCTATGTCCCATGGGTACCAGGCTCCTGCTCCGAAATGCGAAGAGTACCGAGAGAACAATAAGTTCCCTGTTGAGGGGAAGGATACCGATAAGGCTGCGGCATCGCCATGAACTGGCGCTGTGCCTCAAAAATCTGGGCCTGACGCACTCGGTCCTTCTCCTGCCAGTAAGCCCAAGAATCTGCACTCCAAGGCTGAGAGTTGATTGCTCCGAAGAAAGAACCAGGGGGTGGCGCAAAAGGCATCGAACTGCCCTGACCTCCGAAAGAATTCCTGGTGGGATCAACATATACAAAGGGAATAACTCCCCTGTCAACATCAGAATGCCTCTGATGAGTACTAGTACCAAGACCTAAGTTCGGTCCTTCCTGCCCTCTCGAAGTCTCCGCCTTGGGCTCCCTGTCAACAGAACCTCTGCTACCTCAACGGCGCTCCTATACAAAATACAAAATTCAACATTCCAGAATCAGTCATCCACATTCAAGTTTCAAGAATACAAATTTTCCAGTCAATGAATGCACCTCTCTGTCCCGGCCATTAAGCTTCTGGGTCAGCTTGGCGCACTGCCTCTTCAAGGAATCAATTACAAGCATCCAACGGCGCACTCTCGCCCGAGGCGCCTGCATACAAAATTAAAAATCAATTTCCAGATACAAGATTACAAACAGTGTCAGGAAAATACAACGGTACTTACAGCTGCATAATGCTCCGGTACAGCATCATACGACCTCCGGTGTAGAGGAGAAGCTACAGGAACGATCACCTCCACCTGCTCCCCATCCGAGTTCTCATAGCGGATAACCCTGTCAGCATAGGGAATATCCTCGGGGTCGATCTCCTCCTCCTACAAACAGTCATACAATGGTCCAATTATACAAGAATACAAGAATACAAGATACAAAATTCAAAAGCTCACCGGCAGTACGGAGCGTACAGGTGGAGCCAGCCTCTCCAAAAGGTCCTTATGATGGCCTCTCCTATTTGCAAAGTTCTCTCAAGGGAGACAAACAGCATCACTCCCAGCATTCACATAGAATTGGGCGAGTACCTCATCCTAAGCTAACATGGTCTTCGGTGGGTCCTTAGGGACAAGCCTGCCCCTCGTACCAGGGTCGGCTCCGGCAATTTGGTGGCCCGGTGCTAAGCTTATCAACGAAGCTCATATGAGGCCCCTAAAAAAAAAAAATTTAGCGCAATTATTAACTATAAGCATTATTTATTTATTTATTTTGTAAATAAGACGTACTCCGTGTTTTTATTACACAAGAAAATGCAAAACAATATCCAATCAATGCAAGACACTAAACTGTAGTCTTCATTGTACAGTTTACTACATTCTGCAAAACACTAAACTATCCAATTAATGCAAAACATGGAACTGCAGTCTCAAAAAAAAAAAAAAAAGCAGTATAGCATGCAACAGAACACCCAGCAGTAGCCAATAGAGGAAGCAGCACTGCAGTAGGATTGAAAAATATTTCAGCATTAGCCAATAAAATATTTCAGCATTGAAAAATCAAACAACAATTCAAAAATACATAAAATTATAGCAATAAAATTATAAAAATATAAAAGATTAAAATCATTAAGAACCCAAGAACGAAGAACGAAAGAATTAAAGAAAGTCAGAAAGATATAACCTGGATTCCTTGCCAAACGAAGAACGAATTAACGGAAGAAAAAGATTAAAAGAAGAAATCCGAAATTGCCTTCCTGAGTTCCTGCAGATGCTTCAGCCTTCAGGCCGCTTCCAAATTCACAGTTTCTTACGAATTTCCCCAATTCGTCAATTCCCCTCTTTTGAATTGAAAAGAATTCGAAATTTTGAATTGAAAAGAATTCGAAATTTTGAATTGAAAAGAATTCGAAATTGTAGATGAATAGATCTTGAATCTTGATTCATATATAAATATATGAAATTTGTCCGTTGAACACCACGAATTTGGGTGGGTATTCTCAGAAAATGAATTGAATTGATTGATAGATCTGAAAACGAAGATGAACGGTAATTTTTTCATAATTGTAGGAGAAGAATTCGGTTTTTAGGAGAGATAATTAAGGAAATTAATTATCTAATTGACTGATTTTTGGGAAATCAAAGAATGGGAAGGAGAGAGAATTTGAAGAGTTATTGAGTTTTGAGATTTTGAGGAAGAACTTCACTGGAATCACGGGAGGGAAGTTAGAAGGAAGATGCTAATTTTTTTTTTTTTTTTTAACTTTAAAACCGGTTAAAAAAAAAATTTGGGCCCCCAAAATTTTGGGCCCGGTGCTGTAGGTCCGACCAGACCTCCTTATGGCCGGGCCTGCCTCGTACTATGCTGAGGGGACACTCGTTCCCCAAATACCACATATGGCGGTACACCCCTAGGAGCAAGACCCGGCGCTGAGACAAGAAGTGAGCATGCGTGGCCTGAACAGGTATAGGCGCACTGACAAAGGGACGCCAAACCACCTACAGAGCAGACAACTTAGGCAACTATACAAATACAAGTACAAAAGGACAGAACAGTACAAAAACATACCTCCTTAACAGGCAAAACCCGCAAAGCTCTGCGGGAACTCGCCAAGGACATCCTCCTGTGCGCCGCTCCTATCCAAGAGGCAGCATACGGGTAAGCCGCATCCCTAGTACAAGCCGACGCCAAGGTCGGGAAATGCTCGTACATCCAAATCTTCAAAAAAATACAAGCAAAGCATTGGTCAAATCCTATTTGTACAAAATTCAAGATACAAACATACAAGTACAAGATACAAAGTACAAGGAGTCCCAAATACCTCCAGCATGCTCCACAAAGCAGCAATGCTCGCCTTGCTCTCTGGTGAAGTCCGGGAGGCGTACTTCATCTCATACAAAAGGTGGCTATATGCTAGACCACCCCAGTTGAAGCTCAAAACAGCCCTCAAATCCCTCAAAGCTTCCATGAAGCCAACATGCACCCGACTATTCCTTCTCGGGGTCATCAATCTACTCACAAGAGCCAAGAGGAAGAGCCTAACCCTCTGCTCCGTAGATATATCCGCACCGCGGATCGCGACCATGATCACCGTCACAGAAGCATGGGTGTCATCATCCGCCAAGTCAACAACAGGGCCGAGCAACACCCTGACACCACCCGAGTGCCACTTCATATTAGAATCAAAAATCACGTTCCTCTCAGAGAAGGGAAGGCCCGTGATCATAGCAAACTCGAAGGGGGTAATGGTGATCTCCCCCCATGCCATATGAGAAGTGTTGGTGGTATCCCACCACCGCTCCAACAGAGCCTGAAGTTGGGCTTTGACGCCCGTCCTTCTTTGAGTATCCCCCGAGGCACGCCAGAAGTCAACCAGGCCCGTTTGCAACCAGACCTCCCTAGCTTCCGCGTCGTCATAGACAACCGGAATAACCTCTTGAAGGTCCGTCAAGGACCAAAACGTGCGCAACGAATCTCCATCAGCCTACGGATGAGCGGATCAGTTAAAAACCTATACAAGTTCAAAAGACAAAAGCACAGTACAAGACTCACCAAACCCGCGCGAGGTTGCTGAGACAAATGAAAATCCATCGGAACACAAGATCGGAAGGCCTCCAGCCAGTGCCAACGAAGGTGGGTGCTTTCCGTGGTACCATGCCCGCCTCCGGCACGTCTGTCGCAGCCGCTTCATCATCTGAAGCATCCTCCATGGCCGCTCGAACCGCCGAACATTCGGCAAGCTTCCTCCTGGTGTGACGAGGCATACTAAGTCATTCGAAATACAAAATATCAAAATTAAAGATTGGGGGCTATCCTATACTAGCCCGTACAAAAGTCAAAATTCTAAAAAACTCCCCAGTTGCGGTACAAATTCAGCCAGGGACCTCTACTCCAACATACAAGTTCTACACCAACGCCTAGGCTATCCATGCCAAATCAGGAATACAAGTTCTACACCAACGCCTAGGCTACCCATGCCGAAGCAGAAATGCAAGTTCTATAAACAACATTTAGGCATCCTAGCCTACTCTTCTACAATACCCAACAAGGTCACTAGCGAGGCCACTATCTACGAGTACCAAGTACAAAGTTAAAAAAAAAAAATCAGAATTCAAGGTTCGACGGAAATTCATATTCTACAAAGTTCCAACAATTCAAGTTCACGTGGCTATCAAACAATTTTCTACAAGATTCAAGAAGCCTACTATCATACAAGCCTCATATCAACAAACATTTCATGGTACAAAAATCAAAACTACATGCAGTCCTAGAGATGATTTCATAAAGCAAAACATGAAATACTTACATGGACAAGGCAAGAACAACAAGATCAAGGGAGAGTATTCGACCTTTGAGAGAAAAAGCAAGAAAATACAATTGATTGCTCTTCAATGGCACAGCAAGGGGGGATTTTATAGCCCAGCCCCGCGCTAGGCACAGCTCTGTCGCATGCGCGGAATGTTCAGTGCACGGTCCTCCGTGCTGATTGCACGTCCTTTGCTGCTACGGTTTTCTGCACCAGGCATCAAACATCAAGTCATATTACTTTCCGAAATTACGGGTATACACCTGTATCTCCAAGCACCAACAGATGAATATTTCGAGAATACGAAGTCCAAAAAATACAACAATTTAGGCGTTCGACTCCAAACGGACTCATGCTCCAGGAAAAGTTAGCCGAAATTTCAAAATCTAAAGGGCCAATAAAAAGCTCTTCTCCCCAATGACGCACATTCCCAGCGGATTAATTCTGGGTATTCAAAATTCAAAATTCAAGATTCAAAAACTCAAGATTCAAAATTGATGCCAAGCTCAGTCCTAAACCAAAGGCGGAAGTGCAGTACAAGTACAAATCAGAGTCCTCATAACCGAACGGAGGTAGACTCTGTCCTTTTTTCTAACGCCTGTTTTGTGTAGGTAACGGCGTACAAAGAATGGTCTTGATTTCAAAACATCTTGATCATTCTCCGTCCCGATTCGAAAACTTTGACTTACGCTTTCCTAACCGGACGCTCAGTCAAAGTGGGGGCTTCTGTAGACACCTAAATCGTGTCTCCCCATTGGGATGATGACGATATCATTATCCTTGTTAGGTGGTTGGAACAACTACGTGCAGAAGTACCAATTGCTAAACACACATTCCAAAATCCAAGAGCCAAAGTCCAATACCCGAGGTCGTTCCCATTCCGGAACTCGGTACAAAATACAATTTCCAAAAATAAATTTCAAAGAACAAGTACAATCTCGCCCAATGGACTATCCCATTAGTTTTACAAGGCCTTTTCCAGTCGAAATGACACTAAGAAATCCAAATTCGGGCGTCGACCCACAAAACCGAGCAAGCCGGGCCTCGTCGCGTAAAACCGAATTCAAAAACCCAAAACGACTTATTTTTAGACGCAAACCAAGCCTTAATGACCAAGAAAACACTACGTGCCAACTTCGTACAATTCGTACAAAGGTACATGTAGACACCTAATTTGTGTCTCCCCTTTCGGATGATGACGATACCATTATCCTTGTTAGGCGATTGGAGTAACTCCAGGCGGAAATCCCAATTGCTAAGAATACCTCCGAAATTCAAAGTCCAAAATCCAATCCCCGAGGTCGTTCCCCTCCCGGAACTCGGTACAAAATACAACTTCTAAAATCCAATTTCAAAATCCAAGTTCAATCTCAACTAGTGGACCATCACATTGGTCTTACTAGGCCTTTTCCACTCAAAATCATATAAGGCAAGTCAAATTCGGGCGCCGACCCACAAAACCGAGCATGCGGGGCCCCGCCCCGTAAAACCGGAATTAAAAAACCCGAGAAAGGCTTGTTTTTAGACGCAAATTCAAGCCTTAACCTCCAAGAAAACACTACGTGCCAAACATCGTACTATTCGTACGAAGGTACACCCATACAAGACAAATCAAGGACGGCATCTTTCCGTCCTTTTTGGCGGCATTCAGCCCACCTCAGCAGCGCCCAACGCTGGCCTGGCGCCAGGCGCTGGCGTGTGCTGGCGTTTTGCACCATTTCCCTCCTATAAATACCCCTCATTTCCATCGAAAAAAGGGGAGCACAACACATACAACGTCGTAATTTCGACATTACTCCACACAATACAAACTTCAAAACTCCTCAAAAACACATACAAATTGTCCAAAATTCAAAAGCAATTGGGAGCTCGTGCCTAACCCTAACTTGGTAAATCCGAATCCCATTTCAATCAATCATGCTATTTTGATTTCAAATAATTAGCAAGTTGGTGTTTATTTCCATAAAAAACACCACTTGCAACAATCATACATGCTTTTTCAAAAATACAAACTTTTTCAAAATACAAAATACAAACTTTCAAGATTCAAGGATGTTCAAAGTTGCTTGCATTCATCTCTTTAAACTAGAATCACCTTCAAACATGGAGTAATCAAAGATGACACCTTTTAGAATTTAAAGGTTTAATCTTTTGAGATTCAAAACTCCATTTTTTCAATATACAAGTTCAAGTCTTTAAATTTCAATATACAAGTTCAAGTTTTCGAATTTCAATCATTTCAAGTTCAAGTTTCAATCTTTTCAAGTTCAAACCTTTCAATATTCAAGCTTTCAATTTCAAGTTCAATATGCAAAATCTAGGACATGTGGGTTGAGCAACCTCTCCCAAGTTGAGATTTTTGGCTTTGAATTCGTGTCGGGCGCACTTATTTTTAAGGAGCCGCTTGGCGTTCGAATCTCATGTGCCCAAGTACAAATTTCAATTATGCACCTTTCAATATCGCAATTTCAATTATGCACCTTTCAATATCGCACTTTCAATATCACACTTTCAATACCGCAATTTCAATACAGCAATTTCAATACCGCGATTTCATGTGCTAAAGTTCAATTTCAATAATCGCACCTTTCAATTATGCCTTTCAATTACACATTTCAATATCGCACTTTTCAATTCCGCACTTCAATACCGCAATTTCAATTACGTATTTCAGTATTACACCTTTCAATTCCGCACTTTCAATTATGCAACTTCACTTGCCTAGTCCTTCTAGGCAATGTTGTTTCCCACCTAGTCCTTTCCTAGGTGGTGGTGTACGTACTTTACTAATTTTGCACTTATTTTCTATTGTGATGTTGCTTTACTTGTTTATTGATTTCATCACCTCACATGTTAAATACAAAATACAAGGTTACACCACGCTTAAAGAAGATAATTTCTTGGACAAATCGATCTTAGGTTCCCTTAAATTAACTTTAAAGCAAAGTGGCCACGATACAAAGTAGAAATTCTATTTGTTCTAAATTGAAACCCACATAGTGTTAAACTAGGGTATTTTCGAAAATGTTGTGCCACGCATTTGAATTATTTCTAAAGCTCGCGGAATAAGCATCTCGTTCCCTTGCCCGAATCTCACCCATCCGTTTCTAAGATTCAATGTCTTATCCTAATAGAGTCACTTTTTGGTCTTTCCAAACGGGACCCTTAAAAATGTTTGGTGGCGACTCCTACAAAATCCAAAAATACAAAGGTTTCTAAAAACCGCCCTCGTAGGGGAAATGCACTACGGGAAAAGTACGAAAAAAACCCCCTACACTAGTACATGACTATGTTCATCAGAAAGTATTAATAATCACCAAAAAAACAGGAAAAGTAGAGGTATGTGTGATTATAATAGATAGTATAAAAATCAAATAGTTGCATCTAAAAAATTTAGGAAATACGTAGTAAAGTAGTGGATATATATATATATATATATTTTTTAGGGGAAGTAGTAGATTTCTTTTGAGGGGAAGTAGTAGATGATTAAATTACACAAGTTACACTCATGTATAGAGAAGTTACATGATTTTTTTAAAGTAGTAAAATATTACTGTCAGTACTATAAATGACGGTTATAATTATAGCATTTAGTTGTTAAAATATAATATTATAGAGTACTATTATAATTTTTTATACGCTCTTATTCATACTTAATTAATTTTCTTATTTATTTGTATTGGAATGATGTAAGTACGAAATACTAATAAGTAGAATACTTTTTAATTTTTATAATAATAATACTACATACCCCGTATAATGGATAATTTTTTTTATAAAATATATAATCTTATATTGGTTATATTTGTTACCAAATATAGAAAAGATATATAATTTTAAAAAGTATTCCCTATGTATAGAATGAACTTTTTCTATTTTGAGGAAAAGAGAATCAAATATTTTGTTTGAGGTAAATGTTAACAAAAGAACTATAGAATCAAGTATCTTATTTTTTTTTTTATAGTTTTATTATATCTATAAGAGAGACCAATCAATGAGTGATATTAATTTGTCATCACCACATTGATTTCCTCTCTTTTAGTATAATATATAGATTAAGAGAAACTTAATTAAATCGACACCAATATGAGCTAATCTAATAATATGACACACTAATTACCTTTCTATACTAGCTAGTTTTGTGAAATTATCATTATGTCCTATTTTTTCAATATTTTCGCAGCAAATGGGAAACAAATACAAAAATAACCTAAAAGTTTCCAATTCCAATTTTACAACAAAAAGATATCAGTATGTACTTATACCATGACACCTCGATCTAACCACATTAAACTTTATATAAGGCGGTCTTATACAAAATACTATCGATGGTTACCACAAGATTTCTGACGTCAACTTCAACAGTTTTCTATAAAAAAAAATAAAAAAAAACTAAAATATATCGCATCATTTGTTTTTTGCACTATTCACACTACGACTTTGGCCATTTTTTGTGATTCGTACGTAAGAAAATTCTAGTCATGTGCGGTCATGTTAGATTAGTATCAATATATATTTTATAAATATTAATTTATTATAATTTTTAGTTGCACACGATTTGTGATATTAAGAGTCAAGAAGGAGTATACAAATTTATGATTTATTTTTCATTTTTATTGTCAAGGAATTTCTCTCTCTTCCTCACTTCATAAAATTGGTTTCTCTTCCTCCTCATCCCATCACATTTTCTATCTCTTTATTCCTCCTTCCATAACATATCATCAGAAGAGATGCCGGCGGCGGAGGTCTTCATGGGGATGGGGAAGCAGGGAGTAGAGGCAGGGAGGAAAAATTAGGGTCTCGCAACGAGAGAGGTAGGGGAGGTGCGGCGACGAATGTGTTGGCCGGCGAGCAGCGGTGAAGGAAGAAGGAGATCGTGGGAGGTTGCGTTATTCCTGTTGCGGCTACAAAAGAGATTGAGTCAGCTGCATTGGTCACCGAAGCCGAAGATCAGGCGCGCGCGGTTACAATTCTCTGCTGGTGGTGGTGCTTGCGAGCAAAGAAAGAACATATGTAGAAGGTCAGTGATGGAAGCTCTATTGCCGCCTCCAAACCACCTCCTCCTCTTTCTTATATTTTAGGTTTTTTTATTCCTTTTAGGTTTTTTATTTTTGAGTTTTTTATTTTTTATTAATTTTTTGATTTAAAATTTTATTTTTGGTTTCGTTTAGGTTTTTGCAGATCGAACAGAGGTTGTGTTCAATTTTTCTAGTGTTATAGGATGTAAAAGAAGCTTGTTTCCACCGTCGACCAGGTTGTAGAGGCAGAAGAGTTGGAGTACTTTTTGGGAGAATTCGGACATACAGCGGTGGCCTGTGGTTGCGCTGGTGGCTCTAACTTTCTGCTGCTGCGCGCTTGTGGTTGTGGCGGTGGATGCGAGAAAAGGAAGAACAGCTGCAGAGGCCTTGCAATAGCTCCAACTGGTGGTCGATGGTGGCAGTTTTATCATCGTTGCTTCTACCGATTCTGGGATTGTGATACGTGATGTTGATGTTGATGTTGCTTTGTGTTACTTTGTTACTTTCTGTTATCATAATGTTACATTGAATCCTTGTACAAAATTTTATTTGTTTGTTTGTATTTTCCAAAGGCTAATTAATGATATATTTCATGTGCGTTAGTAATGATTAAATGATTTTAGTTAAGAAATATTTTGTTTCAGTTATACTTTTTTTATATTTAGTTATGAAATTTTAAGGTCGAGTTATATTTTTTTCATTAAAGTCATTTTTTGTTTTAATTAAACTTTTGTTACACGGAGTATTTAGTTAAGAATAATTCTGTTTAGTTAAGAATAATTTTATTTTATTGAAGATTAAATTTGGTTTAGTTAATTATAAGTTCATTTTAGTTAAGGTTAAATTTGTTTAGTTAAGAACATTATTATTTTAGTTAATAGTTAATTTGGAGTACGTATTTTTAGTTTTAGTTATTTGTTTTTTGAGTTTTAGTCAATATTTCAAAAGTTTTAGTTAATCTTTTTTTGAGTTTTAGTTAAGATTTTAGACGTTTTAGTTAAATATTTTTTTTTTGAATTTTAGTTACGCGTTTTTGAATTTTAGTTAAGATTTCAGAAAATTTAGTTACGTGTCTTTCAGTTTTAGTTTTTTTTTTTTTGAGTTTTAGTTAAGATTTAAAATTTTCTTGTTATACTTTTTGAGTTTTAGTTACGGTTTCCGAAAGAGTCTTAGTTAAAAAAAAAAAAGTTGAGTTTTAGTTAAGGTTTTAGATGTCTTAGTTATGTGTTTTTTTTCTTGGCAAGTAAGTGAAAATATATTAATTATCAACAACTATTACAACCTAGCTGAAGGGGGATAAGTCTTTCACCGCTAAGAAACATCAAGGCCAGAGCCTAAAAAGTCAAACAGAATTAACCACAACAGAACAATACAGGAAAGCTCTCTAAAGCTTTACAATGAGTGAAACCACTCTCTGTCTGTACTCTTCACCTTAGCTCCTAACAGGTTCTGGATTCTTCCTTTCACGCCAGTCTGAACCTGATGCATTGTAAGGATGACATTAGGAACTTGTAGCTCCCAAACAGCAGAGTTCCTAGCTCTCCAAATGCAGTAGGTAAGAGCTAGCAGCTATAGCAACGTAGACAACTTTTTTTTTTTTTTCTGAAATCACCTTTGCATAATTTCCTTAACCAGATTAACACCTGATATAGGTGAGTCTTGGTGCAATGTATCTCTAACCATTCAAGTATGATGGAAAGGTATGCTTTCCTATAAGCATAATCAAAGAACATATGAAGGGCAGTTTCTTCAGCACAGTTACAGATAAGACATAAGTTATCAGTCCCAACACCAAGCTTGTATAACCTAGCCTTTGTTTTTAGCATGTCATGCATTGCTGGCCATAGAATAAATCTGTGTTTAGGGACTGAAAGTCTATTCCAGACCAAATTACACCATCTGACCCTAGTGTTGTTGCCAGACATTGATTCATACATTTTCTTGATGGAGTAGCTAGAGGAGGACATCCACTGAGAAGATTGGATAAAATTGTTGAAACTTTCTTTTACAGAACACACATATTTCACTACCTAGCTTGCTGCTGCAGGGGAAGTGAAATCCACCCTTTTTTTTCACATACACAGTGTGAATCCATTTCACCCACAAGTTGTCTTGTTTGTTAGCTATGGCCCACACCAGTTTACCCACTGCAGCTTGGTTCTAAAGCATAATATTTCGAAAACCAAGACCACCTTGGCACTTTGGCTGGCAAACCTTATCCCATGCCATAGACCCTGGCCTGCTGTCATCATATGTGCCAAACCAAAGGAATGATTTGCAAATTGTATTGATTTTGTGAAGGACAACCTTTGGAAAGATGAAGATTTGACACCAGTAGACACTAATGCTCATAAGGACTAAGTGAATGAGTTGGGATCTTCCTACAAAGGAGATATGTCTAGAACTCCGCAGCTTAATTCTTGCCCCCATTCTATCCACCAATGCTTCACAATCACTACCTTTAAGCTTCCAAGGGCTGACAGGCATTCCCAAATACTTGAAAGGAAGAGTACCAACCTGAAACCCGGATATAATAATGATATTCTGGGCATAGGTATCATCCATACCACAACAATAGATGGAGGACTTGGCAGAGTTGACTTGTAATCCAGTAGTATTAGAAAAGAGTTGAAAACCACTAAGCATGAGTTGAATAACCTGAGCATCCCCTTTGCGAACATGAGAAGATCATAAGCAAAACACAAGTGATTCAGTTTCATACTCCTACATCTGGAATGGAACTTGAACATAGGGTGCTCACTCGCAGTTGACATGGCCCTAGAAAAGTACTCCATACAAACAGTAAAGAGTAGAGGGGAGAGAGGGTCACCCTGCCTCAAACCCCTCTTAGGGTGGAGAATCTCAGTAGGCACCCCATTAATAAGAATAGAATATTGGGTAGTAGTGCGACAAGTCATAATGAGATGGGTAAAATGGTCAGGAAAGCCAAACTCCTGCATGATTTCACTAATAAAACCCCACTCAACAGTAGCATATGCTTTCCTAAGGTCAAGCTTCATGCAACAATTAGGCTGTTTCTAGCTTTTTCTATAAAGTTTAATGATATCTTGACACACTAGTACATTGTGCAAGATAGATCTACCAACTACAAAAGCACCCTGATTCTGAGAGATGATGTCAGGCAAAACATAGTTCAGCTTAGTACAGAGTAGTTTTGACATGTACTTATGGATGACAGAACAACATGCAATAGGTCTTAAATCGCCTACGGATGAAGGAACACTTACTTTAGGAACTAGAGTGATTGAGGTGATATTGATCTCCTTAAGAATTTTTCGAGTTCGAAAGAAATCACATATAGCTGAATAAACATCATATTACACAATATCCCAAGAAGCCTTGAAGAACATACTATTGAATCCATCCATGTCAGGAGCTTTGTTGGTTGGGATGGAGTCCATGACTGCCTTAATTTCATCCATAGAGAAATTACAATCCAGATTTGAGAGATGATGAGGAGAAAGTCTTGCCCCCTTATCAACAATTGCAGACTTAACAGGTGTTTTGTGGACCATAGGAGAGCTGAAAAGTGAACCATAAAAGTCCATAAAGGCCTTCTGAACCCCCTCTGTTGAACTAACCATTCTCCTCCATCAGTCTGTAAATAGTGGATTTTGTTGTGTTTTCTCCTCTACTTGATGCTTTGGTGAAAAGTTTTAGTGTTCTCATCTCCATATTCTAACCAGTGCAACTTGGCCCTTTGCTGCATAAAAGAAGAGTAATTGTTGAGAGAAGTTCTATACTGTGTAGCATACAACTTCTCACCAGAAGCTATATTACATTTTGAAGGGTCAACAGGAAGGTTAGCCTGAGTAGCCAAGAAAAGTTGGTGAGCCTTGATGAAATCACTCTTAACATTGCTGTAACCCTGTTTATTCAATTGCCTCATATCAGTTTTGACCCATTTGAGTTTCTGGATCACCCTGAACATGGGACAACCATACACAAACTTATCCCAATGCTCCCTTACTATCTCAAGGAATTTGGGGGATGAAACCCACATGTTAAAGAACCTAAAAGGTATTCTTTAAGCCGTAGCAGTGTAAGTACTTAGAATCAAAGGACAGTGATCAAAGTCCTCTTCTGGGAGATAGGTAGCCTCAGCCTGATCAAAGCAATCCTCCCATAAACTGTTTGCAAGAACCCTATCAATTCTTGTAAACACCCTATCAGCCCCATCCTGTTTATTGCTCTATGTGAATTGTCTACCAATTGTTTTCAAGGTGGTCAACTGGCATTGGGTCATGCATTGCCTCATAGGCAAAACATCATGAAATCTTACAGGGGATCCAATCCTGTCTTCCATCTCCATGATAGCATTAAAGTCCCCCATAGTGATCCAAGGGAAGTTACTACAGACAGATGCTAAGTTAAGAAGATCAGACCATAGGTCCTCTCTCCCTAGCAGTGTTCAAACCATACACAAAGGTGCAAAATAATTTAGTCTTACAGTTCCTAGGAGTAACAGAACAGTGCACAAGTTGACTAGACATATGGATGATATCAACAGTAAAAGAGTTTGCATCCCAAGCAATTATTATTCTACCATTATAGTTACAGCTACTATTAGATGAAAAACACCATTGAGGGAAATGATTGGGATAGAGATTGCCCATTTTGGAGTTTTTCACCCTAGTCTCCAAGAGACTGAACGATTTGATATTGTGAGAAGAGATCATCTCCCTCACTTTGAGCTGTTTGGCCTACCTGTTCAGACCCCTGACATTCCATCATAGCAACTTATCCATTAGGAACAGGGGATCTCACACCCCTGACAGCATCACCCCCTAATTTTACTGGCTCACCATCAAGACCATCATCATTCTCAGAGTCACCTTTAGATCCACTAAGCACCTGATACTTGTTTGCAATGTTCACTGGTTTGAGTTGTTGCTCCTTATATTTGCTGAACTTTGCAGCTTGAATAAACCCCTCAGGGGTGTGGTTATCATCTTTAATATGAGTGATGATAATTCTAGTGTCACTGGGGATCACCATAGGTGGGGGAGGGTTAACATGGACAATGTTGGTAGCTTTAGGAACCCATACCCTCTTAGAAGCTTTAGCTCTTCTTGTGCATGAGGTGTGGTTGTGTCCAAAGCCCTTACAAAGAGAGCAAGAGATAGGGAGCCAACCATAGTTGACTTTCTGGTCAACTTTGACCCATTTATCATTCACAAATTGTATCATAGTAGGGAAATCTTGATCAATATCCACCTCCACTAGAACTTTTGCAAACATCAACTTGTCCCTATTGTATGTGGCTTGGTCAACTTTGACCATTGATCCAATCTGACTGACTATCTTGGTAAGACTCTTATCCCCCCAATATTTGACATTAAGGTTAGGAAGTTGGATCCAAATAGGCAGTTTCCTCACAGGATCCTTGGCTATGTTCATGTCAGCTGACCAAGGTTTCATAATCACAGGTTTCCCATCAAAGAAATTGAAGCCCCCATTGATGACCTTCTGGCAATTTTCCAGTGTGGTAAACCTGGTCAAATACAAACCTCTCCCAACCAGAGAAACTTTGTCTACCCCATACCTCCCCCAGATTCTTCTAATAAATCCCTCCATCACATTTTGGGGAGGATTTTCCCCAAGAACATAGCATAGTACAACATATTCCCAAAGAGAAATCTCATCCTGGATGTCCTCAAGATCAATTTGCACAATAGGTTGTTTGTCATTAATCAAAGTATTGCAATCCAAATCATTACTCAGTTCATTACCAATTCCAGTATTGGTTTGAAGAATGTGATAAACAGTTCTACTCCCGCCAAAATTCGAATTCGATTGAAAATGGGAGCGAATATCATTCCTGATTGCAGTCCATTAATCCATGCATTGAAATCATCTCTTACATTTGAACGATGCTGAAGGTGCTAGAGTGAAGATTTGGGAGTCAAAATTTGGTCCTCTAACATCGTTTCAAAATCTGGGTTTGATCGAACCTCTGAGTGCTCCGAAATCGAAGCATTGTCCACCATTTCTGTATTTGGAGGTCGTTTACGAGAATTAGATTGCTTAGCCGCAGTCACCAGCGTTTTTGCTTTTGATTTTCCACCATTATTGTTGTGTTTTTGCTTGCTTTCGAGTGGCAGCCATGACGTCGAGGAGGAACCCCCTTCGAACCCTCTCAAGCGCAAAACCTCTGATTTTTTTTGTTTTTTTAAATGTATTTTATTTAGTTATGTGTTTTTGAGTCTTAGTAAATTCTTTTTTGATTTTTAGTTAAGATTTTTCAAGTTTTAGTTACATTTATTTTTTAGTTTTAGTTAAGATTTCAGAAGTTTTAGTTAACATTCTCGGTATGCAACTTTACATACTTGTATGACAAACAGACCCTAAATAACAATAATCCAACCACATTTCAGCAATGAATACAACTGCCTGAACACACACTCAAACATTGTTAGAGGAAGGTGTAATTGGATAGGCATAATGTTAGGTTATGATACATATAAATCATATATAAATCATGCGGAAAAACCATAAAGCCAGGAATTAAAATTAATTGCCACATAACAATTAGCATAAATTAGGATACATACACTTTGTAGCGTGCCCTCCCTAGCTGCGCCCGAACCGAACAAGAACAAATTTATGACTCCAAATGTCGTCCCTCCGTAGATAGTCCACAGCACGTTCGGATCCGCCTTAGATTTAATTAACTAGAATAGCACCTAAGGAATTATGAATATACGAATATTTGAGGCAATATTATTATTAGTTTTAATCCTTAAAACTAGGTGAATACTTGAAAATTATGTGTTCATAAATTGTGAAAGCCATCACATATTTATAGGGTAGGAATAATGGAATTAGAAGTCTACTAGGATTCAAGTAATCTAAATCTATTAGAATCAGGCTTTACTTAAAACTAGTAACTCTAGGAAATTAATCTTTTTAATTTAATCCTAATTGCTTAAGGATTTGTTGCATGCACGAACTTCAACACACACACGAGCACGGCCCACAATCAAGCAGACCATGCCCGCGCGCGCGGAGAAGCCCACGAGTGACCTCGCAGCCCGCGTGTTGCTCGCAGCCATGGGCGCGCTAGACCTGGCCTTGCGCTGGGCCTTGCGTGCCTTTGGTTGCTCACTACTCATGCCTTGCGCGCTGGGCTTGCTAGGCGTGGGCCTGGCTTCGTGCTGGGCCTTCGTCTAGCAAGCTCGTCCGATGTTTATTTCGTACGACGCGCTTCCGATTAATTTTCCGATTTCGGAATTCATTTCCGATTCGAACAATAATTAATATTTCCGATTCCGGAATTATTTTCCGTTTCGAAAAAATATTTAATATTTCCGATTCCGGAATTATTTTCCAATTCCGATAATATTTCCGATTTGACAATATTTCCGTTTCCGGCAATATTTCCGATTCTGGCAATATTTCTATTTCCGATAATATTTTCCGATACGTGCCATGTTTCCGTTTCCGGCAACATCTACGACTTGGATAATATTTATATTTCCGATACGATCCATATTTCCGTTTCCGGCAATATCATCGTTTCCGGAGTATTCATAATTTGCCTTTTAACGATTTCAGCTCCCACTGGAACCGAGATCCGTCGATTCCGAATATCCATAAGTGGAGTATTTAATTCTTTTAAATACTTGATCCGTTCACATACTATTTGTGTGACCCTACGGGTTCAGTCAAGAGTAAGCTGTGGATTAATATTATTAATTCCACTTGAATTGAAGCGGCCTCTTGATAAGTGTATTTTCCGTCGTTGAATAGAAAACAACCTAATCAAACAAAATTTATAAAATACCTAACTAACCGGCTATATTGACTATAGCGGCAAGTATAGGGATAGTCCCATAGGAATGGATATGTTTGACTATTCAATCTATGCGTTCACAAGCTAGTTCGGATGAAATTTGAGTTTTTGAATTAATCTAATCTAAGCTAGAAAGCAAACAAATAAAGGAATTCTAGAGGAATCGGGAATCGCCAATGAAATTGAATCAAGGAATAACAAGGTCAAGTCATTCTTGAATATGCAACGACATAGCAATAGGGGAATGAAAACTAATGACGTGCTCGCCACCTCTCGGATAGAGCACGCTAAGCAACCTAGCCTATGGAAAGATTTTGCCAAATCCTAAGCTAGATTAGCTAGCATATAATAGGTGCTATCATTCGCTTGCATGAATTAAGCCCACAATGTCTTGCCAAACCTAATCATACATTCTAATCTAATCCAATCGAATAGCATTCGCGACTACTACTCAACTAGTCATGGAAATCCTATCACTAAATCACATTTAATCACAACATCAATCATGAGTTTTCCCTAAAATTCCCCAAATTCAATGCCAAGGCTTCATCCCTAACCTCTAGACTAAACTACTCAACTAGCATGATTAACATCAACATTAAACTAATATTAATCCTAATCATGAAACTAATTGAACTAATGAAGCTAATTGAAACAATAAAATTCAGAAAATTCAAACTACAAAAATTGGGGAAAAACTAAGAACATTCAAAATATCAAACTAATTCTAGAATTCAAGCATATAATCTAAGCAAGAACGAAATTAACTAAGCAATTAAAGAATTGAAGAACAAAATCAAAAGAAGAATTAGAATTATACCTTGGAATGAAGAAATTGCATCAAACTTGAAGCACAAAATTGAAGAACAAAACTCAAAGCAAAGAGGAAAGAAATCTGAAAATGATGATTGAATTTAACTAAGAATCAAGAATTTGAAACTAAGAATCCTAATCCTAATCTCTAATCTAAGGCCTAATCTATTTCTCTCTCTAGAATTCTAAGCTAAAATCTAAAATCTGAAAATTAGAAAAATGAATTACGTAAAAACTCTCCTTATAAAAATAACGAAAAATCTATTTATATGTTTCCTCAAATAGAAGCCAAAGTTCGAAAAATAGCTGCCCGTGCAGCGATTCGGTCGCACGTACCCACTGTGCGACCGAACGTATATGACTTTCTTCGACCAAATGCAGTCCTGTGCGAGCGAAGACAGCGAAGATCATTTCCTTCGTCCTGTGCGACCTAACGTAAAATCCTGTTCGGTCGAATGGGGTTTCTTTGGCTCAAGTCTCCTTTGCAGCACTATTCGGTCGAACAAGAGAACTAATCAGGCGCACAACTTTTGTGCGGTCGAACTCAAAAAGCTGTGCGGTCGAACAAATGTTGTGCTGTCGAACATAAGGCCTTGTGCGGTCGTTGAAGGAAATAATGCCCTTGGTCCAAGTATGCATTCTATGTTAAGTCTAATAAATGCGGTTCAGTATTAATTAACAAGTTAATAATTCAGTGAGATCAAGTGAGCTGAATGCCTAGCTAGAGGCCGCTTCAGTTCAAGTGGAATTAATGATATTAATCCACAGCTTACTCTTGACTGAACCCGTAGGGTCACACAAATAGTACGTAAACGGATCAAGTATTTAATAGCATTAAATACTCCATCTATGAATATTCGGAACCGACGGATCTTGGTTTCAGTGGGAGCTAAGATCGTCACAGGCAAGGAATGAATACTCCGGAAACGATGATATTGCCGGAAACGGAAATATGGATCGTATCGGAAATATAAATATTATCCAAGTCGTAGATGTTGCCGGAAACGGAAACATGGTACGTGTCGGAAAATATTATCGGAAATGGAAATATTGCCAGAATCGAAAATATTACCGGAAACGGAAATATTGTCAGAATCGGAAATATTACCGGAATCGGAAAATAATTCCGGAAACGGAAATATTAAATATTTGTTCGAAACGGAAATTAATTCCGGAATCGGAAATATTAAATATTGTTCGTATCGGAAATAAATTCCGGAATCGGAAAATTTAATCGGAAGCGCATCGTACGAATAAGCATCGGACGAGGCCTGCCGGACGAGGCCCAGCACGAAGCCAGGCCATCGCCCAGCAAGCCAAGCGCGCCGCACAAACAGCCACGCCAGGCCCAGCGCAAGGCCAGGCCCAGCAGGCTGCGCACAGCGCGCACAGCACAGCACGCGCAGCGCGCAGCGCGCGCGGGCGCTGAGTGGGCTGCTGCTCGCGCGCACGCATGGGGCCCATCGTGGCTGCCGTGCGTGTGTGTGCAAGTGTTTGTGTTCGTGCACGTTTCCTAAAACATGCAGAGTTCGGTTAATGATTAAATTCCTAATTCTATTTGATAAATTAATTAAATTAGAGTTCTTGTAGGATTCTAGGTTTAATTAATTTGTATCTGAATAAGATTTCGATTCCCTTTCCATACCGCTATAAATATGAGGCTAGGGCTCACAATTTATAACAGAAGTTTCAAAGTATTCAAAGTGAGTTTTGAGAGAAAAATTCAGTCACACATTTGCCTATAAAGTGCCGAAAATAATAGTACCTTAAGGGCGATTCTAGTTGGTCAATCTTAAGGCGGATCCGGACGTGCTGTGGACTATCTACGGAGGGACGACACTTGGAGTCCTAAAGACTTGTTCTTGTTCGGTTCGGGCGCAGCTAGGGAAGGCACGCAACAAAGAGTATGCATCTAATCTATGCTAAATGATTATGTGTAAATAATATGTTTTCCTGGGTTTATGGTTTTTCCGCATGATTTATGAATTGTCATATGTATCATAACCTAACAGTGGTATCAGAGCCCCTTATTATTTTCATAATCTAAATTGCATGAACATGTTTAAATATTACAAATTTGCAAGAATTAAAAGGGGTGATTAATTTTCGTAATTGTTAATTAATTGCAAATTGCATTTATTTAATTATACGTACGCAGTTTTTCGGCAGTTTCTTCGTTACTCATCCGAATTGAGTGATTTTTGTGTCAATTCCGCATGTAAAAGGCATTCTAAAATTTTGACAAAAATATTTTTTTTCTGCCGAACCCAGAATTCTCAAATTCGAAGCCTAACTATGACTTTTCGAAGGTTTTAGTTTTTCGAATGCAAAAATTTCGTAAATTTAAGATGTTAAATTAAAAATTTGCGATTCTTGTTGATAAATCTTGAATTTTTGATTGACCTACTGCATATGTTTAACAAGTTTGAATGCCTAGTCTTGTTAATTATGCAATCTAATTTGTAATTATGATTAATTTGTTGAAAATTAGAATAATTTAAAATTAATTTGATTTTCATAATTAATTGTAATTTAATTAGAAACCTATGATTAAAAACCACCATAAAAATTGTAAATTTACGATAAATTTTAAATTTTTATGACCTAGACTTGAATCCATAACAATCGGAAATCAATTGGATAATAAATTTTCGATTTTTTCGCCCTAAAATTATGAAATTAATATTATTTATTAATTTGTCATTAATTTTAAATATAAATTTTAAATTTTTATGCGATTCGTTCATATAACTTGCACGCACGAAGCAATGGACGCTTCGTGTTACCCTTAAGGGGTGTTGTATAATGCGGGCATGCGACGACGAGCAAGGGAGCTCGTCGCCTGTGCGGCACGAATGCAATGAGCAAGGGCGTAGTGCACGAGCACAAGGCAGCAGCCCTGCCTTGTGTCGTGTGCCACGACCAATGGACGAATGGGCATGGGCGTAGGGCGAGCCAAGGCAGTCGCGTGTGGGCAGCAAGCGAGCTGCGCCACAACGCGCGCTGCCTCGCACAAGAGCGCGCAGCCTCGCGCGCAGCGAGCGCAAGCTCGCGTGCCACGAGCGCTGCGCCTAGCATTGCTCGCGCGCACAGCGAGCGATGTCGCCCGCCCAGCGAGCGATGTCGCGCGCCCAGCGATCGATGGCTCGCGCGCCCAGCGAGCGATGTCGCGCGCCCAGCGAGCGATGTCGCGCGCGCACTGCGAGCGATAGCCCGCGTGCGATGAGCGCTGGCGCGCGCAGCGAGCACCAATGCGTGCGGAGGCTTGCGATAGGGATGCAGCAGCTATGCGACGAGCGCATGGGCTGCGCGCACATGGCCAGCAATGGTTGTGTGCGTGCGGCCCATGGGCATGCAACGCGTAGGGTGTTTGCGTTACGATTAGATCGTTTTGAATGTTTAATTTGAAAATTTCAGTTCACGTAATTTTAATTAATTTTAAAATTAATAATTTAAATTATTTTCTTGGATTTTAATTTTGAATATTATAATTATAATAAATGTTATTTATTCTAATTATTTTACTAAAATTAAAATCATGAATTAATTTAAATGCGACTGAAATTAAATTAAACTTTTTGGATTCAATTATAAATTTATATGAGCTTTAAATTTTAATTAAATTTGTATGTTTCCGGTTAGACTAGAAATACATTTTTATGTTTAAAATTGGTAAAGCATATGAATTTATTGGTTTAAGTGGGAGCGCTTTTTAGTCATAAACTCTTGATTAGGTCTACAAATCCTTAAGGTTAAAACAACTTGATTAGAATTAATAAGGACTGAATAATTGGTAGATTATTGGTGCCCTTGATTAATTGCTGCAAATGTTTACGTGATGCATAATGTGTTTTACTAACCAGCTATGTGGGCCATTCATGATAATGAATGGGTGAATGGTATATATTGTATATGTACTGTTTTGCAGGTTATGAAGTGACTAGTATGGCCCAAATAGGATAGAAAATATGGTCTGCGTACCATTAATTTGAATGTAATTGGTCTAAAGTACCAAAGTTATTTTTCAATTCAAATATGGTCTGCGAACCATCAAATAGTTGTAATTAGTTATAGCTTATCCTATTTGAAGAAAATGGTGCCTCCCACGGAGATTTTCAAGACGGACTTTGAAGTCAAAGCTTCAAGATGAAGTCGGGCCATACTAGATCACAAATATCTTATGCATGTTTTAAGTTATTTATTGCTTTAAATATGTCTTAAAATGCATGAGATCAAAAGCTTGATTATGTTGCATGATTAAGGATTTTAGTTCACTTAAAATCTAACCAACATAGTAAGAGCCTTAAGTTCCAAACTTAAAAATTGAGTTAAAAGGTGCCATGCCAAAATATACACTTGCTTGGATATCCTTTACATCAATCTAGTAATAGTTTTCGCTCAGCGAGGTGTTACTTATTGGTCCTAAAGGGGCAAGGTACACAAATAATTGTGAGTACATGTTAGTTTTGGTGAAACTCAACGATATAAGTAAGGAGTCCTTTTATGTCGTGGCAAATTCGATAGGTTTACCTAATAAGTTCTTAGACGTACCTATCAACCAAGAATAGTTTCTAGACTATTAGCAAAAGGCTTTTGCTTACCTAAGATGTTCTAGGATTAAGTCGACAAACTGTGCTTAGTTCTTCAATGATTTTAGGATCTTGGAATCATTTTATTCACACCTGCCGGAACACATAATTTGAATAAAATGCTTAATAAACATTGAATTATGCATGTATGCTAGAATTTAAGTTTATTAAGAGAAACTGTGAATGGTTATTTATTTGTTTATTCTTTTCAATTGTAGTTTTTAATATGGCAAACAACAATTCATTCAACATTCGATCAATTCTCGAAAAGGAGAAGTTGAACGGGAAAAACTTCCTTGACTGGCAAAGGAACTTGCAAATAGTTCTTATGCAGGAAGAAAAGGAGTATGTCCTAGATGAGGCGATGCCCGAAGCTGCAGGCGACGGGGTCACTCAGGCAGCCCTCAATCGTTGGATTGATGCCAAAAAGGATGTGAAATGTCTAATGCTCGCCACCATGAGTGCGGATCTGCAGAAAACGTTCATCAACTCAGATGCTTTCACAATCATCAGTGAGTTGAAGAACATGTTCCAAGATCTGGCTCGAGTCGAAAGATTCGAGACTCATAGGCAAATTCTTGAGACCAAGCTTAAGAAAGGCGAGCCCGTAAGTCCACATGTTCTCAAAATGATTGGACTCATTGAGAATATGAGTCGGCTGGATCAGCAATTTTCTCAGGAAATGGCTATAGACACCATCCTCCATTCTCTTCATAGCGGGTATGATCAGTTCAAACTGAACTACAGTATGAATAGTCTGGACAAAACGCTCACTGAGCTTCACGGTATGCTGAAGACCGCTGAAAAGACGCTCAAAAGTGATAAGCAGGATGTGCTTATGGTGCGTGGGGGCAAGTTCAAGAAATCTGGAAAGAAGAGGAATGCTAAGAAAGGTGGCAACAAAGCCAGCCCAACTAAGCAAACTGGCGCCAAATCTGCAAAGAGAAAGGTCAGTCAACCCACTTCTGAATCCGAATGCTTCTACTGCAAGAAGAAGGGGCATTGGAAGAGAGATTGCTTGAAGCTAAAGGAAGATCAGAAGAACGGAACAGTCGTTCCATCTTCAGGTATTTTCGTTATAGACTGTATACTTGCTAATTCAACTTCTTGGGTATTAGATACAGGTTGTGGCTCACACTTATGTTCCAATCCACAGGGACTAAGAAGAAGTAGAAAGTTAAGCAAGGGTGAAGTCGACCTACGAGTGGGAAATGGAGCACGGATTGCTGCATTAGCTGTAGGAACTTACTATTTGTCGTTGCCCTCCGGGCTAGTTTTGGAACTGGAAGAATGTTTCCATGTTCCAAGTCTTACTAAAAACATCATTTCAGTTTCTTGCTTAGATGCTAAGGGATTTTCCTTTATAATAAAAGACAATAGTTGTTCGTTTTATTTTAAAGAGATGTTTTATGGATCTGCTAGATTAGTCAATGGACTTTATTTATTAGATCACGACAAACAAGTATATAACATAAATACCAAAAAGGCCAAAAAGGATGATTCAGATCTCACCTATCTGTGGCATTGTCGATTAGGCCATATAAACTTGAAACGCTTAGAAAGACTTCAAAGGGAAGGAATTCTAGAACCATTTGACTTAGAGGATTATGGTAAATGCGAATCATGTTTACTTGGCAAAATGACGAAGAAACCTTTCTCTAAAGTTGGAGAAAGAGCAAATGAACTATTGGGTTTAATCCATACAGATGTATGTGGACCAATGAGTACAAATGCTAGAGGTGGTTTCAGCTACTTTATCACTTTCACTGATGACTTCAGTAGGTATGGTTATGTCTACCTAATGAAGCATAAGTCTGAATCCTTTGACAAATTCAAGGAATTTCAGAGTGAAGTAGAGAATCAATTAGGCAAGAAGATTAAGGCACTGCGGTCTGATAGAGGCGGTGAATATCTGAGCTATGAATTTGATGACCATCTGAAAGAATGTGGAATTCTATCAGAATTGACTCCTCCTGGAACACCACAATGGAACGGTGTGTCAGAACGGAGGAACAGAACCTTGCTAGACATGGTCAGGTCAATGATGGGTCAGGCCGAACTTCCATTAGAATTTTGGGGACATGCACTAAATACAGCTGCACTCACTATAAATAGAGCTCCGTCTAAAGCTGTCGAAAAGACTCCATACGAATTATGGTTTGGAAAGCCTCCAAATGTGTCTTTTCTTAAGATTTAGGGATGTGAAGTATACGTCAAACGATTAATTTCAGACAAACTTCATCCAAAATCTGACAAATGTATCCTTGTGGGCTATCCAAAGGAAACAAAGGGGTATTACTTCTACAATACATCTGAGAACAAAGTGTTTGTTGCTCGAGATGGTGTCTTTTTGGAGAAGGATCACATTTCCAAAATGACAAGTGGGAGAAAAGTAGACCTCGAAGAAATTCGAGTCGAACAACAAACTCTAGAGAATGCTCAAGATGACATTCAGGATGAAACTCAGAGATCTTTAGAAGAATCTGGTGAGAATCATGGTCAATCTAGAAATGTTACCCCGCGTAGATCGCAAAGATATAGATCTCAACCGGAAAGGTACTTAGGTATTTTGACGAACGAGAGCTATGACGTTCTATTACTTGAAAGTGATGAACCTGCGACTTACAAGCAAGCTATGACGAGCCCTAGCTCCAAGCAATGGCAAGAAGCCATGCAATCTGAATTAGACTCCATGTCTGAAAACCAAGTATGGGATTTGGTCGATTTGCCAGATGGCTACCAAGCCATTGGAAGCAAATGGGTTTTCAAACTGAAAAAGGACAAGGATGGGAAACTTGAAGTTTACAAAGCTAGATTGGTTGCAAAAGGTTACAGGCAAGTCCACGGTGTGGATTACGATGAAACCTTTTCACCAGTTGCAATGCTAAAGTCTATTCGAATAATGTTAGCAATCGCTGCATATTACGATTACGAAATATGGCAGATGGATGTCAAAACTGCTTTCTTAAACGGCGTTTTAACAGAAACTGTGTTTATGACACAGCCTGAAGGTTTTGAGGATCCAAAGAATGCTAAAAAGGTATGCAAGCTAAAGAAGTCAATCTACGGATTGAAGCAGGCATCCAGGAGCTGGAATATACGTTTTGATGAAGCAGTCAGTGACTTTGGTTTCATCAAGAACGCGGACGAATCTTGTGTATACAAGAAAGTCAGTGGGAGCAAAATTGCTTTCCTAGTATTATATGTCGACGACATATTGCTTATCGGAAATGACATTCCTATGTTGAACTCTGTCAAGATTTGGCTTGGGAAATGTTTTTCGATGAAGGATCTAGGAGAAGCACAGTACATATTGGGCATCAAGATTTACAGAGATAGATCTAAAAAGATGATTGGACTTAGTCAAAGCACTTATATCAATAAGGTGCTTGATAGGTTCAAGATGGCGGACTCCAAGCGAGGCTACCTACCCATGTCTCATGGAATGACTCTTAGCAAGACTCAGTGCCCAAAAACACTTGATGAGCGTAGACGAATGAATGGGATTCCATATGCATCATTGATTGGTTCAATAATGTATGCTATGATATGTACACGCCCGGATGTTGCGTACGCACTCAGTGCTACGAGCAGATACCAGTCAGACCCAGGAGAGGCGCATTGGACTGCTGCCAAGAACATTCTGAAGTACCTGAAAAGGCACAAAGATGACTTCCTGGTCTATGGTGGAGATGATGAATTAATTGTTAAAGGCTATACGGACGCAAGTTTCCAAACCGACAAAGATGATTTCAGATCACAGTCTGGGTTTGTCTTCTGCCTCAACGGAGGAGCAGTAAGCTGGAAAAGTGCTAAGCAAAGCACCATTGCGGATTCTACAACTGAAGCGGAGTACATTGCTGCACATGAAGCAGCAAAGGAAGCTATATGGCTAAGGAAGTTCATAGAAGAACTTGGTGTAGTCCCCTCCATTAAAGGACCAATAGCCCTGTATTGTGATAATAACGGAGCTATTGCACAGGCAAAAGAGCCTAGACACCACCAGAGAGTCAAGCATGTACTTCGTAGATTTCACCTTCTACGAGAGTTCGTTGAAAGAAAAGAAGTCGAGATAAGCAAAATTGGAACTGATGACAACATATCAGATCCATTAACTAAACCTCTGCCGCAGGCGAAGCACAACTCGCACACTGCAGCTATGGGAATCAAGCATATTGGAGAATGGCTTTGATGTCTCTGTTTAATGTTTTAAAGTTTTAGAGTTTAAATCTTTGTAAAACATTATTGGTTAATCATTCACAATAAATGAAAAGAATTCATTTTTCCATTTAATTTGTGGTTTATTAAATGATGAGTCCCTTCAATTTGACGATATATTCAAGATAGACTGTCAGGACCAGTCCTGTGACTAAGAAATGTCTATCAAGTGAACTTGAATGTCAAAGGTTGAAAATGGTCCCTAATCGGAGTTTTCTATAAAATTGGACGCATAGAAAACGTTAGACGATTAGAATGCAAGATGACTAGTAGTTCTGTTTCTTGAACTATGTGGACATGGCAATGTCATAATCATTTGCATAGATACTTACTTTGGGAAGACTAGTATCGGACGAGACCTATGAAACTTTACTGTAAGAGATGAAAGTCTGTCATAAGTAAATTTCATTAAATTATTAGACACTAAATCCTCAATACCTGAGTGATTTGAAGATTACTTGTTTGAGAACTGGTTGCTTTGACGTTGACCAACCGTCGCACCGTAAAAGGAGGCTATAAAGGCAACGCTCAGGTAATCACCTATCAAACGAAGTCTAATCTCAAGATCGCAAGATTGGGATTGTCCTCCCATAAATCGGGATGAGATGCTTAAAAGTTGTACAAGGCCACTCGGAGAGCTAGAAACTGTGAAATGCATGGCCGTGCTCGGATGAATCATAGGCTATGATTATCTGTTTATTTGATCAGTTGAACTCTAAAACCGAGGAACACCTCTAGACATAATAAGGATGACAACTCTTACCTTATGTTCAAGAGCAAGCATCGAGCGACAAAGGAATTAGGAAATGCACACTTGTCCCTAAGGACAAGTGGGAGACTGAAGGAAATAATGCCCTTGGTCCAAGTATGCATTCTATGTTAAGTCTAATAAATGCGGTTCAGTATTAATTAACAAGTTAATAATTCAGTGAGATCAAGTGAGCTGAATGCCTAGCTAGAGGCCGCTTCAGTTCAAGTGGAATTAATGATATTAATCCACAGCTTACTCTTGACTGAACCCGTAGGGTCACACAAATAGTACGTAAACGGATCAAGTATTTAATAGCATTAAATACTCCATCTATGAATATTCGGAACCGACGGATCTTGGTTTCAGTGGGAGCTAAGATCGTCACAGGCAAGGAATGAATACTCCGGAAACGATGATATTGCCGGAAACGGAAATATGGATCGTATCGGAAATATAAATATTATCCAAGTCGTAGATGTTGCCGGAAACGGAAACATGGTACGTGTCGGAAAATATTATCGGAAATGGAAATATTGCCAGAATCGAAAATATTGCCGGAAACGGAAATATTGTCAGAATCGGAAATATTACCGGAATCGGAAAATAATTCCGGAAACGGAAATATTAAATATTTGTTCGAAACGGAAATTAATTCCGGAATCGGAAATATTAAATATTGTTCGTATCGGAAATAAATTCCGGAATCGGAAAATTTAATCGGAAGCGCATCGTACGAATAAGCATCGGACGAGGCCTGCCGGACGAGGCCCAGCACGAAGCCAGGCCATCGCCCAGCAAGCCAAGCGCGCCGCACAAACAGCCACGCCAGGCCCAGCGCAAGGCCAGGCCCAGCAGGCTGCGCGCAGCGCGCAGCGCGCACAGCGCGCACAGCACGCGCAGCGCGCAGCGCGCGCGGGCGCTGAGTGGGCTGCTGCTCGCGCGCACGCATGGGGCCCATTGTGGCTGCCGTGCGTGTGTGTGCAAGTGTTTGTGTTCGTGCACGTTTCCTAAAACATGCAGAGTTCGGTTAATGATTAAATTCCTAATTCTATTTGATAAATTAATTAAATTAGAGTTCTTGTAGGATTCTAGGTTTAATTAATTTGTATCTGAATAGGATTTCGATTCCCTTTCCATACCGCTATAAATATGAGGCTAGGGCTCACAATTTATAACAGAAGTTTCAAAGTATTCAAAGTGAGTTTTGAGAGAAAAATTCAGTCACACATTTGCCTATAAAGTGCCGAAAATAATAGTACCTTAAGGGCGATTCTAGTTGGTCAATCTTAAGGCGGATCCGGACGTGCTGTGGACTATCTACGGAGGGACGACACTTGGAGTCCTAAAGACTTGTTCTTGTTCGGTTCGGGCGCAGCTAGGGAAGGCACGCAACAAAGAGTATGCATCTAATCTATGCTAAATGATTATGTGTAAATAATATGTTTTCCTGGGTTTATGGTTTTTCCGCATGATTTATGAATTGTCATATGTATCATAACCTAACAGTCGTTTTCCAATTTTGGGACATTCTGTCTCAGAAGTCCATTATGTGCGACCGAACAACAGAGGGCATTCGATCGCACAAAACTGGAAATTCCTTAAGTCCATTTGCACTGCTCTATTCGGGCGCACAAACCATCACTCGATCGCACAAGCCCTGTTTTGGCTCGATTCTACTTGTTTTCCATCACTTTTCATCATAATCACCTGTAAAGCATAAGATGGAACGAAACTTTAAAAATGCACACAAAAAACTATAAAAACTATAAAAAGCATAAAAACTAACATAAAATCCTAAGCTAAGAGCGACATAAATGTCGCTCATCAAACTCCCCCAAGCTAACCCTTTGCTTGTCCTCAAGCAAAGCTAGAATGAGAAACGGGGAGGAGAACGAGCTTATTTATTAAAAATTGAAATTACGAAAATAAGATCTACAAGAATGCACACTAACTCACTTTCGTAGGAATCACGATTGCATTTAAGCGAATGCAACAAGCTCTTTGAACCCTACAATCGCTCATGAGGGCGAGTGGGATCTCGCAAGGGTTTCCAAAGAGAAACACCCATAACTCTTCCAAATATTTGAATCAAGGCAAGACCTAAAAATGAAAAACAAACCAAGAAAAAGAAAGAAAAGAAAAAGAAAAAGAAAAGAACGAAAAAGAAAAGAAAAGAAAGAAAAAGAAAATGAAAAAACGAAACTACAAAACTCAAGATAAGGGCCTTTATTATGGAACAAGTATGAGAGAATCCTAATATTACTAACTAAATAGACGAATGCACGCTATCCAATGTCCTAAATCGAGTGAAAGATTCGAGCATCAAGCAAAGCGAACTAAGGGCAAGCACTAATCAATCCCCCTACATCCGCGCATACCACGTCAAATCTCTAGATCTTATCCACCCTTGAGAATAGCTTCTCAAGACACCGCGAAGGCGCCAGAAAATCAAGATAGGCTACCCGACATCTTAGCATGACAATCCCATTCCATAAACTTGACCAAATCCTCCCTCCACCGACAATGACTCAACTATAAAGGGTCAAGAGGGATTTTAGGGCGTAACGTAGGCTAGGGGTAAGGTGCGGAACAAATTTGGAAATTTGGTGCTCATACCTAAAGTGAAGCGCAATGAATGAACTCAACTCAAGCAATCGAACCATTACAAAACTCATACCACTTATTTGGGGTACCCCCAAGCTTATTCAATAACAATTCTAAACTACAACTCTTTTTGCACTTTTCTTGATTTGATTTTCTCTTTTTTTGTGTTTCAAATGAAACTTTTCTCTATTTTTGGCTTTTTCAAAACTTTTATTTCTCATTTTTACTTTTTTCATCATTTATTCACTATATACAATACAATTCCCAAACTTTGCCATTCATAACAATAACAATTATTCCTCAACTTTGCATATTCATTCAAAACCAACAAGCATCATAACACAAAGTTTCACTATCACTTCTAAGGGTGAAAACAAAACAAAGGCTATTGGGCATATAATGTGCTTATAAGAAATGAAGGGGAAAGGCTCAAATGGCTAGCAAGGGGGCAATTGCAAACAAAAATATATATGAGAAAAATAGAAAATAAAGTCCTAAACTAAAAAGAAAAATAGTCACCGAAAGAAATGCCTCTATCGTCCCCTAAAGTAGTCCAGTCGCGGTCTCGGGAAGGAAACAGTCAAATTCGGGAAGTAAGAAAGTCAATGCCAAGGATCCATGCCACTCAATATATGAATATGTGTTTGGGCTATTTTTGAACATGAACCTCACATGGGAGCAAATACCACTCTCTCCGGTTTCAAGTCACTAGAGAGATCGACACCATCTTACCACAAGCCAAGGGTTCAAGACGCATGCTACCCAAAGTTCTAACCAACTTCCTTGACACCAAATCCTAGATTCGACCCAAGACATTAAAAACCGTGTAAACATCTACCAATTGGGAATAAAAGCATTCTAGTCTACAAGTTCCAATTTTATTTGCCCAAATCAAGAATAATGCCTAAAAAGCTAGAAAAGCTTGCCTTGAAAAAGATTGAAAAGGAAAAAGAAAGAAAAAGATAAGAGAAAGAAAAAAAGGAAAATAAAATGAAAAGAAAAGAAAAGGAAACAAAATCAAATATTCACAAAATCAATGAAACTAATCAAGGAATATGCATAAAATCCAAAATATTCACAAAATCAAGCAATCCATCACACGGAGATCAAAGTAGCAAACAATAGAATCTCCCCCCAAGCTCGAATTAGGCCATGTCCTCAAGGCCTAAAACGAAACTAGGAGGGGCACAGCTACCCATCCAACCAATGCCCCGCAATAAAGATGCCCAACCCAAAGAATGCATGTGAGTTAGAAGGATATTACCGGTGATGACGTGGGAGCAAGTCCCGCAAAGAACCGTAATAACGAACGAACTCACCAAGGAATAGCCGGACATGGCAAAGATGGATGCAAAGATTTCCACATCAAGAAAGCTTGAGCCACAAAAAAAAAACTTCAAAAATCAAGAAAAATTAGTATACATGGGCCAAATGGCCAACACCCACGGGTTGCCTCCCGAGAAGCTCTCTTTTTACGTCATTAGCTTGACGCTTCTTACCTCTAGTAAGTACCCCGACAACGATCGCAATAGTTTGTCATATGCAATGGCAAACATATCAAATAGTAACAAGTAGGCAAGAGTCAAATGAGATGCAAGCACAAAGTAAAATGCAACTCTATGCCTACAAGGGGTAGGGAACCAAAAATAAGAAAAATCAAAAGGAAAAACAAAAGAAATACTCCCTTCTTCATGCTCCTTTGGTGAAGGAGAATCATTAGGATCAATGGAGGAAAAAGAATCCTCAAGCGGCGGGAGTTTGGACAAAAAGGGAAAAGAAATAGGAAATGAAGGATAAATGTTGAGTTTTCTCTTTCGGAATGGGGAATGAGGGAAGGGAGTGGGAACAAGAGATTCACAAACAACTTCACTCACATCACATAAAGCACAAGAAATCTCAACATAAGATCCTTCATTCACTTTAAAATCTTTTTGGTTGGCACATTCACTCTTTTCCTCAATTTGAATCGACTTAAGCACTTCAAGGCAAAATGGAGCAAATAGATTTTCATCACCATCATCGATGCACTCTCTCAAAGAGGAACGAGTAGGAACAAACTCTCCAATACTCAACTCCTCAATGTCATGCATCATAGGTGGCAATGTAGCCTCAAACTCTTCTCTTCTCCATGATACTTCCTTAATAGACTCTTGCAATAGGTTAGAAATTCCCAAAAAGCCTTTTACAACTCGTTGGGACATGTCCTCAAATAAATTCAAACAAGAATCTATTCTTTGCTCTTCTTGAATTTCAAGATACTTCATGAAAAGTAGCATCTCACCCAATGGTTGGGTAGATTCAACTTTCAAATAGCTTAAGAATTTATCATGGAAATAGAGAAGATCATCAAGCGAAATCGATTCGTCATCTTGAGAAACAAAAGAATTTGCCATTTTTTTCGGTTTTCAAAGAAAAAGAAAATGAAAAATGAACTAGACTAGCGAACTAGAATGAAGAATCAAACAATGATGCCATACCCCGGCAACGGCGCCATTTTGATAAGTGTATTTTCCGTCGTTGAATAGAAAACAACCTAATCAAACAAAATTTACAAAACACCTAACTAACCGGCTATATTGACTATAGCGGCAAGTATAGGGATCGTCCCATAGGAATGGATATGTTTGACTATTCAATCTATGCGTTCACAAGCTAGTTCGGATGAAATTTGAGTTTTTGAATTAATCTAATCTAAGCTAGAAAAGAAAACAAATAAAGGAATTCTAGAGAAATCGGGATCCAGCAATGAAATCGAATCAAGGAATAACAAGGTCAAGACATTCTTGAATATGCAACGACATAGAAATAGGGGAATGAAAACTAATGACGTGCTCGCCACCTCTCGGATAGAGCACGCTAAGCAACCTAGCCTATGGAAAGATTTTGCCAAATCCTAAGCTAGATTAGCTAGCATATAATACGTGCTATCATTCGCTTGCATGAATTAAGCCCACAATGTCTTGCCAAACCTAATCATACATTCCAATCTAATCCAATTTAATAGCATTCGCGACTACTACTCAACTAGTCATGGAAATCCTATCACTAAATCACATTTAATCACAACATCAATCATGAGTTTTCCCTAAAATTCCCCAAATTCAATGCCAAGGCTTCATCCCTAACCTCTAGACTAAACTACTCAACTAGCATGATTAACATCAACATTAAACTAATATTAATACTAATCATGAAACTAATTGAACTAATGAAGCTAATTGAAACAATAAAATTCAGAAAATTCAAACTACAAAAATTGGGGAAAAACTAAGAACATTCAAAATATCAAACTAATTCTAGAATTCAAGCATAAAATCTAAGCAAGAACGAAATTAACTAAGCAATTAAAGAATTGAAGAACAAAATCAAAAGAAGAATTAGAATTATACCTTGGAATGAAGAAATTGCATCAAATTTGAAGCACAAAATTGAAGAACAAAACTCAAAGCAAAGAGGAAAGAGGAAAGAAATCTGAAAATGATGATTGAATTTAACTAAGAATCAAGAATTTGAAACTAAGAATCCTAATCCTAATCTCTAATCTAATGCCTAATCTATTTCTCTCTCTAGCATTCTAAGCTAAAATCTAAAATCTGAAAATTAGAAAAATGAATTACGTAAAAACTCTCCTTATAAAATAACGAAAAATCTATTTATATGTTTCCTCAAATAGAAGCCAAAGTTCGAAAAATAGCAGCCCGCACAGCGATTTGGTCGCACGTACCCACTGTGTGACCGAACGTATGTGACTTTGTTCGACCAAATGAAGTCCTGTGCGAGCGAAGACAGCGAAGATCATTTCCTTCGTCCTGTGCGACCGAACGTAAAATCATGTTCGGTCGAATGGGGTTTCTTTGGCTCAAGTCTCCGTTGCAGCACTATTCGGTCGAACAAGAAGAACTAATCAGGCGCACAACTTTTGTGCGGTCGAACTCAAAAAGCTGTGCGGTCGAAAAAATGTTGTGCTGTCGAACATAAGGCCTTGTGCGGTCGTTTTTCAATTTTGGGATATTCTGTCTCAGAAATCCATTATGTACGACCGAACAACAGAGGGCATTAGATCGCACAAAACTGGAAGTTCCTTAAGTCCATTTGCACTGCTCTATTCTGGCGCACAAACCATCACTCGATCGCACAAGCCCTGTTTTGGCTCGATTCGACTTGTTTTCCATCACTTTTCATCATAATCACCTGTAATGCATAAGATGGAACGAAACTTATAAAATGCACACAAAAAGCTATAAAACTATAAAAAAGCATAAAAACTAACATAAAATCCTAAGCTAAGAGCGACATAAATGACGCTCATCACCTCTAGCTAGGCATACAGTTCACTTGATCTCACTGAATTATTAACTTGTATAATTAATACTGAACCGCATTTATTAGACTTAGCATTGAATGCATACTTGGACCAAGGGAATTATTTCCTTCAGTCTCCCACTTGTCCTTAGGGACAAGTGTGCATTTCCTAATTCCTTTTTCGCTTGATGCTTGCTCTTGAACATAAGGTAAGAGTTGTCATCCTTATTATGTCAAGAGGTGTTTCTCGATTTCAGAGTTCAACTGATCAAATAAACAGATAATCATAGCCTATGATTCATCTGAGCACGGCCATGCATTTTACAGTTTCTAGCTCTCCGAGTGGCCTTGTACAACTTTCAGTATCTCATCTCGATTTATGGGAGGACAATCCCAATCTTGCGATCTTGAGATTAGACTTCGTTTGATAGGTGATTACCCGAGCGTTGCCTTTATAGCCTCCTTTTACGGTGCGACGGTTGACAACGTCAAAGTAACCAGTTCTCAAACAAGTAATCTCAAATCACTCAGGTATTGAGGATTAGTGTCTAATAATTTTAATGAAATTTACTTATGACATATTTTCATCTCTTACAGTAAAGTTTCATAGGTTTGTCCGATACTAGTCTTCCTAAAGTAAGTATCTATGCAAATAATTGCGACATTGTCATGTCCACATAGTTCAAGAAACAGAACTACTAGTCATCTTGCATTCTAGTCATCTAGTGTTTTCTATGCGTCTATCTTTATAGAAAACTCCGACCAGGGACCATTTTCAACTTTTGACATTCAAGTTCACTTGATAGACATTTCTTAGTCACAGGACTGGTCCTGACAGTCTATCTTGAATATATCGTCAAATTGAAAGGACTCGTCATTTAATACTAAACCAAGATTAAATGGAGTATGAAAAATACATTTCTCAACCCCAATGTTTTACAACCATGGGCCTCTAACCCATCTTCAAAATAATTAATGGGATTCAAAGCTATGCTTGATTTCCAGTGCCATAACGTGAGTGTTGTTTCTCACTTGTTGCATAGGTTTAGTTATCATGCTTTGCCAATCTTAATATCCTTTTCATCGAATGTTCTTCGAGATAGATGATAAGATATTTTGAGTATGTTTATTTTGTGATCTAGTCTTTCTTGCTACAATAGTGGTTCTACGCATTTTACAATGAAGAACCATTAAGCCAGCAGACATGTGATCCACCCAAGTTCAGAGAAGAACTCTTTAACATAAACAACCATTGCTTCTTAGGCAATAAGTACTTTTACTTCAACTGTATAGGTTGCTAGTAATGCTTTGTTTGGATTTTCTTATCCAAGCAGTTCACGGATATGTGGAAGACTTTCCAGCTGTATCTTAGAACATAGAAATTAATATTTGATTTCCCACGCAATAACTCATGGTGTTCAATCCATGTTGCCATTTCAAAACACGATGCTTTTTAGCTCGTCTTTGCCAATGGTTAACTCCAAAGGGATCTTTCTTGATCCTTTGCCAGTGTTTATGCGTGTAGCATCAATATTTAGCTTATCTTTATTTCCTTGAATTAAGAACTATTCCTATGTACTTTTTCAAGTACCATAAGTTTTTCTTGATCTCAATCTAGTTGATCTTTACTTAGACCAATAGAGATTGGTATATGTTCGTCATGCCTAAAGCCATACGGTACATTTTTGGCGATCCTTATATTATATCATACATGATAAATTCTTTTGCAGAATAATTCCCAATTGAATTCTATCCATGTAACTTTAGCTCATTCAGTTTCAGTAGATACTGAATCCAGCTAAATTCTTTGTCATATAATATAGGTGAAGAATCTCATTAGATTCTTTGATGTTTAACTTAGTAAATGCTTATACATAGTTCAAACATTCATTACTTAGATTTATTCATATTGGTCGAATATTTCCAATGGAGTTTTTCGTGTTTGATTTAGTAAATACCATTACTTAATTCAAAACAATAATATAAGATTTTTGTAAATAGATCTTAATACCCAGTATGTACTAAATTTCGCCTTGGTCCATTATTGATGAATATTTTCAAATCTAAGTCATTAGCATTTGAATGTTATTTCACTATAGAGAGATATGTGTGTGATACACATATGACCAATTATGCTTTTTGTACTCCCACTAAACTTCTTATATATCTATAAGAATCATGTACATTTTATGAAACTAAAATACTTATTAGCTTCACTAAAATACATTTCCAATTCCCAATTGCTTGGTTAAACCTGTACTTAGATTTCATAAGCTAACTTTCCTTTTCAAGCATTTATTTGGATCCACAAATCCTATGACATGACATGTACATAGTTTCTTCCAACATTTGATTGAGGAATACGTTTTGTCATCCAATTGCCATATGTACCAATATGCAATCATTGCTTGATTTATAGACTTGAGCATTTAGATTATGCATGAGGCTTCAACACAATCCACGCCATGAATTTGCTTGTAACCTTTAGCAACTAATCTAGCTTTGTGTGTGAACACAATTCCATGTTTGATGGTTTTTATCCTTAAAACTAATTTGCAACCAATGGGTGTTAACCTATTCTTGCAAATCAACAAATTTTTCAATTTTGTCATCAAAACATTGGTTATGTTTTATGGCCTTTAACCATCTAAAACATTTGAGTCTATATATGGCCTCTAACCATTTTAGGGAATCTGGGTTTCGTCATAGCTTTTTTTACAAGTCACAAACTCATTAATCTACGTGATAATAGTTTGACTGCAAGTTGTAGGTTTCTTCACTATCTAATAGAAGAATCTCATAGTTTTATTGACCTGAACTCTATGTTTCTTCACTATCTAATAGAAGAATCTTATAGTTTCAGTGACTTGAACTCTATGCCTACTTGGGTATAGAAAATCAAACAATAGAATATCAACAGACACTTGAAAGTCTTTGAATATTCTGTTCTCCTTGAAGCACTTGTAAAGTCGTCTAAGAGATGTCTATTCTTTAAAGCCACTTCTAAAGTCCTAGAAGAATAAGTTTTCGGATTTTCTGAAGAACTTCTAAAAGCCTCCGGAATGTCCGTTTATGTTTGTTGTTCGCCTCGAAGACTTTCGAAGACTTTCGAGGTCTATTTTCTAACACTTGTCATTTTGGAAACGAATCTCCAAAAGGACATTATTTCGAGCAAACAAACATTATGTTCTCAAAAATTCGTGGTAGAAACAATACCCTTGTGTCTCATTTGAATAAATCACAATGAAACATATATCTATTCTTGGGCCTTAGTTTGTTGAATAACAAACACTAAGCTCCCACTGAGTTTAGCAACTCTTTAGATATATATTATGAAAAGATATTCTGAAATTACTCTTCAATAGCTTTGACGAATTTGGTTTAGTTTGGTGGTAGTTGAGCATTTTGTTTTAGAAATTATAGGAAAAGTCTTTATGATTCATCATTGATCGAATCAAGCACTAATTCACTTCGATTATTCCAACTTAGATATGCCACATATCTTATGGAGCTAGATCGTGAAATTACAACACATAATTATTGATGATCATTCTTGACTTAAGTAATCATCAACATGATCTAACCTAGATCTTTATGATTTCTTGCCAAGTGGGTTTTATACTTCTGAATCTTTGAACTAGCCAAACAGATTCAAACTTATATCACATTTGAGTAAATAAACCTATATTCACTCAAGTTCATATGAAATAATAAAGTCATAAAATCTTTCTTTAGCTTTGAACTCTATTGTCTAGGTGTTCTAACAATAGTTCATATCTTTTGTGCCTTTCAACAAGTAAGACTAGCTTGTCTTGAATTGATGTAGAAATCGATCAACTTTCAAAATTCCATTAAAATAGAGCTTTTGAATGTTAACTTGTTGACATGGTCTAAGCAACAATGCCAAAGAATAGTGGAACTCAAATCAAGAGATTGATTTTAACCTAGTAAAATTCTTATTGTTAAAGAGTTGTTTGTTTTAATCAAGCATATTGACTCAACCCGTAAATGACATTTCATTCAAATAAACAAACAAACAAACATAGTTTTTGTTTTTATTGAATGTGAGTCTTTCTGTGTTTGAAGCAGAAATTTAGGTATGCTGAGTATGGAACAAAATAGCCATTAAGTTCCAGCCTTGAAAGGACTTAAAACAATCTAGATGACCCTACAACTAATGTAGCAAATGCCATGCTTCATTTCCCATTTGTAGGTCATTAGTGTAGCCTAGCTTCCATTGTTTGAGTTATTACCGAAGTAAGAAACTCAAGCGGTATATGATACCAAGGAAGTTTGATTGCTAGTTCACTTTTCTTTAAACATAAACATGTAGGTAGAAACGGAATCGTAAATTCCTTTCAGTTGTTCCTTGTTTTCCTATTTCTTGTACCCTTTCTTATAGTCTTAAGAATTGACTTCTCTAGTGTTGACTTTTATACTTTGTTAGACATGTCCAATGTCACTCCAACAAGGTTCTTACCATTTTATTTATGTTGAATATTCTGTTGCAACTAGATGATCTTACCAGAAGCTTCTAAAGTTCTCTAAGCATCGATCTATTCGAATGTCTAGGGACTAGACTCATTCGAGAATTAAATGGACAAAGATATTAGGTTGTTAACCATTGGTAAAGCAGAGCGTTTAAACTCAATGCTTTATGATCTCAAAACTACATTGTATTTTGAATTCATAAGCACCAATCGGTTTTCCATTCGACTTTGATATTCGAAAACAACCATAAAAGTCGCTAAAAGAAACGTACATTTTAAATTGCTCACTTTCTCTCATTTCCGTGAATCGTTCTTGGATTCAGAGGAAATTTATTGTTATCTTTCTAAAAGGATTTACTACAGTGCAAGATATTTAATTATAAACAATAATTAAAACATACATTGAAGCATGCAAAGTCTAAACATTTATCATGAGTAATAACTTGAAAATTAAAGCAATCATGCAATTTAAACAAGTTATTGGCATTTTATTCGAATTTATTGTTCCGGCATGTGTGAATAAAATGAATCCAAGGTCCTTAAATCATTGAAGAATTAAGCACATTATGTATTTAGACTCAATTCTAAAATATTTTAGGTAAGAAAATCCTTTGAGTCTAGAAACTACTCTTGGTTGATAGGCACGTCTAAGAACTTATTAGGTAAACCTATCCCGTTTGCCACGACATAAAAGGGCTCCTTACTTATATCGTTGAGTTTCACCAAAACTAACATGTACTCACAATTATTTGTGTACCTTACCCCTTTAGGATCAATAACTAACACCTCGCTTAGGCGGAAAACTATTACTAAGATTGATGTAAAGGTTTATCCAAGTAATTGTTATTTTGGCATGGCACCTTTTAACTCAATTTTAAAGTTTGGAACTTAAGGCTCTTACTATGTTGGTTAGATTTTAAGTGAACTAAAATCCTTAATCATGCAACATAATCAAGCCATAATCTCATGCATAATTAAGACATATTTAAAGCAATAAATAACTTAAAACATGCATAAGATATAAATTTGATCTAGTATGGCCCGACTTCATTTTGAAGCTTCAACTTCAAACTCCGTCTTGAAAATGGATCGGAAACTTCGTCTTTGAATTTCACCATGGGAGGCGCCATTTTCTTCAAATAGGATAAGCTATAATTTAAACTAATTACAACTATTTGATGGTAAGCAGACCATATTTAAATTAAAAACTTTGGTGCATTAGACCAATTTTACATTCAAATTAATGGTACGCAGACCATATTTACTATCCTATTTGGGTCATACTAGTCACTTTCCATAACCTGCAAAACAATACATTTACAATATACCATTCACCCATTCATTTATCAATGAATGGCCCACATAGCTGGTTAGTTGGACATATTATGCATCACATAAATATTTGCAGCAATTAATCAAGGGTTCCACTAATCAACCAATTATTCAATCCTTATTAATTCTAATCAAGTTGTTTTAACCTTAAAGGAATGTTGACCTGATCAAGAGTTTATAACTAAACGCTCCCACTTAAACCATTAAATTTACATGCTTTACTAATTTTAAACATAAAATTGTATTTCCTAGTCTAACCGGAAACATACAAATTTAATTAAAATTTAAAGCTCATATAAATAATTATTTGAATCCTTTAATTTATTTTTAGTTTTATTAAATTAATTAATTTAAATTTAATCAAGGTTTTAATTTTAGTAAAATAATTAGTATAAATAAAATTTATAATAATTAGATTATTCAAAATTATATTCCGAGAAAAAATTAAATTACGAATTTTAAAATTAATTAAAATCGTTTTCCAACTGAAATTTTAAAATTAAATTCAAAGCGCATCAATCGGATCAAGACGAGGCAATGGGCTTGCACCCATGCCCCGTCGAGTTCACGAGGCAGCAGCGCCCCTCGACTGATCGCACAGCAAGGCACGAGCAGGCCACACGCATACGCAGCCAGCCCAGCCACGCATGCGAGCAGCCCACTTGCTCGTTGTATTCTGGCTTGCTCGTTGGGCGAGGCAGCGCGCACTGGGCGAGCAGCGCTTACTCCCTTGCTCGCGTGCCTCGTCTCGCTTGTGCCTTGTCCCTTCGCCCCATCCGCCCATGCTCGTAGCACACAGCGCCTAGGCAGACCCACTGCCTTGCGCGCATGCAACGCTTGCTTGCTCGCTGCATTCGTACCGCATGGGCGACGAGCTCCCTTGCTCGTCATCGCATGCCCGCACTATACAACACCCCTTAAGGGTAACACGTAGCGTCCATTGCTTTGTGCGTGCAAGATTTATGAGCGGATTATATAAAAATCAAAACTTTTTAATTCAAATTTATAGACAAATTAATAAAACATATTAATTTCATAAATTTAGGGCGAAAAATCAGAAATTTATTATTCAAATTAATTTCCGATTTTCAAGGATTCAAGTCTAGGTCATAAAAGTTTTAAATTTATCAATCTTTTCAATTTTTATGGTGGTTTGTAATCATGGATACCTAATTAAATTGTCAATTAATTTTGAAAAACAAATCCAATTCTAAATTATTCGAATTTCAACAAATTAATCACAATTACAAATTAGGTTGTATAATTAACAAGCTTAGGCATTTAAATTTGTTAAACATATACAGTAGGTCAATCAAAAATACAAGATTTACAAACAAGAATTGCAAATATTTAACTTAACATCTTAAAAATTACAAATTTTGCGTTCGAAAAAATAAAACCTCCGAAAAGTCATAGTTAGGCTTCGAATTTGGGAATTCTGGGATCGGCATCAAATCTATGATTTTAGTCAAAATTTTAAAACGTCGTTTACATGCGAAATTCACTATAAAGTTATACGATTCCGACCATTATTGATTAAACTCCCGAAAATTCTGCGACCATATAATTAAAAAATCGCACGAATTTGCAATTACTTACAAAAAATCAAAAATTTCGAAATTAATCACCCCTTTTAATTCATTGCAAATTTATAAAATTTAACCATGTTAACTAATTATTATGGAATTAATTAGAGGCTCGTGATACCACTGTTAGGTTATGATACATATAAATCATATATAAATCATGCGGAAAAACCATAAAGCCAGGAATCCAAATTAATTGTCACATAACAATTAGCATAATTTAAGATACATACACTTTGTAGCGTGCCCTCCCTAGCTGCGCCCGAAGCGAACAAGAACAAATTTAGGACACCAAATGTCGTCCCTCCGTAGATAGTCCACAGCACGTTCGGATCCGCCTTAGATTTAATTAACTAGAATAGCACCTAAGGTATTATGAATATTCGAATATTTGAGGCAATATTATTATTAGTTTTAATCCTTAAAACTAGGTGAATACTTGAAAATTATGTGTTCATAAATTGTGAAAGCCATCACATATTTATAGGGTAGGAATAATGGAATTAGAAGTCTACTAGGATTCAAGTAATCTAAATCTATTAGAATCGGACTTTACTTAAAACTAGTAACTCTAGGAAATTAATCTTTTTAATCTAATCCTAATTGCTTAAGGATTTGATGCATGCACGAACTTCAACACACACACGAGCACGGCCCACAATCAAGCAGGCCATGCCCGCGCGCACGGAGAAGCCCACGAGTGACCTCGCAGCCCACGAGTGCTCGCAGCCCCCATGTTGTTCGCAGCCATGGGGGCGCTGGGCCTGGCCTTGCGCTGGGCCTTGAGTGCCTTTGGTTGCTCGCTGCTCATGCCTTGCGCGCTAGGCTTGCTAGGCGTGGGTCTGGCTTCGTGTTGGGCCTTCGTCTAGCAAGCTCGTCCGATGTTTATTTCGTACGACGCGCTTCCGATTAATTTTTCGATTTCGAAATTCATTTCGATTCGAACAATATTTAATATTTCCGATTCCAGAATTAATTTCCGTTTCGAACAAATATTTAATATTTCCGATTCCGGAATTATTTTCCGATTCCGATAATATTTCCGATTCTGACAATATTTCCGTTTCTGGCAATATTTCAGATTCCGGCAATATTTCCATTTCCGATAATATTTTCCGGTACGTACCATGTTTCCGTTTCCGGCAACATCTACGACATGGATAATATTTATATTTCCGATACGATCCATATTTCCGTTTCTGGCAATATCGCCTTTTGACGATTTCAGCTCCCACTGGAACCGAGATACGTCGATTCCGAATATCCATAAATGGAGTATTTAATTCTTTTAAATACTTGATCCGTTCACGTACTATTTGTGTGACCCTACGGGATCAGTCAAGAGTAAGCTGTGGATTAATATTATTAATTCCACTTGAACTGAAGCGGCCTCTAGGTAGGCATACAGTTCACTTGATCTCACTGAATTATTAACTTGTATAATTAATACTGAACCGCATTTATTAGACTTAGCATTGAATGCATACTTGGACCAAGGGCATTATTTCCTTTACATAAGTAATAGAACTACATGTAAAAAATCGACTCCTTTACTAGTTTACGTTATCAGGAATCATGAGAAAGATAATAAACAGCTAAATGAAACTTTAAATACCAACCAGACAGAAAGAAGGCAACATTGTTAGATAATATCTTACAAGTCTCTTCAAGAAGTAAAATATTATTATTCAATATTATACTTTATTTTAAAAGAGTGTATGAATAATGTAAAATTGTGAATTATGCAATTATAAGAAATGGAGGAAGTATGTAATAGCAAGTACTCTGTAGCATATTCTGTATAAGATAAGGGAATGCCCAAGCGGTGTCAAAAAAGTGACTGTTTATTTCACCATTTTCTTAAACATACCGTCTCCTGTTATATGTTAATCGTGTTACTTTTAAATGTTAGGCACAATTACCACTAACATTACTCAAGATTTTGTCTCTTGGTTATTTCTATTGTAATTCCAGTTACTTTTATAGTTTTAATATAGTTACTTTTAATCTAGTTACTTAGTCACTTGAAACTTTAAGAAGCAACTTTATATAGTGTTTTACTAGGGTTACTTTTTGTATGTTAATGGTGTTACTTGTAAATAATAGATACAATATAACTAATATTGTTAAGGGTTACTTATATTTGTAATTAGTTACTTCTATTTATAATTTCAGTTATTTTCATAGTTGTAGAAGAGTTATTTTTATCAACCTACTGATTCATTTAAAACATTAAAATATTACTTTAACATTTTACTAGGGTTGCTTTTGTATGTTAGTTGTGTTACTTTTAAATATTAGGCAAAATTACTAGTAATCTCTACCCTTTTAAAAGTGGGAGGGCACATTACTGTGCTTATGAACAGTAACCTTTTTTTTTTTGTTAAATTTTAGTTTTTAGTGTATTTCTTTCTCCTTTTTCCTCCTCTTGCCCACATATTCTCATTACCCATTAAAATGCCAAATTACCAATATTCATCTTCTTCTTTCTTGTTTCATGCCATTTTCATCAGTAAACTCAAACAAGCATTTACTTATATCAACTTTTACAAACGGATCAAAACCAACAACAATATCGAACATCATTCGAATTATCACAGTATAATACTCCTCTTGTTTTTTCTTTATGTCTTGCAAGTTAAAGATTAGATTAAGATTGCACGACCTAATTTCGGGTTTCGAATGTAATCAAGAGTTTGAGTACAAGCTTTGAATTGCAGTTGTAATTATTAATTTTTGGTTTTTTTTGGTGAATAATTATTGGGTAGTCTTTGAAATTAACGGCCTATAATTGGTGTTTCTTGAGACTAATTTTGACCTATAATTTAAACATAATCTCATGATTTGTCGCGTTTTCGAGGCTAATTTTTGTAAGGGAAGAAGACATCTTATGCTCTTGAGATTCTGGGGGTTTTTTTTAGAGAAAATTGATATTTTAATTTATGTGAATTTCATCAATTTATGCTCTAATATATATTCTTTCAGAGTTATTTGTTTTAAATTTTCACCTGAAAATTGTATTATTGTGTGAACTTATACCCTTTCTTTGTATAGAAAAGTGAACCACTAAACACATGAGTAAATGTCTTTTCCTATGATATATTCTTGAGTTTATAAGTAATTGTTTATAATCATCAAATTAGCATGTTTGTTTATAAACCTCAACTTAAGTGTTGGTTGTGGTTATGTGTGGCGCTTTAATGCTTTAAGTATCAGACGTTGGACCGGGTGAATATATTTCTTTTAGTATAATGCTAACATTGTCTCATTTTTGGTATACAATGACTTAAGTTTTTCAATCATTTTAGCCTTTCATTTGGAGATTTGTTACAGGTGGTTATGACTGCTTTGTTGTGGTATTTCTGTGAACTACGGAGTACTACGTAAGAGCATTGTGTGAATTTCTCCAGTTATGACTCAACCTTGCACAAGTTGTTATAATGGGAACACTTTTATCACACAAGGGTAACTTGCAAAAAAAAAAAAAAAAGACTGACTAGGCATACACTTTGGTTAATATTTTGGGCACACTGATAGACATGTAGTAATTGTGCTCCTTAGGCATGTGTCCTTATCTTATCTGCATATGATCAGTGTTCAAATATTATTTCCTTCTGCAAGTTCTCATCTTTTGAGTGAGGAGATATGGTAACCTGGCTAATACAATAGCTTCGTATGCAGTATGGTAAAGAACGGGTTATTATATCTATGTTTTTGCCATCAACCAGTTTTTGGAGCAACTATGTCCATTTTTATGTTCTTTGGCCTTCTTAGAGCAACTATGTCTATGTCCATTTTTCTGTTTTTTTGCCTTTGTGTTTTCTCTTGTCTTTCTATTTCTTGTGTTATTTTTATTTTTATACGATTTGCAGTTTGTTGTTAGGAAACTTTTGTTGACTATGTTACTCAGGCTCTTCATTTCACTTTCATGATCCATGTCAGATCCTCATGCATAAGTTTCACAAATTAGTCGAGTCCAAACACTTGGACACACACTTGCTTTCGAGTAACATAGCTTGTAAAATACGAAGTAAGTTTGAAGAGCTAATTTGTTGTTGTTAGAAATATCGCCTACACCCATCAGATAAAAAAAGACAACCTTAGTAACTATACCAACGTCATTGCGTTATGTCTTCCCTTTTTTCCAGAGTAGGAATGACTACCTTAATAACTGGGTATCATGTATCAAATCAGCTTAACAACTGGGTATCATGTAACAAATCACCTTGGAGTGGTTTTATTGAGAGAATGTTGACCCTTAATTTTGTAAACTATACATTATAATTAAATAATGAAATACTCTTATGCTTACGTTGGAAAGCTACAAGTTCCATAGACTCATAATTTCGCTATTGTAGAATAAAAGCACAACAAAACTATACATACTATTATTCCATATGCTCATAAGAACAAGAACACATTGGTGCCAAATTTGAAATTCCCAGCTACATCGCGCGCAACGCGCGCTTCCGACGACTAGTTACTTTAAAAATTGTGCTATATTATTTTACAGTTACTTTCTTTATCTCTTAATCTCTTCTATCAACATGACAATAACACTCTTATTACCAAAACGCAAAATACGAAATTTGTCTCAATAACAACAATGGTGACATCCTATCTCCTACATCGATCCATCAAACGACAACAATGGAAAAATGTAGCGTTATCTCTCTCTTCCAGTCAACAACACCCCCGTTCTTACTTCTACCGGTGCCTCCTCTAATCACCCTCGTGCAAACAACCAAACATACCCGAAAAATTCGTGGCTACGCAATCAAGGGAAAGATCAAGTTACTCAACAAAACCATTTTTCTATCCTACTCCAACTATATTGATGACAAAATCTCAAGAACAAATGAACTTTCTCACTGATTGATTGAGGTCAATCAAGGTTTCTCACTTTCTCCTTCCTTCAAATATCAATTGATTGAGAACCATTGATGGTGAATTAATGGTGTGACTTGTTCACACAACTTCAATATGACAATATTTACAATACAATAATAGTTTGTTTAAAATAAAAATAAAAATATTTTAACAAGGTTGTCTAAAATATTTTTTATTTAAAATATTTTTTTTTAAAATATTTTAACATCTCTTAACGTGTATTAAAATATCTAACTTAAATTTACTAATAATTAATTGTATGTATTGACAATAATTATTTAAAATACGAGTATGTGTCTTATATTGATTGGGGATACGTATAACGAATATCTATCTTTGCTTTAATATTTGAAATAGTATTTATCAAGGTTGTGTAAAACATGCTTTTTGAAAAAATAAAATTGTTTAATAACTTTGTATCTTTTCTTTCTCGAATTTATAATTTTTACTTATCCCTTTATTTAATAGTTCCTTAATCTTTTAAATGAAAAACAACTGTAAGACTTTATAGTTTAACATAACCAATTGTCTGTAATAAAATTGTTTAATAACAATTGGTTATATTTTACATGGGTTATGAAAGGGGAAGAGTGTAAATTTATCTATGTACCTTTTTTTTTAATTTGTTAAATAAATAAGACACGGAATAGGGCAGTAACAAATCTACCCACCATTAGATTTAATAAGACGATTATCTATAAGCTCTATTTTGATTATAATTGTCTATTGTTATAGTTTAGATATGCAAATTTAATATTTATATCATAAATTGTGTATCGCACGGGTACTATACTAGTTTATATTACAACATACTTCCTCCATTTTTTTTAATTGCACCATCTTAGATTTCACGCTTGTCAATGCACTATTTGAACCATTAATATCTCTCATTATGCAATTGAAAAAATTAAAAAAAATTGATAATTTGAAAGTATATTACGAGACGAATCTAACAAGATCCCACATGAATATATTTTTCTTTACATATAAATCACACAAAATTACTATATAAGAATATGTGAATAGTGTCAAAACCTAAGATGGTGCAATTATAAAAAAAATGGAGGAAGTATATACTCTGTAGTTAAGCATCAATATAAGAGACTAGTCTTATATTCACAAATGCGTGCGAGACTATATGAAAACCAAAAATTGAGTACTCTTTTGGAAATTTGACGTCCCTTTTGTTCTGGGATGAGTGATTTTTTTTGTCATACTTTTTTATCCCTTCATTTCAACTTTTGGTCTTATGTACATTGATCTTCGTTTTCGTCCATTAGAAAATTCTAAAACTACAAATACATAGTATTGATTTACTACCATTATTATAACTTCTTTTTAGGGAAATATTATTATAACCTTATTAATATTATTTCAAAAATTACTCATAAAATCAAATTTCTCTTCAAAATAATCTACTCCGTATTACACTTTTTGGTGAAAATAAAAATATTTATTTTAGAATTCTAGGAAAAATATTTCCATATAAATGTGCAGGATTTATAATGATCTTTTCAAATCCTACAACAGCTAAAAAGCTAAAAGACCATCTTGGAATACTTCCCTTTTACTCAAATTATTAAAACCTTGTTGGTAACTTAGTTTCAGTTTTTCTGGTTATTGATTTCTTATGCTACGACGTTTTCATGTAAATTCAAGGTCTTCAACCTCTTTATTTTAAATGTTTTGCACGTTATTTTCTTATTTTAGTTCTTTCCTAAAAAAATTTATCCCCACATATTACGTGATTTTTGGTGGCCTAATTACTGATTTTGCCTTTATATTTTATTTTAAAATAAAGTTAATACTATAAGTTATTAGGGGAGTTTTAGACTATTCTATAGGGGACACGAAAAGGTCATTTACAATAATAATGAACTTACGAGTTCCCTTATAGAATATTAATTTAGAAGAAATGATGATGATGGAGAAGGGTTATGTTTATATAAAATATAATATAAAAGTGCTATTTATTTTTGACATGTTTAAAATTACGGAGTAATTATCATGAATTGAGGAATGATCATTGACAATCATGGACATACTTGTTTTTTACTCCCTCCGTTACATAATGTTCCTCACTTTTCCATTATGTGCGGTCTCCAATGCACTATTTTGGCCATTAGTAGTTTTAATTTTGTAATAATAAAAATTAGAAGAAAAAAAATTGATATTTAGAAAATTTATATTGAAACTAATTCAATGATATCCCACAAGTTAATATTTTTACTCTTAATTATACTATTAACTACGGTCAAAGTTTAAAAAACTTTGACCATATGAATAGTTAAAAAATGAGGAACATTATGGAACAGAGGGAGTATTAGATAAAAAATAATTAAAAAGGAAGATTTATTAGTGTAGGGGAATACAGTTAAAACATATTAACGCAATGGAATAATCCCCAAAGCTAGGAACCACGTATAAAGTACATATCAAGCAGACTTACGTTTGTAGCGTCTTTTCCCTAGTTCAACGAATCACGAACATGAACTCCAATTGTCGTTCCTCTACTTGGTTCACCGACAGGTTCATATCCGTCTTGAGATTAATAGCTTATATTGTCACTCAAGATATTTTAGCTTTTACGGAAGAACAGTTTGAACGAAGGCTCAAAAGAGATTAGGGTTTCTCTTTTGATTTTGGTTAAAACTGAATTACGTAATGTGTAAGTTGGAAAAACATAATAATGAGGGGAGGTATTATAACCCTTAGGTTATAACACAACCGGCCAAAGCACAAGGCCTTAGCCGGCCAGCTCTCGCACAAGCCCATAAGCACACACGCGCAGCAACACAGCCATGGGCCTTGGGCCTCGCTGTTGTGTGCTGCCGTTGCTGCTGTTCCACGCGCCCCCAGCCGCAAGTCGTGGGCTTTGCTCCGCGCTGGCGAGCTGCTGCGCTCGTTGGGCCTTGCGCGCTTGGCTCGACGGGCCGACAGCTTTGCCTTGCTCGTATCCGTGACCAATGCCTTACGGCTATTGTTTATCGTATAGTACTTGACGAATCACCGTCGTACGATACGATTATTCGTTTCGCCTAGATTATGTATATTCTTGAGACGATATACGATTCCGATCCAACATCATATCGTATATTTATGTTTTTCCGAACTAATTCGCGAAAAGCTATTAAATGAATTTTCGATTCATTTAATCTGATGATCTGTTACATGCCAATGGTGTGACCTTATAGGTTCAGTCAAGAGTAAGTTGTTAGCCTAATATAGATTAGAACTCACTGATCGGAAGCATTGCTTTAGCTAGTTGTTCCGATCACTTGATCTCACTGAATTAATTGTTCGTAATTAATTTGAACCTTGGTATTAGACTAATGCACCTTGGGTGAAGGACATATTTCTTTCAGTGTCCCACTTGTCATTCAGACAAGTGTGCATTCGGCTATATTTTTAATTTTCAATAAATATTCACAATATGGGCGGATTTCATCTTGGTTCGTTCGTTTCCCTATGGTGGAGTTAGTTTTAGTATGCTTGGTTTCTCGTTATTTTGTATTAAATTTCTATGAAATTGGTTTATTGATTAAATTTTATGCGGGATCGCAACAAACAATAATTTTTCAAGTACATTCAGATGAATCAAGAATAATCATCCTCGCGGCTACAACAAATCGTTAGACCCTATCTCTAGAATGGTTGCATGTTCCAGCATTATACACGGGAGAGGTTTTACGTTTACAGTGCAAGATCTATTCAACGACCGTAGTTTTGATGAAGGAAACTTTTATTTAGTTCATTCGTTATGTGTTTGTTAAATCTATATTTCTATTGTAGGTTTTATATAATTCTTTATTAATGAACTAATTATAATTTTAAAGGAAAATTTGGTAATATTAATCCAACCTTTTGCCGATTTTTTTTTATTAAGCCCACTTACGACATATTTTTTAATAATCCCACCTTTACCACCCAACGTCTTTTATTGGGCCCAACACGTCATAAACCTATTGTCGCCGGTAATATATCCCTACGTGGAAGTAACTCTCTCTAGATGTATTCAGTCATCATCATCAATTCATCACCATCTCGATGATTTTTTCACCAGTTATCGGTCACTTAAGCCCAATAAAAGTCGTTGGGTAGTAAAGGTGGGATTATTAAAAAATATGTCGTAGGTGGGATTAATAAAAGAAAACCGGCCAAAGGTTGGATTAATATTACCAAATTTTCCAATTTTAAAAAGATATAAGTAATTATGGACTAATGTGCTTATGGTTTTAAGATACAAGCATACATCGAGTGCATAGAAAGGTAGTAACTATAAAAGGAACAAATATATATGTGTCTATGTAGTTTTTAAACTTTAAACGAGCTTGAATAAAATTGAAAAAATTACTTTATTGGGAAAAGTATATAGGAGTAGTTTTCTACAAAATATCTACTTTTAAAAATCTATATAATTAAAGTAAAGTGATGGTTAATGATAGGTGAGTAAACCCTCAATACTCCCTTATCACTTATGCCACGTCAATTACCACATTATACCCACTTAAAAGGCAAAGAATCAATTCACAACTTCAATCAAGCAAGAAAAAAAAAGATGAATTCAAACTAGCAATAAAAGGAAATATAACCATTCAAAAAAGAAAATAGAAAATTTGTATTAAATAAATGGAATATAAATACAAATAAATAAGAAAAAAAATCAGAATATATATTTTTAGAATGGAAATTTGAACAAAATAAATATAATGACTGACTATTTCGAAACAAAACTTCAAAAAATATGAAATAAATTGAAAAATAATTCGAATCAATCTAACAAATATAGAAAACATCATTTTTTAATTCTGCATTTGATGTTATTTAATCAATTTAATAAAAAAAAGTAGGTACTTTAGTCAAATGATTAAACCATACAATTATAATTTACGCTACATTATTAGAATATGACATTTTATCTTAGGTATCTACCAACATTTCAATTTCTAACATCATTAGAAAAATATTTCTCATATAGACATAGATATATCCTTGATTTATTAATTTCATAACTACTTAATCTCTATTTGTGTTAGTACCATTACAATGTACAAAGTAAATATTTTAAATGTAATTCATTATTTTATTTACTTCCTAATCTTATAGAAATTCCATGCATTAGCACATACCTATACCAGTAAAAAATAATAAAATGGGATGTGAATGTAATTTGACAACATGTACCTAAACGTTCCATAATTTGTATTTTTCCATCTCATAACAGATATTTGAGCGTTTTAGTATTCAAAACGAGCTACCACCACTTGGTCCCAAATAAACTACTTCAATCATGATTCACGAGAACCGTACTCTAAAGAAAACATGCCTTAAGTGCACGTCAAAATTAGTTCGTTGTAACCAATTATCTGTTGGTTTAGTGGAGATTGGGGCTGAACTTAGTAGGAAGGACCCGTGTTAAGATATGTTAAGATATTAGATATTATTCTGTGAATATTCTGTAGAGTCCTAACTATGGTATGTTACCTAATGTGTACCTAGGGTTTAGGTAACTGAGTTGTACTATATATACGTGTGTGATTAATGAGAATGATACGAGATTACACAATATTTGACATGGTATCAAGAGCCTAGGTTAAAAATCCTAGTTTTTTTTTCCGCAATAATCTGAGAGAGTGTAGCCGAGTATTGAGAACAACGAATTTCTTCGCTTGTTGAGTATCGAGATTAGGAGTTAACCATTCCTTAAGTATCACCATGAGTTCCGATGAGGAGGCACCATCAAAGGTCATCGCCGCCGCCGTCGACCTAGACTACTATCTCGGGTCAGGCGACGGTCCCGGTATTGTTATCACCCCTGTGAAACTAAGAGGAGCATCGAACTACGATGAATGGGCCAAAGCCGTTCGTCGCTCGATGATTTCAAAATTCAAATTTGGATTTCTTGATGGTTCTGTGAAGGAACCCATTACGGACGCAACGAAGATGAAACATTGGATTGCGGTCAATTCGATGGTGGTGTCTTGGATCACAAACACCATAGACGAGAGTTTGCGTTCGAATCTGGAAGATTTTGATATTGCTCACGAGTTGTGGTGTCATTTGAGGACGCGGTACTGCGTCGTGTCGGGAACTAGGGTCTGCCATATTAAGATGGCTCTGAGTGGCTGCAAGCAGGGCACGTCTGAGGGCGTCATGGAGTACTATGGCCGCTTGTCGAAGGTATGGAAGGAGTACGTATAGTATGCACGAGTTCCAAGGTGTATATGTGCGGGTTGCACGTGCAACATAGCGAAGCAGGTGGGGGACATTCATGATGAAGATCGTCTGCACTATTTCTTAATTGGCCTAGACGATCACTATGAAGCCATTCGTGCACAACTGTTAGCAAGATCGCCGTTGCCAGGCCTCGACGAGGCATACCAGACGGTTATGAATACCGAGACCATGCGCGCCAAGGCAACGAGAGGTAAGGAGAGTGTCATGGCGTTCAAGGTCGAGACTAAGGGTCGGTCGAGGTCGGGAGATGCGAGTGACATATTTTGTGGTCATTGCAATCGTGAGGGTCATGAGGAAGAAACTTGTTATCAGCTGATTGGTTTTCCCGAATGGTGGGATGAGAAGAAACGAGGTGGTAGAGGGCCTGGTCGAGGAGGCAGGACGTCGATTAGAGGAGGCAGAGGAGCTCGTGGGGCAGCGTCGTCGACCAGTGGTGTCGCTCGCGTCAATGCCGTGAGTAATACCACAGCAGGGGCGACAACCACTGTGACGAGTGGAGGCGGATCGCAGGGAGCAGTGACGACAACCAATCATGAGCTTGTTGGTGTGAGGAAGGAGCAAGTTCAGCAAATTGTTGACATCTTATCACGACCACCAAACAAGTTGCAAGGTAATCTTGATTTACGATGGATTGTTGACAGTGGGGCCTCACGTCATGTGACGGGTGATATTTCAATTCTGAGAAATATCAAAACATCGAGTAATCAACAGGTTGTGTTACCAGATGGTCAACCTGCAAATTCAAATCAATATGGTTCAGTGGTCTTGGAGGATGGTTTTGTGCTCGATAACGTTCTATTTGTGCCTAAATTGAACTGCAATTTAATTTCTGTAACTCAATTAAGTGACGAATTACATTGTGCTGCTCAATTTACTAACAAAATGTGTGTTCTTCAGGACCGCTCGACGAGGATGGTGATTGGCGTGGGTGATCGACAGGAAGGACTATATTTTTTCCGTGGGGCTCCAAGGGTTCGTGTGCTAGCAGTGGAGTGTGTGGTCGACTTGTGGCACCAACGTATGGGGCATCCGTCGGAAAAAGTGTTGCAGTTACTTCCTCCTGTGAGTCATAAGATTAGGAATAATAAAAACATTTGTGATGCATGCCCACGGGCGAAACAATGTAGGGAGAGTTTTCCAAATAGTGATAGTCGTGCAAGTCGCCCATTCGACCTTGTTCATCTTGATTTATGGGGGCCTTACAAAACACCCTCGTCGAGTGGGGCGAAGTATTTTCTTACCATTGTGGATGATTATTCTAGGGGTGTGTGGATTTATTTATTGTGCAATAAAATGGAAGTTGAATCGTCGTTTCTTAATTTTGTTGCCATGATTAAATGTCAGTTTAATCGATCCCTGAGAGTTGTTCGCAGTGACAATGGTACTGAGTTTAATTGTTTGCAAGGTTATTTCTTTAAAAATGGGATTCTGTTTGAGTCGTGATGTGTTGGGACACCTCAACAGAATGGGAAAGTCGAGAGGAAGCACCAACATATTTTGAATGTTGGGAGAGCGTTACGGTTTCAAGGGAATCTTCCTATACAATTTTGGGGGGAATGTATTCTGGCTGCTTGTCACTTGATCAATCGTACACCTACACCGGTCCTTGACAATAAAACCCCTTATGAGATGTTATTTGGAAAACCACCATCGTATGTGTCTATCCGGGTATTTGGGTGTCTGTGTTATGCGCATAATCTCCGGAGTAAAGGGGATAAGTTTGCGTCTCGTGGTCGCAAATGTGTGTTTCTGGGTTACCCGTTTGGCAGGAAGGGATGGCAACTGTACGACCTGGAGACACACGAGTTCTTTGTCTCAAGGGATGTAAAATTTCATGAACGGACGTTTCCATTCGCAGACACGTCGACTTTGTTGCCTGCAATGCATGATGGTGGTGGGGTGCTTGACCAGTGGGGTTTGGATGAGAGTGGGACTGGATGTACTCAGGAGGTGTCGCCTGCAGGTGACAATGAGGAAGTGTCGTCACCTGCAGGTGCCACAGAGGAGGTGTCGTCGCCTGCGGGTGACACGGAGGAGGTCTTGTCGACTGTGAGGGAGGAAAAACATGATACACCTAGTCGAGGTGAATCAGACGTCGTCTCAGGTGTAGATGAGACGACGGGTAGTGATGAGAGTGAGACAAGGCAGTGTGTGGAGGATACGGAGTTAGGAAGGGGGAAGCGTGTGAAGTTTCCGTCGACAAAGCTGAAAGACTGTGTGATACATACAATACGGGAAAAATATAGTACTTCCGACAAAACACCTACGGCGTCACCACCCTCAGGTACTCCTTATCCTATCACATATTTTGTTAATTATGAGCGTTTTTCGTCAAAGCACAGGCATTATATAGCAGCATTGCAAGAAGGGCAAGTTCCTAAGAGTTTTAAACAAGCGATGCAACATGAGGGGTGGCGTCAGGCAATGGCTGCTGAAATCGACGCGTTGGAGGAACAGGGGACATGGACGTTGGAAAATTTGCCGGAAGGGAAGAAAGCACTGGGGAGTAAATGGGTGTATACTTAGAAGCGTGATGAGGATGGAAATTTGTTGAGACTGAAAGCTCAATTGGTATGTTTAGGGAATCATCAGGAGGAAGGGTTGGATTATAATGAGACATTTGCTCCCGTCGCGAAGATGGCGACAGTTCGAACTTTCCTAGCTGTCGCAGCTGTCAAACAGTGGGACGTGCATCAGATGGACGTCCACAATGCGTTCTTGCACGGTGACTTGGAGGAAGAGATCTATATGAAGATTCCTCCTGGATTCAAGAAGAATCACTTTGACAAAGTGTGTCGAATGAGAAAGTCGTTGTATGGGTTGAAACAAGCACCTAGATGTTGGTTCCAGAAGTTGTCGACGGCATTGACGCACTATGGATTTCGACAGTCGCTGTCCGATTATTCGCTCTTTACTCTGTCTAAAGGTACGTTGCAGCTGAGTGTGCTCATTTATGTGGACGACATGATTATCGCAGGCAATAACAAGTTTGCGCTTGAGAGTTTTAAGGCATACTTGAAGGAGTGTTTTAAAATGAAAGACCTCGGGGCTCTGAAGTACTTCCTTGGGTTATGAGAATGAAGGTGGGATACAATTGGAATTATAATTGTAGGATGAGGGTAGGTTTCCAAATGGAACGAACAAAAGGTAACACCAATTCGGAAAACATGAAGAATTTTCAGGAACGGTTGGAGTATTACTTATCGTGTAAAGAATATTTAATTTTTGTACACAAATACTACTCCATGGCCTTGTTTGACAATTGGCTACATTGTTAAATGTAACATATTGATTGATTGTATTAGTTGATTTGATTAACTGGTTGAATTAGTTGTTACTCCATAGTTGTTAACGGTTTGTATTAGGTGGTTTGACTAATTGATTTGAATTAGATGTTTATGTAATTTTTTTGCTACTAATTGATTAAATTTAAATGACTATTAAAACATGGATTTTTTGGATAAAACCACATTTTAAAGTTCAACTTTTTGAAATAACCACCTTATATGTTTTTTTTTAAAAAAAATCACCTTAAACTTCCAAAGTTTAAGAAATCACCACCTTCTGTTAACTTCCGTCAAATGTTTTGTCTGTGGGGCCCACATCCAACGGCCAAACATTCGGAAGTTAACGGAAGGTGGTGATTTCTTAAACTTTGGAAGTTTAAGGTGATTTTTTTTTTAAAAAAAACATATAAGGTGGTTATTTCAAAAAGTTGAACTTTAAAATGTGGTTTTATCCAAATAATCCTTAAAACATTTACATTAAGTGATATGTGTGGATAATGGTTGTAATTTTAAACAATAAAAATACAAGTATGATAAAGTTGTCATTTTATATGCACTTTTCAAACATCTACGTAGTAATGCAAAAAGTTTTTTTATTTAATTTTTTTTATCCGAAAACTCTCTTTTGAACCTTTGATAATCAAACACTTCTATTATTTTTAAAATAGCCCACATCTAAATTAATTAACCTAACATTTTTTTTTATTGAAACCTTCAATAACCAAACACCGTGCATATACAATTTTATAATCTTTTAACCATATATACTGTGACATAAGAAGTGAGCTTCATCTAACAAATAAACTGAATTTGTGTTTTTAAGTTTACAATTTTACCGATTTCAAGGTGAAAACAACAAGAGCAAAGACATTACTAAGTTTATTACCCCAAAAAAAAAAGACATTACTAAAGTCGAAGAAAGAAAGAAAAAATGGAATAGAGGAGGTCATAGTAGACTAGTGTAAATGGACCCACACATGGATCTTCGACTTTGACAGAGACGTTAGTCTCCTTTTCCCTCTAATTCTCTCTCTCTCTTCTCTCTCTCTCTTCTCTCTCTGTAACTCTCACTTAGCAAGCTCAACTTCTTTTGTCTTTCTCTACTTTCATCTACTTTGTCAATTTATTTTACTTTTCTTTTAATTAAATTAAAAGATACACTTTGTTTGCTTTTGCACAACTGCACTTACTTAAACCTCTACGGAGTATTTCAGAGAGAAAAAAATAGTGCTTTGTCACACTTTGAAGACAAAGCCTTCAGTTTCACATCTCACTTCCAAAATGCCTTGATTCTCTACTCTTCTAATTTTACCAATTTTTCTTCCTCTTTTATTCTAAAAAAAGGGAGTTTTTTATTTTTATGTTCAACCTGCTCTTTTTTCTTAAATTAGTAATAAAATGTGTAGAGATTTCAAAGCTTTCAGCATAATTTCATCTGGGTATTTGATTATCTGAATTGGGTTGTCTTATTTTTATTATTTTCGAGGAAAATTTGAGCTGATTTTGTTTGAAAATGGAGATAGAATTAGCAAACAAAGTTGCAGTAGAAAGTGGGCATAGAGTTTTATCTCTCCTTTGTGAGAAACAAGATTCCCATAAATTAAATTTAATGGCAGAAACTGGTGATGCAGTTTGCAAATTCAACAGAGTAATTTCTCTTGTTGGTAAAAAAGGTTTTGGTCATGCTAGAATGAGAAGGTTAAAGAATTTACCTTCATCTTTACCTGAAAATATGTTATTGGAAACCCCACATTTACGGCCTGAATCTGCAGGAAAACCCATAGAATTGCTACCTTCCTCTGAAAATTTCAAAAACTCAGTTTCAGAAATTGACCAAAAAGTTGTGAATTTACCTCAAATTGGCCAGAAAGTGTTTGCAGAAAAGGGTTCAATTGATTTTACTTTATCAGTGAAGCTTCCTGTTCAAAATTGTACCCACCAAAATTTACCACAAAATCTTGAGTTTTTACAGCAACAGCAGCGGCAACAGTTTCAGCAGCAGATGTTGCAGAGAGTGCAACTTGAGCAGCATATGAAATACCAAGCTGAAATGATGAACAATTCTTCTAGGAGTGGTGGAAATGGAATAAATTTGAAGTTTGATGGGTCTAGTATTTGTACTCAAACCATGTCATCTAATAGGTCCTTTGTATCTTCCTTGAGTATGGATGGGAGTGTGACGAATCTAAGCCAGAATTCGTTCCAGTTGTTCGGTTTACCTCAGTCGTCTGATCCGAATTCGCAGCATCTAATTAGGAAGAGGTGTCTTGTTAAGGATGAAGGTGGGAGTTTGAAATGTGGGAGTGGTTCTAAATGTCATTGTTCAAAGAGGAGGTTTGCAATCTTTATTTTTATTTTTATGATCAAGTGGTTCTAATTGGCTGTTTATGGATTTCGTTTCGAATAATCTGTTGTTCTTTTATGCAGGAAATTGAGAGTTAAGAGATCCATTAAGGTGCCTGCAATAAGTAACAAGAATGCAGACATTCCTCCTGATGATTTTTCATGGAGAAAGTATGGGCAGAAACCAATTAAGGGGTCACCACATCCAAGGTAGACTTATATTTTGCACTTTCCAGTTTCCATGTATATCATGTTTGTTCCAATTTAGGCTCAATTAATAGTCAATTATAATTAATGGCAAAGTTTAAGTAGATTTCTAATTTTGATCTTACTTCCTAATTATGCTTTCATCGTAAGTCTAATTGCCAAACAATACCCGATTGCCTAAATTATAAGATGTCTTTGTCAATTGTTTGGTCTAGAGTATGTCACTTGTTGAGGGTTAGCAATAGATCTTTTGATTCTTCAGAAGTTGGAATGAAATTGTGCCAAGCAGGTCAAGTTCTTAACTGGTAGATGTTGTGTTTTTATTTTTGTTATTTGAAGCAGAATGAAAATTGGTTATGATAATTGCAGGGGATACTATAAGTGCAGTAGTGTGAGAGGCTGCCCAGCAAGGAAACATGTAGAGAGGTGCTTAGAGGAACCTTCAATGCTGATAGTCACATACGAGGGTGAGCATAACCATGCCAAGTTCATAGCTTCTCATTCTTGGCAGACTTGAAATATCAGTTGAACTTGTTTGGAAAATCCCGGCGTAGATACAGCAGAGCCATACCTACCAATTTGTGGTTTGTGGTTTGTGGTTTTGCTTTGCTCTTGTGTATATTAATTAGTATTAAATTATTAATATGGGGTTAAATTATTACAAGGCTGTTTAGTGAAGGTTTTTAGTTATGGTTTGTAAGGTTTGAGCCACAGACCACAGAGCTAGACAGGAATACCCTTATAGTTTAAATGGTTTAGAAATTGGATTTCCTGTAAACTTTCTCTCTTTTCTACTGTAAGTCCTGATTAAACATCAGTATCAATTTCATCTCAATGCGACCCTATTAAGTGGCTGGGGTCTGCATTGAAGATTTTGCTGTATTTTCGATCATACTTGAGAGTACATGTAACCATGTATGTACATTGTGCAGTAGCTATGTTGGCGAATGAAAGAGACTAGTCTGTAGTCAGTACGCGAGAGAGTAACAACACTAGCAAGGTGGCACTGTTTACTTGTTAGTGCATAATGAATTTATAAGCATGAGAATCTCATTCCAGCATTGGGTTACGTTGCTTTTTCAGGGGGCTTTATTTATTGCGCACATACCAAATATTCTTACGCTGTGCTTTTGCTGCATTTGAGAATTGACTTCCTTTTTAAACACACACATATTCTACCCAGAATGCAAATGCAAATACTTGTTCTGTTTTTTAATACTCCAAATTAAAACAGAATTACATAGAGTAAGTCAATTTGTAAAATTTGGAATCAATTAGAAACTGGATAGAAAATCAATTAAGACTACAAGCTGGATCAATATCCATAAGTTCCAACCAATATTTAGCCTTTGTCTTGAATGTCTTGATGTTGTTGTTCATCTCTTTTCTGGATTGTCATCTTTATGCTTTCTTCTTCTTCTTCTTCTTCTTCTTCTTCTTCTTTGATTCAATCAACTCATGTTTCCCTACTCGGAATCTCTATACATAACCAACATAATAATACTTGATGTTCAAGCTAATGATTTAGGAAACCTATTCGATTCGAATTACAATTTATGAAATAATATCCCCATTATCCTTTTAATTACTTGCTCCCCAAGTTGGACTACGTACTTACAAACACGGTTTGTTTTCCTGATTTCCTAATCAATCACCTTCAATCTCATAATTAATTTAGGAAACAAAGTGTACGGGCAGCCCTACCGGCAAGCCGGTAGGACATCCCATATCACAAATAAAGATACAAAAGAAGCAATGCAGGTCAAGACCACAGTCGGTAATTGGGTCTGACTACCTAGAGTCGGCATTTTTTTGCCGACACCCACTTCACGGGTCTCGAAGGAGGATCCGAGACCAAAGGGTAATAACCCGTATCTTCCGTACAAAGGACCCGTCAATAAATATATACCCCCATTCAATGCAAAAGGTACATAATCAAACCCAATCATTAATTCTTATAAGCATCTATTATAGAGAAATCAGCATAATCTGACTTAAGCATCGGATGGGTAATTCTCGGATCACCCCCGAGGTTAGTTAACCATCTCATTGTGCAGGATACAGCAACAACGAGCATTAGAGACAAGTCAACCCTACCCTGTTCCAAATCCGCAACTAGAACAATTGGCGCTAGAAGGAGGGGAATCCCCACCTGAAAACAAACCTACAGTTGTAAAAAAACAAAAAATGGAAGGTACTCAGTCGGATTCAAACAAAAAGAGCAAAAAACACACCTCGAAAACAACCCCACAAAGCACACAGGCGGCTGCCAAACCAACCCCACCTCTAAAACCCATGCAGTCAGCGGGAGAACCGATTATAACGCCCGTTGAATCACAACCCAACCCCCATCTAGGAAGCCAATTGGGTGTTAGTAAAACCCCAAAATCGGTAGGCAACAAGAACAATGACACACCACTTCAGTTCCTGGGTACACGGACGACGACTCCGAGGCAGAACCTGAATTAAGCCCGATAAGAAACTCTATCCAAATACCATCAGAACTCACCGGCCAGTTCTCAGAGGAACAGTTGGCCACAACACAAGCGGTGATGACAGCAATGTCGGCCTTGAAATCAGGAAGGAAAACCAACACAGAACCTACACCCATGGAAATTCCAGTCCGTAACCAAGCAGCGGAAACCCCCGTCGGCCAAAAGAGGAAAATATTTCCAATAAGAAATCTATTTGGAGGTCATGATGTAGAACAACCCGAACCCCAACACAATAGGCATAATGTGGTCGCCCTGCGCAACCAGCCTGAAAACATGGTCATAGAAGAAACGAGAGAGGCACCCTAGAGATATTCGTTGCGCCGCTATACCATTCAACCAGCAAACTCACCCCTGTGCATGGATATCCTAGAAGAACCAATGGAAAAGTGAAATTCCCGCTCTGCAAGTATGACAGGTCAACCGACACAGAAGTCCATTGCACTATGTTCGAACAACATATGATGTTATATACTGACTCTGACGCCATGTGGTGCAAAGTGTTCCCTTCCACGCTCCTGGGGGTAGTGTCTGGTTGGTACAAAGGGTTACCAAAAGGATCAGTGTACAATTACCGACAGTTGGAGGCAGAGTTCATGCTCCGGTTCATCAGTCAGCGGCAGAGAAAAAAAACATTCAGGGAGCTAATGGCGATCACACAATGAAACGGAGAATCCCTGAGGTATTACCTCACCAGGTTCAACAATGAGTCAACAATCATACCCAATTTACAGCAAGAGATAGCCATCGTGGCCCTAATGAGGGGAATGAACAACTGCGAATTCAAGAAATACCTGGTAAGGAAGTCATTTACAGATTTGGGCAGCACGCTGGTAAAGGCCCATGAATACATCAAACGCGATGAACTCATGTCAATCCCAATCCATTCCCAACCAGCCATCAAAAAAACCATGTTCAAAGACCTGCCCAACCGAACATACAACTACAGCACGGAGGGTACAGGAGAGATAACCAGAGAAAAGAACACCAGGGGAAAGGGTATCAAAAACAGTCAGGGCAGGCCTATAAAACGAGTCATTTCAAGGGCGGGTCGTCCCCAAACTTAAATAAAATGGGTTGGTTCGGGTCATAAACAAGTCATATTCAGTCAGGACGATTCATGTCCCATTTAGCATAACCCAACCCCGCTCCGACCTTTTTAAAAAAGAAAATGAGTATACGAGTCACAACCTAAAACTACTTCGTACTCTGTATTAATATTCATACTTCCCACTGCACGTCATCCATTTAAAAAGCATCCTCATTCGAAACAATGGTTGAACGTCATTTTACTTTCAATCAATTTAGAAATCAAGCAAAAAGTTTGCTCTCCTTGTGTGACTAACGTACAAATTACATCACAAAGTAAACATATATAAAAAAAATCAAACAAGCGTAACAAATCAAAATCAACACAAAAATGATAAAATTTTAGGAGCATTAATATCATACATAATCACAAAATTAACCAATTTCAATCATTAATCTCACAAAAAATCACTAAATTAACAAGTATCTATTAACTCAAATCTAAAGACGGACAAACTGAACCAAATAAAACCCCCAAAACAATTGACAAATAATATTACGTATTAACATGATCATAACTCTTATAATTTATTTTTGATTTATTTTATTAGCTTGAATAGTCAACCTTGAGTTAAATGTGAGTTAAACTACCAGAAATCTAACCTTAAGTCCCAATTATTAACCCAAAAAAATAATTAAACTTCTAATTGGGTGAATTTTTTTTGTAAAACTTAGACTCCAATAATGGGATTAACTCTCATAGTGATTGTTAACGAAGTACATATGTTTTATTCCCTTAGAAGTTTGGACTAGTTCTCATCTATAACATGCTCCATCCGTGAAATAAACTTGTATTGATCATGTGCCATACACGGCTTTTGTTATGTTTTAAAAGTGAGTTTAACTTTTCAGTTCATCATAAAATAGTAAATGTATTCCATTTATGTGAGGGGGTCAAAAAAGAGGCGAGTTTCCAAATTAATGGCCCAACGACTTCCCTCGCGGATGTGGCAATCATATTAACTAAAATGGGGACTAACTATGGGTAATACCCCAATTTTTAAAACTCGATTAATTATGCTTAATTATTTTTATTTAGCTTAAAATAGTTTTAAATCCTAATTTCAAACTTTATTTTAATTAACGAAGTTTTATTTCGCTTGAATTTTAATATTGTTACACGATTTATTATTTTTCAAATTTTATAACTTAATTTCAAATTTACAAGCTTAAGCTACCTCTTTGAATCCTAATTATTTCGTAATTTATAAAAGATTTTAAACATTTATATAAATTTTATTTTTAAAACTAAATTTTGTTTTATTGGCACTTTATAAAAAAAATTATTGTGGAAATTAATTTTACTCAAGGTCATTTTCCATTTCCATTTGATATCCAAGAATAGCAATGAAATTCTAAAAATTGTCCCACGTTATAGATTTACCAAAATGCCCTTTTGACCCATTGAAACCAAGTCAACCTTTCTTTTCTCCTCTTCTCTGTCGTGTAATTTGGGCTACTGACAACCATGGTGCTTTCCATCTATTCTACTAGTCTTATATGCACGCGATGCGTGCGAGATAATATCAGAACTTTAACTGTTTATTGCAACTAATCACCCAAAAAAATATGCCACAAAAGTTGTTCATAAAATTCATCTAAAGAAAATTTACGCATATCTAAAACAGGATTACAGGCATGTCAAACTAATACAGCTTCAATGGGCCAATAACTTCAATGGGCCAATTCCTAGCAAATGGAGAAGCCTTGAATTGAACCCCCCTTAGTCAGCAAGAACGTAACGGTATATTCTGGTATGCAAACTTGAGAGTGGTAAAAGATGGAGTAATAAATACATGGAAGCTTAGAAGATGAATAACTCAATATCATGTGATAAGTTTTCCTAGAGTTTGAGTTTGTTTTCTCACCTTAGTTTTTGCTTTCCGGGAATGATCGAAGGAGTGAACTAAAACCATTGAATCATTTAGTAGCATATTGCATAATATTCTATACTGCAGTCTGCAAAATATCCATTGTTCTTTAATGATATTGTGATTCTGTGAGCCTGCAAGGCATCATAATCTTAACCAATGTTGTTCATTCCCTTAGACAGAGTAGAAAGAACTTCTTAGTTCTTACCGATATTAGATTGACTACCTGTTGGCTACAAACACATCAAAAACTTCACATCTGCACAAATAACACATACATATACTTCGTGTATGACAATGTAGTTCAGCCAACATGCGATTTTTTGAAAGTCCTAATATTTTCACATGCAAATTGATGTCAGTCTTAGTTCTTACTGCATTAAGATGACATTAACCTTTGGAGTTTGGACTGCAGTACATGTACATTAGGTGTATACACCAGATTTTTCTCCCCACTGCAGTTTAATTACACAGTTTAAACTTTTTCCTTCTTCAATTTTTTTTTTTAAGTTAATACAATCCAATTCAAGAAAGAAAGATTTAGCCTTGTCTATACCTTCAGCCAGTTCTCAAGTACACCGATATTTACCTCAAACAATAATAGACTGATTGTTACAGTCCTGATATGCTTTAAGGGAGTAATATAACTGTGGCACAATGGAAGTCTTAAATAAACAGAAAATTGGCTACCGACGCAGGTAAGATTTATCAGAATGAGTTCAATCATGGAAATTATGAAGAGTCACTTACATAACTGAAATTGACAGCAGCAGCAAGACACAAATTTGTTCAGGGAGTGTAAAAGTAACTTTCACCAGTGATGAATCGATGATGGCACCAATAACTTCAATGGGCCAATTCCTAGCAAACAGTGAAGGCTTGAATTGAACCTCCTTAATCAGCGAGAACGATATATTCTGAGATGCAAACCTGAGATTAAACATAATGGTTTCAGAAATGAGGTTGCAAAATAAAAAAAAATAAAAAAAAACTTAAAACAGAGTAATATTTTTTTAACTGGCAGGCATGCCGAAACTAAATCACATCCCAATACAAAATCAAAAACAAAACCCACATCAAAAAGCATACAAAATTCAGAAAAAAAGAATAAAAAAAACTCAAAAACGTAAAAGAAAAGTTAAAAACAGTTCATTGAACAAAGCTATTCAGTCAAAATAATAGACTTTGACAGAACATTTGAGACTTGGCAAGCAACACCATAAAACTAATAGGCTAATCTAGAATCAGAAATCATCCTCCTCTCCGGAAAAAAAAAACAAACAATTAAAGTCCATGTAAAAAGAGTAAGATATTTTTTTCAAAAAATGACATGCGTGTCTAAAAATCCCCCTAGAGTTGATAACCAAACCCAATCCTCGGGTTTATGATAGTATGATCTAGTGCTATTGCAAACATAATAGACTTAGATGAAACAATTAATTATTTAACTAAGCTTGAAAGCTTAGAAGCAATACAAACTTGAGGAGCTCATTTCCTCACATAAAACAATCAGTATAACCAATCTGTAGTGAATCACATAAATGCATAAACAGAAAAGGCAAGTGGGTACATCAAAGATGAAGCTGCAAGCAAATCATAGAAAAGCATTCTAAGACTGACATCCACTTACTTTTGGAGGGGGTCGCCATTTGGCAACAGGAATCTGCAATAACCTGTTTAATTTGAATCCTCTAACCTTCCATATATAAATTTGAAACCTCCACTACAACAAAATAAGCTTTTAATAGCGCTTTTTTCAATGAAAGACAGCGCTTTTAAAGCGCTGTTAATTAGCAGCGCTGTTAAAAAAATGACAGCGCTTTTAAAAAGCGCTGTCATTATTACCTCATTTAGCAGCATTCAATATATAAGCGCTATTAAAGCTTCAGTATGGCGGGAAATTTTATGATTAATTTAATTTAAATTAATTAATAGCGTGTAACTAAAAAGCGCTGTTTTTTAAGTGCATTTTTTAATTTTTGGTCGGGCTCTTTTTTAATTTTAATTTTTAATTATTAAATACCTGTAATAAAATATAAAAACATTTTAGAGCCTACACAAAGTAATAAAATTGAATATATATATAAGATCCAACTTCATTTCTATCATATCAAATAAACGTCTCAATGTCTCGTGCATAACTTAAAATCATATATGCCTAAATACATGTAGAATAAAAACACACTAGAAAACAGAAAGAAGTATCTTTGTCATATAGTACTTCTTTTAATTTCAAACCAATAAAATAAAATTAAAACGTTCTAGAGAAATTCTAGTCGAAAAACATAATTAATACATCACAATATTCACACGAGAAGAACATGACGCGTCCATTGAGCTCTGACTTCATCAATTTGTCCTTGATCGTAATTCGGAATATTGCAATCATGAAAGTACTACAAAATGATAAAATTAACATAATTAGTGACAATGCATATAATAATGTCTAGGCTTAATTGAACAAAGAAAAATACATACATCTTCAAATATTCGAGTTTGCTTATGGTCGATGATCTCTTTCATGTATCTCATGATCCATGACATTCTTTTGCCAAGGACACTACACAGGAAAAATACAATCAATTACTTTTGAAAACTTTAAAAAACAAATAAAAATTGCAATAAACATAAATCATAGGACATACTTGTATCTGTATCCACTTGGTAGAACATGAGATTATAAGCAGCTCCTGCCGAGGTTGTTTTCGTGACAACACCAACAGACTTTATCATCTCAACACTCAAAGGGAATATCAGATAAGACCGTGGAATATATTGGAAGAAAACAATCAATTGGAGTGCATTATAGGTGCTTCAATTCTTGATTTAGACAGCTTAATTGCTGGAATTATAAACCATATCACAATCTGCAGGGAAAAAACATAACAATTTTCTTTCCATATCAACCAGTAGACATTAAAATGTTAATGTTTGGTAAAAAAAACTAAGAATTAGTTGTACCTGAGGAAGAGGTAAAGCTGCAATGAGATCAATGAAGAAACCTGATCTGATATACCTCCTAGCAATCTCCTTCCTATCTAATACAAGTTCACCTCTTCCAAAGACGCGAGAGCTAGGTGCTACAAAAGCTGTACGGAACCTCACAAAGACATGTAACATGTATAAAAAAATCAGCAAGTGATATTTCATTCAACCGTATTCTAATAGAAGCCTGTACCATAGAAACTAAAGAGGATCATTAGCGAGTTTTCCCAGAGACCTAGACACTGGTTAAGATTCTTTAGGAACACTTGAGATCATACATAGCCCACATAAACACATTGGACCAGGGATTCAATGCACTGTTTTTCAGAAAATGAGTGAATATTGAACTTTCAGAAAGTACCCAAATTTGTAAACTTAACCAATGCCGATTACTGATGAAACAGGTGCCGGACAGGAATTAATACCCACTTGCACCTGTTTCAACTCCACCTTTTGAACAACAATTTTCATCCTCACAACTCGATGTTTAGTGCATTAACCATTTAATTCATTCTGCATAACAAGAACGAAGACTAAAACAAGGCAACCAATCAAATTTTATTCACATAAAAGAAAAAGCTACAAGAACACGTATTGTATAAACAGATTACAGACTACAGACTGCAGTAATACATTTGATCCATACACTATCAGACCCTGTCAACGTCACATCATCACTAGCTAGTCAGAAATCAGTAATTCTGTTTCAATTTTTTAACTACATTCTCCTGATAATTCCTATTGTACTGTATGTAGGGTTCTGCACACCCTAGTACTCCCTACTCTCTGCAGCCTACTCTTGCTCTCTCTCTCCTTTCCTTATGCCTTCTGAAAATGTACTTTTCACTCTTTTTCTAATTGTTTTTTATTTGAATAATTTCTGTTACTCTGGCCTCATCTTATAAATATGATCCTGATGTTTAAAGTCTTAGTCTTAACCTGAGCAGTGACTAGATACAAGATCGATACTATACACCTATTGGGGAGGGAAAAAGATATGTGTCTCATACGTGACAGATACTATACACATATACTGCACATAACCCTCGATCTTTCAAGATCAAGGCACTCTATTCTTCATTGTTATGGGGCAATCAAGTTTAACAAGCTAGAATCATTTGTAAATGAATACCTTGGTTGAAATCTTGCACCGAGGAAGCAAGAAAGAGCTCACGCTCTAACTGCTCATTAGAGTAATTTGAAGGTTGTGCAGGCTCTTCAGGTGATACTATCTCTGGTATCGGTCCATACAAGTTCTCCATCATGCTAGGGTTGAAGAACACAACAACTGAGACCCGTGGTTCATGCCAAGGATTAGCATACGCTCGGTGTTCTACACTCGTGTACTTATCATTCGAGAGGAGCTGAATATAAAACATGACCAATCAACTTTAACAAACTGAAACTAGTTATATAAGAGAAAATATAGGAATATGTTTTTATACCTGAAGCAAGTCGCCAACATTGATAACAAGTGCACCTTGGATTGGCTTGACATTAACCCATTTCCCCTCATGTTTAACTTGCAACACACCAACTTGATCCTGCAGTAACAGTGTGAGAATGCCAGGATCGATATGGGACGCGATCCCTACTTCCCAACTGTCTTCTTGGGCTCGGGACAACATGGATAATAGTGGCCAGCCATAACTCTGCCTCCTGAACATGACATCTCTTTCAACTTATTAGCCTCTACTCCCAATCCTTGAGAGAATAGCCCAAGAGTGTCTCACCTAGCTGTTTAACTTCCTTATCCCACTCACTGCCAGAATATAGAATTGGAACAACATCATCTATCAGAATTATTCTCTCCAGAGGATTAATCAGATCAGCTTGTAATTAAGGTTTGAATGTGACTGCACAAAAATATGAGCCAACGGACTCAGGACTTGCAATAATAAGAAAAAAAAAACCAAATTAAGCTAGAAAGCTACTTCGTGGCACATGGAAATAGTTCATGAAAGCCATGTCTACACGCTAGCTTATATAATTAAATCTATAGACAGTGATACACTGGTTAATAACATTAAAGCTATACCAAAACCAACCTATCCAACTTCACTAAGCAACGCATACGCGTTCACCTTCTTTACTACAAATTCAGGTGGAGCACACCAAGGACGAGGGCCCTAATTAGTACAAGGAACCACTAGAGACCATAAATTTAGGAATTATATCCCAAAATTATCAGCAATACAGGAAATTATGAAGTATATATTAATTTTTTTAATCAAATATAGGATTAATCATAATCAAATTCACAGCTTCCATAAAAACGCTATTTACAAGAAATTAATGTGTTATACCATCAGTTCGAAAAGTAGGAGGATCTTTCTCCTTGAGCTCCATCAAAATCCTCTTAGACTGCATCCCCTTAAAACCAAAAAAATCAAAATAGACCAAGTTAGATCTTAGCTAAAATCATCGAATAAACTTGTCAAAATCTACAAATTATGGGAAAAAAGAACACCAAATTCAACAAAAGTAAACCAGCATATCGCAATTAAACTGCAATTAACAAATTCCAAATCGCAAACTCCTAATTGACAAACGTGTAAAACGAAAATCCCAATCCTAACGTCCATACCACAAATAAGAATATAACTCATTGAAATTTCAGCACAACTTACCAATAAGAAGAAGAACCGCAAAACTGCAAATGAAATCGACAAATTCTGGATTGAAGGGAACTCGGCTATTTTGGATTGAAGGGAACCCTAAATTTTTGATTGAGGGTTCGAATTGGGAATGAAAAGTGTAGTTTTGCGTTCTGGAGAAATTTCTGGGGAGATAGAGATGAACCGCATAGATCGTGGCCTCGGGTCGTGGGTGTGACCGACTGACTGGTGAATGGTTTTTGTGTGCGTTATTGTGTCTTATTTTTCTTTGGGTAAAGAGTTAAGGAGTACACCGAATGTTTCAACAACACATTAATAAAAAACGATGTATTATACTTTATTTGATTATAACAACATCATTTTTTCATAAATGCTGTGAATTAGATGCTGTTAATTTGGCAGCCTGACCTGATGTGCACGGCAGACAAGGTCTAAATCATGCTTCTGAAGGAACTCGGTAACCTTGTCAGCACCAAATGTATATGAAACTCCCCTATCATTCATACCCCAGCCTTGGACGTCTTTGCTAGGATCTGACCAGAGAAGGTCACACAGTAAACCCGTATCAGGCACATCATTAGGCCTCTACATATTCCGTACCTGATCCAAATTCTGTAGATCGGGTGAGAGACCTCCATAGAATTTTCTCATCGATGAGGGATGCAACTGGTATACAGTTAAAACTTTCAGTGAAGACTTTCCACAATCTAACATTAAGTCTTCTCTTGCATTCGTCATAAAATCCATAGATACGGTTTATGGAAGCACATTCGTGGTTTCCCCTCAAGAGGAAGAAATTTTCAGGGTACTTAATCTTATACGCAAGAAGAAGGCAAATTGTCTTCAGGCTTTGTTTGCCTCTGTCAATATAATCACCCAAAAATAAGTAATTTGCTTGAGGAGGAAATCCACCATACTCAAAAAGTCTTAGGAGATCAGAATATTGGCCATGTATGTCACCTGCGAGTCACATGCAAATATTCAGTCAGACATGAAATTCAACACTTTAGCAATCACAATAAATCAAAATGGAAACTATATGGTGTTCATTTCTGGAAGAATCGAAGATTTTTTTTTTGGCTTTTAGGTAATGATGAATGGCTTATTAAATTGTCGGTAGGTCTTAAGTGTTGTATTAGAACAGATGGGGAATACATATCAGATCATGTGTCAATGAGAAATAGTCTCTCTGTAAATGCTGAAGGCTTAACTATTCTTTCAAGATCGCAGCAAAAGACATCCCTATTCCCTAACAAGTATACAAGGCCTAAAACAGGTAACTCAACATGTAGCCCATACCAAGGTATACTGAAGGCACAATGGTACAAACAGGAATCTCAAATTCAAATGCCCTTATTATTCCTCTCTCTCTCTTCTTTGTTTCCTCGCCATTTTCTAAACTCCCTTTCACTTTTTTCCAATCATTATTCATCAAAGAACTTGTGAAAACTGGAAAATCTGAAGCTAAGATACTTTTGCGGATAAAATACCATCCACCTTGCTTGTAGTAACAGCACATAAAAATACTATCCACCTTTTAGATAAAACACCAGCCAATACACAATCAAGTGAAGAGCAGGAATCTCATGTCAGGTCATAACAAGGTAATATAGCTAAATTAGTTGAAGCTAGTGTAAACTGAATGTAAATTGAACCATTAAAACCCGCGCCTGACAACCTGCCATACACAATAAATAAACGCCTAAACGCAATGTAGGGTTGGTGGCTATTTGTGAACTACTCTGTAAATCATAAGTTTTCCTGTCTTGCTTGGTTATGTCATTTGGGTTGATTCACAGCTTCACTGGTAATAAGGCATGCCCTTGTTTTGATAAATTGTAACCACACAACAAGAAACGAAGAAATTGCAACAACAACAACAATAACAACGTTGTAATCCTCATCCCTAAAATAATATTTCTAAAATTCACAAAACTAGAGAGTTCTAATTAACCCCAAAATCCAGCATAACTAGGTGATAAACAAGCATATCAAATTGCTAAAAAAACTAGTAAAGTTACAATTGAAAATCCTGAAAAACGCAATTGAATTGCTAATTTAGAAGACACTTACAATTGATAATTCAATCACACCCAGCCGAGTAATATGTTGGCCAGATAATATGTCGCCGCTCAGAAACGTTCGCCGGAGAAGAATTGAAAATACAAAAACTCTGAATTCCGATTGAGGGGAACTCTGAAATTTTGGATTTAAGAAATTTTGTTTTGAGTAAACTTGGATTTGGATTGGGATTGAAATTCGATTGGGAACTCGTAACTGTGGACGTCGTGGTGGGAGAAGGAAGGAAGATGCAGAACGTGGGAAGGAAAGCGGTGCATAGGGTTTTGGTTCTTTAATTTGGTTTTGGCGGTTGGTGTCAATTTTTTTTACAATAGACTTTCTTTTTTCGTTTTGATAAATTAATAAGGTTATTAATCACAGCGTTTATCTTTAAACGCTGTATTATAGTAAGGTCATAATTAAGATTGCTTATTTTAACAGCAATATAAAATAAAGTGCTGTTATTTAATAAAAACAATAGCGCTTTTTGATAAGCGCTATAAATTCGGCGCTGTTAATTAGTGTTTTTGTTGTAGTGCTCTAAACTTGAACAGTTAATGCATTCAGTTCGTTTCTAGCTGTGACCTCCCAAGCTACTAATTCCTGTAGAGCCGATCTTAAATATCTTGCCTGCAATAGACAAACACGTGATTAATATTTTGAGATGCAAAGGAAACATACCGGAGAACAACTATGCAACATGAGGAAACAGTTCTGACTTCCTCAAAATACAGAAAAACTTATCATAAGTCTTGGATGTCTATGATTATTAAGTCTGAATTCCAATTAAGAAACAACATTTCACAATTTCAGTCCATGATTGATAGCTTCAAAGATAAATCCGTGACAATAATCTCAACCTAATTCTTCCAAATAAATATTTTGAAATTTTTCAACAGCAAAGAACGCGTAAATTGTGATGAAAATAGCTAAAATTAGCAAAATGATTATGATCAAACAAATTGAAATTACAGCAAAATATCAAATCATAGGAATTGAAATGGCTAATTCAATTAGGAAGGCAAAAATTTGAGCAGGTAACTTCAGCTCAAGAAATTAAACCCCCAAAATGCAGGGAAATCAAAGACTAATCAGCAAATTTCCAGAAATTGGGATTTATCAAAATGAAACAAAATACCCGAGCAATCGAGAATTCATATAAATCTCTATTATTTAATTCAATTTAATTTTCTCATTTTATTATGATTTTATACAAATCACACATTAACAAATGAATTCACCAAAAAAAAACTGAAAAAATAAAATCACTTGCGAAAATTTCCAGAATTTCAATCAACATTTCACTAGATAATATGAGAAAATGAGAAAAGAAAATCGAGAGGAAAGAGGAAAACGACCTGATTTTAGTGAGGAATGCGTCAACGGAGTTCTGGGAGATTTGAGAGAAAACTCCGTTATGTTATGACGGAAATCCTTGAGAAAACGTCGATTGTGACCTCGGTTGTTGATCTCCTTCAAATTCTCGTCCGAATACTCGCCCTCGATGGAAGACCGGCGATAGGAAGCGAATGAGGATGGAGGCGATTAGGAGGTGGACGACGGCGAGGAAGTGAAACCTAGGAACTCTAACCCTAGAAGAGGAGAGAGAAAAGTGAGAGAGGAGAGAGTCGAGAGACAAAAGTGAGGGGCTCAGCAATCCGTCAACCATCCATGAACAATGAAAGGAGGGTATATTGGTCATTTTGCAAGTGGACACGAAAAGTTACTTTACCAAAATGACTCAGGAGCTGGCTTATATAATAGAGATGTAATGTCTCTAGCCTTGCTAATTCACTCCCCTAAATCAGTAGCTTTCATCACTCATTTTCTCTATTTCTTACATTTGTCATCTAAAATTTCTGTAATTGAGCTCATTAATTACATATATGAACTATCCCATTGCTATAAATAGCTCCATTAAGTCTGCAAAATCAAAACATTTCATTTTTAATTTTTCACCATTGAAAACCATAGAGTTCATCCCCATTACCTTCGTTTCGGTTTCAAACCACCACAACCACCATGAACACCGCCAATACCACCGCCACCACTGGAGCCACCCTCTTCGCCCCCTTTTCGGCGTAATGCCGCCTGCAAACCACCATTACCCAGACGCTTTGCCACCGTGAAAACCTCCGTCCGACCACCACTCCAACTCCCCTACACTCTTCCCCTTATCCTCGGCTTTCTCTCTCCCTGCCGTCGCCCTCCACCGCGCCCAACCAGCAGCGCTGCCAGGTTGGTGCACTACTTCTGCCGCGCCTTCCCCCACCCCCCCGGTCGACCACCCAACCGCCCCTTTTCTATCTCTTCCCCTTTGTGCCTTGCTTTGCTTGCCCTGCTTCGAACTCCCATAGTTCCAGTAACCAAAGTTTCAATAGGAAACTTTTGGTTTTATTCCTTATAAGTCAACCCATAGATGAAATAAGGCCCACTAACATTGGGTAAGTGATACTACACTCCTATTTTGAATAAGTATTTTACTAAATTATGTTTTATAAGAATAATTTTAGTTAAGTACTTTAACATTATTAAAATACTATGAATTTTAATGCTTACTAAATAATTACTAATTATTATTTTTCAGAAAGAAAATACATTTCATTATTGAATTTTACTTAAATTGAGTTTATAATATTTACTTCAAAAATATTAGTTTTAAAGTGTGTATCGTTTTAATATTTATTCAACAATTTAATCTTTTGAAAGAATTCGGATTCGGAGCTCAGGAAGAACGAACCAAGGCAAAGGCTTAGCAAATCGCAAAATTTAGGTAACGGTTATTGCTAGTACCCGCAATCCCTTCTAAATGTATTTATGTACGAATAATGTTACGAACGATTGATGTTTTATAATGTAGTTTTATGATTTGCGGGATTACAAGTATGATTTGATTGAATTGTTTTATGATAATGCACCTTGATGAAAAGTATTGATTTAATGAATTATTATTCGTGAAAGAAACGATTCTATGAAATAACGATATTTAATGGTTTTATTGAACTACCCTGAGTGAATGAGATTTTCCTGATTAATGTTCCATTAAAAGAAATGTAAACATGATAAATGAAAGTGTAAGAACTGGTCAACTTCCCCTGATATGGAACCAAAGTGAAGGAAATAATGCCCTTGGTCCAAATATGCATTTAATGCTAAGTCTAATAAATGCGGTTCAGTATTAATTAACAAATTAATAATTCAGTGAGATCAAGTGAAATGAATGCCTAGCTAGAGGCCGCTTCAGTTCAAGTGGAACTAATAATATTAATCCACAACTTACTCTTAACTGAACCCGTATGGTCACACAAATAGTACGTGAACAGATCAAGTATTTAAGTGAATATATTATTCATTAAGTAATCCATTTATGAACATTCAGAAACGACGGATCTCGATTCCAGTGGGAGCTGAAATCGTCAAAAGGCGAAATAAAGAATACTCCGGAAATGATGATATTGCTGGAAACGGAAATATGGTTCATGACGGAATTATAAATATTATCCAAGTCGTAGATCCTTACTTGGAGTAATACCGGACTTCCCGAAGGCAATGAAGAGGGGTCCGACTTCAGCATGTCAAGGCCCATCTGTGGACACCTACTTTTGTCCCCATTCCCGAAAGGGAAGGTTCGATGATGAGAACATAAATCTCCACTTGACAACGCATCTCCTATAAAATAACGAATCTCAATTCCCCTTTTCATTTCACCCGAAACCTGCTATTTATAGAAACTTGCTATTTATGGAAACCTGCTAAAAATAGTAACTGCCGTAATGGACAGTTGTTAAAAGTGACAAGTCATAAAAGATAGAAACCTGTCAGAATTAGGTGTTGCACTCCAACATAAATCCTAAATGAGATAGAAATTGCGAGATGATCCTATTCCTAATACGATTCGAAAATAAGAGTTACGCATTAATTAAAATCCTAACGAGCCTAGAGTTCGTAACGGGCCCAGATGCATTCCATCATAAAATTAATACGCACTAAAAGACTCGATTAAAGTCTCACGCACTCCGGATTCTAAGAATCCTAATGTGACAAAGAAACGGCCCAGACCCTATTTTCAACGCCTGGCTCTGGGCGCCGAAATCTTCGGCGCCCAGCCCTGGGCGCTGAAATTACCTGGGACGTGTTCTTTCCTAATTCCTTGTGGATTAGAGTTCTACAATTCTATCTTTCCACGAACTCTTTTCTATAAATAGGGCCCTAAGTTCGACGTGAAAAACACAACACACAATTATTATTCTGAGTATTGACTCTAAACCCCTAAGCCTAAGCCTCACGCTGCAAAACTGATCACGCGTTTTGTCGCAATCGATCCAAACATCGAACAGAACGTATCCTGTCCTATAATTTGAGATTCGTTAAATAAAAGGAGAAATAGCCAAGTCAAAGTGGTTAGTTTTCTCAGAACCGTGACGCACCTCTCAAGGGTGCGTCGTAATGTGTCCCTTTTCCATGGTTTAATTGCTTTCCTCGCCCTTTTATGAACTGTTAAACTAATTAAATCTGATTGTTCTATCACGCCTAATAAAGATAATATCTTGGGAAATTGGATTATCATGCTAGGTCCCTTAAAACAATCTAAATCAGATAATCGCGCTCGATCTAGTACTATATGTTGCATATTGTTAAAATCAACTCAGATTAGTTTAATAGTTAACGCATGTCCCTTCAATTATTTATGCTGAGCTAGTAAGGATATCCTGCCTCTGGAGTTATCGAAGAGCGAGTACTCCTCTCGGTAGTTACAGTCCCCCGAACCCTCAATCTTTACCTTGCGGGTGTATGTTGAGAGATCCCCACACCAGGGATCACAAGGGAACCTACGGCCGTCGTGGTCAAACATAATTGCACTCCCTTTATGTCACGATAACCGGGTTTTGTCAGTATTTCTCATTGTCGTTAAAAACTGAATGACGACTCCTATATTACTAGTCAATTGGGTGTAAACTCACAGGAAATCCAATTACACTTGATTTGACAAAAAGAAACGTCACACCCACGAGGGACAAGGTCACGCATTAGCCTCGTGCTTTTTCGACCCCCTCACAATGGCGACTCCACTAGGAAAAGTGAAGGAAATACTCGTGCTCGTAGGTAATCAAAATAGCCGAAGGGTGAAACGATCCTACCCCGCGTTTTTTTCTTCATCAAGTTGGGACGACCTGAAAATCAGCATATTAATGTGAACGGACAGTACCGCATAACGTATCTTGGCTCCCTCAGGGAGTTAGGACTAAGGATACCCATCGCCAACCGGGGGGTGCATACGCTTCGAATGTTGTCCACTCGGCACTTTCACTAGTAGTACACCCGTCCCAAACCCAATCGCTCGCCCATTAGGTCCCTCTCATTGGTGCATGCCCCCTTGGCTTACATCGTGATTGGCCTCTTGGGCGAAATTCGTCTGTTGAAGGCACTACCTCGACTGGGGCATGTGTTGGATCTGCGATAGAAGCGGTACCAAGCCAGGCGCAGAAACTACCCATAGAAGCCTATCATAAACTACATGACATATTATTAATGCCTCATGATGTAATGTTAGTTATGTGTAGCGAAATATGTGATTGTGTGTGACAAACAATGTTAGAAAACCAACGACCTTAAAAAATTGCCCAAACATTCATAAACCAATTGGCCAAAGAGTTATACCGAAATACGAGTTCCGCAAACCCGAACGATCGCCACGAAAATAAGCGACGCTCGGGATGGCCAGTAACGAATCCCACAAACGTTGCACAATGCGTAAGGACGTTATTAGGCAAGCACGCTAAATCAAAGTCGCATAAACAAAAAAAATAGACGTGAACAGAAAACGAGAACCAACCAGGGATGCATTTTCAACGCCCCTGGCTGGGCGCCAAAATTTCTCACGCCCTACGCTGGGCGCTGATGTTGCTGCCTGGCCATTTGGTCAGGCACAACAGCCTCGGTGCCCGCGCAAAAAATATGTAGCAAAAATAAACCGTTCGTAAAATTTGCTGCAAGGGCGTATGAAAAGCACTCGATTCTTAAAGCGACTAAAAAAATATATAAATAACTCTTCGAGTCGTTGTTAGGCCTCCTACGACGAGAATGCTCGGCACCAAAATCGAACATGCCAACAACTATGAATGTCACAATGGGCAAGTGTTTCGAAAATCCAAAGAATGACCAAAAGAAAGAACCAAAAGTGTACCAACAAAAGAAAGAGCGAAGAAACCAATAGAGAGAGTCAAAGTCTAGACTAAGTAATGCTCGAAACTTTGGGGCCTAAACTTTAGCTTATCTTATGCATAGGACTGGTCCTGCCACTTGGTGCCGATCGGGATATCAAAGGTTAGTGCGTCTCGAAGATACATCGCCAACACCAGGTTTAGTGACTCCAAGCTCCGTCCGTCATCCCTCATTTCAAGGATCTCCGATTCCCCAACCTCGATTCGCACCCTCAAACATGTCCATTGAAGAATTGCGAGACCAGATGGCCCAAATGACCCATCTCATGGGCCAACTGAAAATGGAAAACGAAGCCTTAGCGGCTGCACAAGCCAAAAATGACCTCGATAACGAGAAGAGGATTGAAAAAATGGTCCTACAGCAAACCATGGGGAGCAAGTACTTCTCCCTTGATCCTGAACCTTTTCCTGGCAAACTACCAGAAAAGTTTAGTTAATCTGACTTACCAAAGTTTAAAGCCACGGACAATCCCCGTGATCATCTATTGAGCTTTGTGAATGCTATGAACTTGAAAGGCGTGGATAAGTCCATGTATTTACCTGCCTTTCCTTTGTCCTTGGAACCTGTGCCACTCAAATGGTACTACCACCAGGACCCTAAGCTCTTCCCCACTTGGGAAGACTTTGTCAATGTCTTCATCAAGCAATACTCGTCAAACATGGATTTTCAAGTCACCATGCGCGAGCTGGAAGTTCTCTTCCAAAAGAAAAATGAAGGTTCCACAACCTACTTTGCTAGATGGAGGGACCAGGCGGCCCAGCTAATCAATAGGCCTCCCGAAACAGAATTGGTCCAAAAATTCATTGACAACCTGGACCCGGCTTACAGACAACACCTTAGGTACCTGGGACTTGACACTTTCAAAAGAGTTTATGATGTGGGAATAAAGATCGAGGATGACCTCGCAAAAACAATACAAAGTAAACCCGCATACAAAAGCAACGCCTACAACAGGGGCAACACATCCCAAGCCCAAGAACGTAGAGGAGACTCCCGCCTGAAGAAACCCTGGAAGATGGGTCCGAGACCGAAAGTTTGCCCCACTCGGGTCGACTTTGGTACAAGCCTTTGAAAGACTAACCAATCAAGGAAAGTTGAGGCCTATAGGCCCCACCCGTGACCCTCCTGTCAAGAACAAATATTGGGTCGAAGGTACTTACTGCAAATTCCATCAAGGAAATGGGCATGACACTGAAAACTGCTGGGGCCTAAAACATACGATCCAGGACATGATAGAGGATGAAGTGATACCGCTCCCTAACGTTGGCAGACCCAACAACAACAAAAGCCCACTCGGCTCTTGTCACCTCTCTCTCGACCAACCAGAAAATGAGAACTTCAACCCTACGGTGTATATTACACCTCAAGGTGCACCACTCGTTGTGGTCCCTATGGATCGAATCGAGAGAGAAGTGTGCGGTGTGTGGGATGATGATACTGAAGATATCTACCTTTCTCAAGTCTCGGGCCAGGACCTCTTTACTGAAACTTGGCCCGGGTATGCTCTCATTGACACCACCCCTCAGGAACCCGAAGTTGACAATCTCACCCGATCCGGAAGGATATATCAATCGGATATTCGCCCACCTCCTATGGACGATATCCCAGTCAGACAAACTCCTGAGAATGGACGGCACACCACCGTCGCGGAAGTCATTGAAAATCCTCTCTTGAAGCAGCTAAAAAGAACCAAGGCCGAGATTACCATCTGGGACCTCATGTGTACTTCAAAGGAACATCGTGAAAAGCTTATCCGCTCACTTGACCTCATCTCGGTACCTACAGATATCACACCTGACTCATTGGTTAGCCACGTCACGAGAGATGCTGGAGAAAAGGCCATAGTTTTCACTGACAAAGACTTGCCCAAGGAGGGGGGTGCTCATAATAAAGCCCTCTATCTAGTGGTCGGATGCAAAGGACAAAATATCCCCCTAGCGCTCGTAGATAACGGTTCAGCGATTAACGTTTGCCCATTGCGAATCGTCCATTGCTTGGGGCTAGGAAATGATGACTTCCAAACCTCCACGCAAGGGGTACGAGCCTATGATAACTCTCGAAGGCCTGTGTTGGGAAAAATCAACCTTACCATACAAACCGGGCCTGTGGCACGCACCACAGAGTTTCAAATAATCGACATCAAGCCCACTTTCAACCTCCTCTTGGGGCGACCTTGGCTCCATGACTTAGGAGGTGTGGCTTCTACCTTGCACCAAATGGTTAAACTTAACCATAACGAGGTAATACTGGAAATCCGCGCCCCTCCCCTCGACGTCAATTGTACTATGGTTGGAACGGCCGAAACTGCAGACGACCTTTATGGGTTTCAAATGGATGAAGCAATCCAGTTCGTCGAAGATTATGATCCAGCATTCCTAGACCCGCGCGCATCCCGAGTCGTCCCTAGAATGCTGTTAGCTCAAGGTTATTTCCCAGGAACCCCATTGGGCATAAGGAAAAAGGAATGCACATTCCATCCTTTACCCAACAAATCTACTCCCTTTGGCTTAGGCTATGAACCAACGGAGGAAGATATTGCTGACTGTCTGTCTAGGCTACGCCTCAACAAGGCCAAACAAACCACCCTCCTTCCCCCATATCAAAGGACCCTTAACGGGATGTTCATTCGGGAAGGAGAAGAACACCCATGCTGTGATTTCCCTGAACCCTTCGTTCAGGATGGCTTGCTAAAACCCGGATTTGAAATTTTCCATGACTGCCACACCTTGGGTGAGGCACCCCACCTCACCAAGACCAAAACAGCTGAAATATTGGACAATCAGGCTCTATGGACATTGTTTAACGAATCGAGGCCTATGGAGGACGAGACTGTGATGACTACCCTAGCTTTACAAGATGAAGGTTTCGATCCAACCCGGTTAATCTCTCCTGCATCAACACTAGAAGAGATCGAGAACGGATGGGTGAAGACATATCAGTGGGTCTACGCAAAAGGAATAGAATTCAAGATGAGTACCGGTGAAGGACCAAAGTTTTACGAGACTAAACCCAAGGCTTGAGCCATATAGAGCACCATAGTAAAAAGCGCCTAGTAGTTCTTTAGATTGGTAGAAAAAATAAAGGCTTTAGATGGTCCTAAGACCCCTAGAATATAGGTTAATTTCAGTGTGTTTTCCTTACTTTCCAAATTAATAAAGGCGTAATATTCCTCCTAAAAACCTTATTCCTAACACTAAAAGAGCACCAAACGTACTTACAAAGAGGCGGCCCACTCTAGGCCCAATAAACAAGGCCCACTCGGTCTTGAATCGTGACATCGAAATTCATCAAAAGAGAACCACATTATCATATTACCAAAACATAAGGGTCTAACCCATGCAACCCAAAGAAAGCAAAAGAAACCATACAAATGTTGCTCAAAAAAAACTCATAAAAATAAACGCCGCCCCCGGCATCAACACGCACCTCAGCCCACTCAAAAGCCTATACAAAGATCTTCATATCCTCCACACACTAACCCCATTCTCAAAACTGTTTCGAGTCACGAATAGAAAAAATTAATCCGGACAAAAATGCGTCTCACGCTAACAGTCAAAAAAGCCTCCGAAATAGCCTCAAAATTGATTTTAATACGAGTAAAAAAGCAAAAGCACAAAACAAAGAGAAAAAAATAAGTGCAAAAACATGTGAAGCAAAGCGTCAAAAAACGACCGCCCAGAAGTCATTTTCAGCGCCCAGGGCTGGGCGCCGAAATCTTTGACGCCCCAGCCTAGGCGTTGAAACTCTCTCCCTGCCTAACTTTTTTTTCTTCCCAGAAAGTGTTCGTCATTTTATCCGCACATAACGGAAAAATAATGAACACTTGGGGGGTACAACACGTATCTAGATATGCATACCAAAAAATAGCCGTACAAAAAAAAACACATGGAATTTCATTTTTATACACGGCTTACGGCAAAAAACAGCAGACGGAAATAATGACGATACTTCACTCATTTGACCGATTAAATAATATGTTTCCACCTCAGGGCATATATATTAAGATCCGGCATCCTAGAATTTATTCTAGCTAGAACTACGCGCGACCTGATTCTAACAAAGATACGTAGGCAATCCTATTTATGGATTCGGTCCAATTAAATAGCAAAATATATATACATTGTGCAAAAGTGTTAGACATATATGAAATATAAAAAAAAGGGGGAGAAGCAAAAACGAAAGTAAAAAAATAATAATAAAATACGCCTTTATTAAAGAAATAATAAGAAGGAAAACAGAAAGTGCTAAGAAGGAAAAACAAACACAACTGGAATAAACAAAGGGCACCTACACCCTAGCAGGAACTACACTATTCTAGTTCTTCCGGATCATCAAATAAAGACTTGTGAGGGCAAGGTTTGCCGGATCCACCCCCACAGTCTTCTGCGCTGCCCCTATATCAATCTCCATAAGAACCGGCTTCCGGACACTAACTTCCAAAGATGCCAAGACTTCAGAAACATTCTCAGTTACAGCCTGCTCAGCCTCAAGGGCACAGACAATGGTGGGAGAAGGATTATCAACATCAACTAGATTAGTCACTGTTTCTGCAGGCGGCTGAGCCTTCCTAACCCATACATTGTTCCGGCGACGATCTCCGCGAGAGCTTGCATTTCTTTTAGCAACGGCAGACCCCTTCGTGTTAGGCATCTTCTTAGGCCTAGAACTGGAACGGGGAGGAACTTCCTTTCGCTTTCGATCAGGACGAGCTTTCACAGTCTTAATACCATGGGTGCGAGGATTGGCAGAATCACGGCCCTCATATCTAACCCGAATACGAGGTATCAAAAGCTCAGCCGGCTCCCCATTTCGAGCCTCGGTCCTCACAGCTTTATCATCGGAGCTCATCCACAACTTATAGTTTTCAAAAAGACCCACAAAGCCATTTGTAGTTACGGCCCAACGCGGGAGACCATCATAATACTTAGCCCATGCTTGAACCCGTGCTTGTGAAAAGGCCGCTACTTTAGGTGGTACCGTATCAGAAAAGGGGATGGTCTGCCTTAAGCCGTATTGACGCATGACTCGGTAAGGAAAGATATAAATGGGTCGGGATAGCCCCAACAAAGAAACATAAACCGATACATCAGAACCCCCCGTCATAGTAGTCAAACCCCACCACGGTACCACCCACTTAATAGAACAGATACCATGAGTAAAAAAGGAGGCCCACTCGGCCTCGTCCTGGCCTCGGTGCAAACACTTCCGGTTACCCAAGGCTATAGGGCGATAGTGTTTAGGATCGGCAGGAATTTCTAAGAGCCTAAGTCGTTCCATGAGCCAAATCTGCAAAAAACGGGTACGATCAGATCAAAAAATAATAAATAAACAAACGAAGCCTGGGGCGCAGTTTCAACGCCCAGGACCAGGCGCCAAAAATTCTAACGCCCATCCCTGGGCGCTGAAACTCAGCTCCAGGCAGGACGAGTAAAAAGAATGCAAAAAAAAAAGATGCGCAAGGAAAAGATCGATTACCTGCAGTAATAGGGGGCTTCCCTTAAAATATTCAGATTTGGCATCCTTCTTCAGCTCATCCGCACTCAGCAAGGTCTCGGCAACAAACAACGGTATGATAGAATAACAACTTTCCATATGGCTAATCAAGGGGATCAACCTTATGTCACCGAACTCACCATTGTTATTCGACAGCAAATAATGATTCAACAAGCAAAATACAAGGGCTCGAATGTTCAATTTTTGTTCGGTCATATTGTTACTAGGTCTAAAATGATGTTTTACAAGTTTTGCCAAATTAACCTCATCACCTACAACAATCTCAGCAAGTGTGTTAGCATCTAGTCCTAGGAAAGCCCCTATGGTTTTTTTACCCTCTTCATGAAGGAAATAATGCCCTTGGTCCAAGTATGCATTCTATGTTAAGTCTAATAAGTGCGGTTCAGTATTAATTAACAAGTTAATAATTCAGTGAGATCAAGTGAGCTGAATGCCTAGCTAGAGGCCGCTTCAGTTCAAGTGGAATTAATGATATTAATCCACAGCTTACTCTTGACTGAACCTGTAGGGTCACACAAATAGTACGTAAACGGATCAAGTATTTAATGGCATTAAATACTCCATCTATGGATATTCGGAATCGACGGATCTTGGTTTCAGTGGGAGCTGAGATCGTCACAGGCAAGAAATGAATACTCCGGAAACGATGATATTGCCGGAAACGGAAATATGGATCGTATCGGAAATATAAATATTATCCAAGTCGTAGATGTTTCCGGAAACATGGTACGTATCGGAAAATATTATCGGAAATGGAAATATTGCCGGAAACGGAAATATTGTCAGAATCGGAAATATTATCGGAATCGGAAAATAATTCCGGAAACGGAAATATTAAATATTTGTTCGAAACGGAAATTAATTCCGGAATCGGAAATATTAAATATTGTTCGTATCGGAAATGAATTCCGGAACCGGGAATTTAATCGGAAGCGTATCGTACGAATAAGCATCGGACGAGGCCTGCCGGACGAGGGCCCAGCACGAAGCCAGGCCATCGCCCATCAAGCCAAGCGCGCCACACGAACAGCCAAGGCCACGCCAGGCCCAGCGCAAGGCCAGGCCCAGCTGGCCATGGCAGCGCGCGCAGCGCGCGCAGCAATGGGCTGCGAGCATTGCTGCAGCTCGCGTGGGCTTGTAGCTCGCATGGGCCGAGCGGCCGTGTGGGCTGTGCGCGGGCATGGCCTACACGCTTGCGGGTCATGCTCGTGTAGAGTTTGTGTTCACATACGCAACCTAAAGAGTATAGGATTTGTTTAATGATTAAAATTCCTAAATCCTAAAAGATAATTAATTAAATAAGAATTCTACTAGTATTCTAATTTAATTAATTCGTATCCTAGTAGGATTCGATTACTTATTCCATGGTCTATAAATATGAGTTAAGGGCTCATAATTTATATCGAGTATTCAAGTATTCAAAGTGATTTTTGAGAGCAAAAATTCAGTCATATAATTGCCTACAATAGCCGAAAATTCTAAGTACCTTAAGGGCGATCCTAGTTGGTCAAGCTTAAGGCGGATCCGGACGTACTGTGGACTATCTACGGAGGGACGACACTTGGAGTCCTAAAGACTTGTTCTTGTTCGGTTCGGGCGCAGCTAGGGAGGGCACGCAACAAAGTGTATGCATCTAAACTATGCTAAATGATTATGTGTAAGTAATATGCTTTCCTGGCTTTATGGTTTTTCCGCATGATTTATGTTTTGTCATATGAATCATAACCTAACAGTGGTATCACGAGCCTCTTATTATTTTTATAATCTAAATTGCATGAACATGGTTAAATATTACAAATTTGCAAGAATTAAAAGGGGTGATTAATTTTCGTAATTGTTAATTAATTGCAAATTGCGTTTATTTAATTATACGTACGGAGTTTTTCGGCAGTTTCTTCGTTACTCATCCAAATCGAGTGATTTTTGTGTCAATTCCGCATGTAAAAGGCATTCTAAAATTTTGACAAAAAAAAAATTTAAGATGTTAAATTAAATATTTGCGATTCTCAAATTTGAACCCTAACTATGACTTTTCGGAGGTTTTAGTTTTTCGAATGCAAAATTTCGTAAATTTAAGATGTTAAATTAAATATTTGCGATTCTTGTTGATAAATCTTGAATTTTTGATTGACCTACTGTATATGTTTAACAAGTTTGAATTCCTAGCCTTGTTAATTATGCAATCTAATTTGTAATTATGATTAATTTGTTGAAAATTGGAATAATTTAGAATTAATTTGATTTTCATAATTAGTTATAATTTAATTAGATACCTATGATTAAAAACCACCATAAAAATTGTAAATTTATGTTAAATTTTAAATTTTTATGACCTAAACTTGAATCCATGATAATCGGAAATCAATAAATTAATAAATTTTCGATTTTTCGCCCTCAAATTATGAAATTAATATTATTTATTAATTTGTCATTAATTTTGAATATAAATTTTTAATTTTTATGCAATTCGCTCATATAACTTGCACGCACAAAGCAATGGACGCTACGTGTTACCCTTAAGGGGTGTTGTATAGTGCGGGCATGCGACGACGAGCAAGGGAGCTCGTCGCCCATGCGGTACGAATGCAGCGAGCAAGGGCATGGTGCACGAGCACAAGGCAGCAGCCCTGCCTTGTGTCGTGGGCTGTGAGCAATGGACGTGTGGTCAGGGGCGAGAGCAAGGCACGAGCAGTCGCGTGTGGGCAGCAAGCGTGCTGCGCCACAGCGCGCACTGCCTCGCGCAAGCATGCGGAGCCTCGCGCGCAGCGAGCGCAAGCTCGCGTGCCACGAGCGCTACGCACAGCGTCGATGGCTCGCGCACAGCGAGCGCCAGCTCGCATACTGCTGCCTCGTGCGATGAGCGCAAGCTCGAGTGCGGGAAAGGCAGGCGCGCAGCGAGCGATGGCTCGCATAAATAAAGCGCTGGAGCGCGCAGCGAGCGATGGCTCGCGTGCATCGAGCGCTGGCGCGCGCAGCAAGCACCAGCTCGCGTGATGCCTTGCGATGGTGAGCAGCAGCGATGCGACGCAGCGCATGGGCTGCGCGCACATGGCCAGCGATGGTTGTGTGCGTGTGGCCCATGGGCGTGCGTTGCGTGGGGTTTTTGCGTTACGATTAGATCGTTTTAAAATTTTAATTTGAAATTTTCAGTTTTCGTAATTTTAATTAATTTTAAAATTAATAATTTAAATTATTTTCTTGGATTTTAATTTTGAATATTGTAATTATAATAAATTTATTTATTCTAATTATTTTACTAAAATTAAAATCATGAATTAATTTAAATACGACTGAAAAATAAATTAAATAAGCGGATTCAATTATAAATTTATATGAGCTTTAAATTTTAATTAAATTTGTATGTTTCCGGTTAGACTAGAAATACATTTTTATGTTTAAAATTAGTAAAGCATATGAATTTATTGGTTTAAGTGGGACCCCTTTTTAGTCATAAACTCTTGATTAGGTCTTCAAATCCTTAAGGTTAAAACAACTTGATTAGAATTAATAAGGACTGAATAATTGGTAGATTATTGGTGCCCTTGATTAATTGCTACAAATGTTTATGTGATGCATAATGTGTTTTACTAACCAGCTATGTGGGCCATTCATGATAATGAATGGGTGAATGGTATATATTGTATATGTACTGTTTTGCAGGTTATGAAGTGACTAGTATGACCCAAATAGGATAGAAAATATGGTCTGCGTACCATTAATTTGAATGTAATTGGTCTAAAGTACCAAAGTTGTTTTTCAATTCAAATATGGTCTGCGTACCATCAAATAGTTGTAATTAGTTTTAATTATAGCTTATCCTATTTAAAATGGTGCCTCCCACGGAGATTTTCAAGACGGACTTTGAAGTTAAAGCTTCAAGATGAAGTCGGGCCATACTAGATCACATTTATCTTATGCATGTTTTAAGTTATTTATTGCTTTTAAATATGTCTTAAAATGCATGAGATCAAAGTTTGATTATGTTGCATGATTAAGGATTTTAGTTCACTTAAAATCTAACCAACATAGTAAGAGCCTTAAGTTCCAAACTTAAAAATTGAGTTAAAAGGTGCCATGCCAAAATATACACTTGCTTGGATATCCTTTACATCAATCTAGTAATAGTTTTCGCTCAGCGAGGTGTTACTTATTGGTCCTAAAGGGGCAAGGTACACAAATAATTGTGAGTACATGTTAGTTTTGGTGAAACTCAACGATATAAGTAAGGAGTCCTTTTATGTCGTGGCAAAATCGATAGGTTTACCTAATAAGTTCTTAGACGTACCTATCAACCAAGAATAGTTTCTAGACTATTAGCAAAAGGCTTTTGCTTACCTAAGATGTTTTAGGATTAAGTCGACAAACTGTGCTTAGTTCTTCAATGATTTTAGGGTCTTGGAATCATTTTATTCACACCTGCCGGAACACATAATTCGAATAAAATGCTAATGACTTGTTTAAATTGCATGATTGCTTTTATTTTCAAGTTATTATTCATGATAAATGTTTAGACTTTGCATGCTTCAATGTATGTTTTAATTATTGTTTATAATTAAATATCTTGCACTGCAATAAATCCTTTTAGAAAGGTAACAGTAAATTTCCTCGATTGGTAGTGAATCCAAGAACGATTCACGGAAATGAGAGAAAGTGAGCAATTTAAAATGTACGTTTCTTATAGCGACTTTTATGGTTGTTTTCGAACATCAAAGTCGAATGGCAAACCAATTGGTGCTTGTGAATTCAAAATACACTGTAGTTTTGAGATCATAAAGCATTGAGTTTAACACGCTCAGCTTTACCAATGGTTAACAACCTAATATCTTTGTCCATTTAATTCTCGAATGAGTCTAGTCCCTAGATATTCGAATAGATCGATGCTTAGAGAACTTTAGAAGCTTCTGGTAAGATCATCTAGATGAAACTTAATATTCAACATAAATTAAATGGTAAGAACCTTGTTGGGGTGACATTGGACATGTCTAACAAAGTATAAAAGTCAACACTAAAGAATTCAATTCTTAAGACTATAAGAAAGGGTACAAGAAATAGGAAAACGAGGAACAAGTGAAAGGAATTTACGATTCCGTTTCTACCTATAAGTTTATGTTTAAAGAGAAGTGACCTAGCAATCAAACTTCCTTGGTATCATATACCGCTTGAGGTTCTTACTTCGGTAATAACTCAAACAATGGAAGCTAGGATACACTAATGACCTACAAGTGGGAAATGAAGCATGGCAATGCTACATTAGTTGTAGGGTCATCTAGTTTGTTTTAAGTCCTTTCAAAGGCTGGAACTTAATGGCTATTTTGTTCCATAATCAACATACCTAAATTTCTGTTTTCAAACACAGAAAAACTCACATTCAAGAAAAACAAAAACAATGTTTGTTTGTTTATTTGAATGAAATGGTCAATTACAGGTTGAGTCAATATGCTTGATTAAAACAAACAACTCTTTAAAGAACTTTACTAGGTTCAAATCAACCCCTTGATTTGAGTTCCACTAATCTTTGGCATTGTTGCTTAGACCATATCAACAAGTTAACATTCAAAAGCTCTATTTTGATGGACTTTTGAAAGTTCATTGATTTCTAGATCAATTTAAGACGACTAGTCTTACTTGTTGAAAGTAACAAAAGATATGAACTATTGTTAGAACGCCTAGACAATAGAGTTCAAAGCTAAAGAAAGATTTTATGACTTTATTATTTCACATGGATTTGAGTGAATATAGGTTTATTTACTCAAAGTAATATAAGTTTGAATCTGTTTGACTAGTTCAAAGATTCAGAAGTATAAAATCCACTTGGCAAGAAATCATAAAAGATCTAGGTTAGATCATGTTGATAATTACTTGAGACCAAATATGATCATCAATGATTGTGTGTTGTAATTTCACAATCTAGGTCCATAAGATATGGCATATCTTAGTTGGAATAATCGAAGTCAATTAGTACTTGATTCGATTAATGATGAATCATAAAGACTTTTCCTATAATTTCTAAAACAAAATGCTCAACTACCACCAAACTAAACCAAATTCGTCAAAGCTATTGAAAAGTAATTTCAGAATAACTTTTCATAAAATATATCTAGAGAGTTGCAAAACTCAGTGGGAGCTTAGTGTTTGTCATTCGACAACCTAAGGCCCAAGTATAGATATATGTTTCATTGTGATTTATTCAAATGAAACACAAGGTTATTGTTTCTACCACGAATTTTTGAGAACATAATGTTTGTTTGCTCGAAATGATGTCCTTTAGGAGATTCGTTTCCAAAATGACAAGTGGGAGAAAATAGACCTCGAAAGTCTTCGAGGCGAACAACAAACATAAACGGACATTCTGGAGGCTTTTCGAAGTTCTTTAGAAAATCCGAACACGTATTCTTTAAGGACTTTAGAAGTGGCTTTAAAGAATAGACATCTCTTAGAAGACTTTACAAGTGCTTCAAGGAGAACAGAATATTCAAAGGACTTTGAAGTGGCTATTGATATTCTATTGTTTGATGTTCTATACCCAAGTAGGCATAGAGTTCAGGTCACTGAATCTATGCGATTCTTCTATTAGATAGTGAAGAAACCTACAACTTGCAGTCAAACTATTATCATGTAGATTAATAAGTTTGTGACTTGTAAGAAAGCTATGAGGAAACCTAGATTCCCTAAAATTGTTAGAGGCCATATATAGACTCAAATGTTTTAAATGGTTAGAGGCCATAAAACATACTCAATGTTTTGATGACAAAATTGAAATTTTGTTGATTTGCAAGAATAGTTTCACACCTATTGGTTGCAAGTTTGTTTTAAGGATAAAAACCATCAAACATGGAATTGTGTTCACACACAAAGCTAGATTAGTTGCTAAAGGTTACAAGCAAATTCATGACATGGATTGTGTTGAAACCTCATGCATAATCGTAATGCTCAAGTCTATAAATCAAGCAATGATTGCATATTGGTACATATTCAATTGGATGACAAAGCGTATTCCTCAATCAAATGTTGGAAGAAACTATGCACATGACATGTCATAGGATTTGTGGATCCAAGTAATGCTTGAAAAGGAAGCTAGCTTATAAAATCTAAGTACAGATTTAAGCAAGCAATTGGGAATTGGAACTGTATTTTAAGTGAAGCAAATAAGCATTTTAGTTTCATAAAATATACATGATTCTTATAGATGTATAAGAAGTTTAGTGGGAGTACATAAAAACTTATTTGGTCCTATGTGTATCACACACATATCTCTCTATTGTGAAATAACATTCAAATGCTAATGACTTAGATTTGAAATTATTCATCAATGATGGACCAAGGCGAAACTTAGTACATACTGGGTATTAAGATCTATTTACAAAGATCTTATATTAATGTTTTAGATTAAGTAATGGCATTTACTAAATCAAACACGAAAGACTCCATTGGAGATATTCGACCCATGTGAATAAATCTAAGTAAAGAATGTTTGAACTATGTATAAGCATTTACTAAGTTAAACATCAAAGAGTCTAAATGAGATTCTTAACCTATATTATATGTCAAAGAATTTAGCTGAATTTAGTATCTACTGAAACTAGATAAGCTAAAGTTACATGAATAGAATTCAATTGGGAATTATTCTGCAAAAGAATTTATCATGTATGATATAATATGAGGATCGCCAAAAACGTATCGTATGACTTTAGGCTTGACGAACATATACCAATCTCTATTGATCTAAGTGAAGATCAACTAGATTGAGATCAAGAATACTTATGGTACTTGAAAAGGTACATAGGAATAGTTCTTGATTCAAGGAAATAAAGATATGCTAAATATTGATGCTACACGCATAAACATTGGAAAAGGATCAAGCAAGACCCTTTGGAGTTAACCATTGATAAGGACGAGCTATAGAGCATCGTGTTTTGAAATGGCAACATGGATTGGAGACCATGAGTTGTTGCGTGGGATATTAAAATATTAATTTCTATGTTCTAAGATACAGCTGGAAAGTATTCCACATATCCGTGAACTGCTTGGATAAGCAAATTCCAAACAAAGCATCACTAGCAACCTATAAAGTTGAAGTAAAAGTACTTATTGCCTAAGAAGCAATAAAACAGGGTTGTTTATGTTAAAGAGTTCTTCACTGAACTTGGGTAGATCACATGTCTGCTGGCTTGATGGTTCTTCATTGAAAAAATGCGTAGAACCACTCTTGAAGCAAGAAAAGACTAGATCACAAAGTAAACATACTTAAAAGATCTTATCATCTTTCTCGAAGAACATTCGATGAAAAGGATATTAAGATTGGCAAAGCATGATAACTAAACCTATGCAACAAGTGAGAAGCAACACTCACGTTGTAGCACTGGAAATCAAGCTTAGCTTTGAATTCCATGAAATGTTTTAAAGATGGGTTGGAGGCCCATGGTTGTAAAACGTTGGGGTTGAACATTTATCATATATGAAATGTATTTTTCATATTCCATTTAATCTTGGTTTAGTATTAAATGATGAGTCCCTTCAATTTGACGATATATTCAAGATAGACTGTCAGGACCAGTCCTGTGACTAAGAAATGTCTATCAAGTGAACTTGAATGTCAAATGGTTGAAAATGGTCCCTGGTCGGAGTTTTCTATAAAATTGGACGCATAGAAAACGTTAGACGACTAGAATGCAAGATGACTAGTAGTTCTGTTTCTTGAACTATGTGGACATGGCAATGTCATAATCATTTGCATAGATACTTACTTTGGGAAGACTAGTATCGGACAGACCTATGAAACTTTACTGTAAGAGATGAAAATCTGTCATAAGTAAATTTCATTAAAATTATTAGACACTAAATCCTCAATACCTGAGTGATTTGAGATTACTTGTTTGAGAACTGGTTGCTTTGACGTTGACCAACCGTCGCACCGTAAAAGGAGGCTATAAAGGCAACGCTCAGGTAATCACCTATCAAACGAAGTCTAATCTCATGATCGCAAGATTGGGATTGTCCTCCCATAAATCGGGATGAGATGCTTAAAAGTTGTACAAGGCCACTCGGAGAGCTAGAAACTGTGAAATGCATGGCCGTGCTCGGATGAATCATAGGCTATGATTATCTGTTTATTTGATCAGTTGAACTCTGAAACCGAGAAACACCTCTGGACATAATAAGGATGACAACTCTTACCTTATGTTCAAGAGCAAGCATCGAGCGACAAAGGAATTAGGAAATGCACACTTGTCCCTAAGGACAAGTGGGAGACTGAAGGAAATAATGCCCTTGGTCCAAGTATGCATTCTATGTTAAGTCTAATAAATGCGGTTCAGTATTAATTAACAAGTTAATAATTCAGTGAGATCAAGTGAGCTGAATGCCTAGCTAGAGGCCGCTTCAGTTCAAGTGGAATTAATGATATTAATCCACAGCTTACTCTTGACTGAACCCGTAGGGTCACACAAATAGTACGTAAACGGATCAAGTATCTAATGGCATTAGATACTCTATCTATGGATATTCGGAATCGACGGATCTTGGTTTCAGTGGGAGCTGAGATCGTCACAAGCAAGAAATGAATACTCCGGAAACGATGATATTGCCGGAAACGGAAATATGGATCGTATCGGAAATATAAATATTATCCAAGTCGTAGATGTTGCCGGAAACGGAAACATGGTACGTATCGGAAAATATTATCGGAAATGGAAATATTGCCAGAATCGGAAATATTGCCGGAAACGGAAATATTGTCAGAATCGGAAATATTATCGGAATCGGAAAATAATTCCGGAAACGGAAATATTAAATATTTGTTCGAAACGGAAATTAATTCCGGAATCGGAAATATTAAATATTGTTCGTATCGGAAATGAATTCCGGAACCGGGAATTTAATCGGAAGCGTATCGTACGAATAAGCATCGGACGAGGCCTGCCGGACGAGGGCCCAGCACGAAGCCAGGCCATCGCCCAGCAAGCCAAGCGCGCCACACGAACAGCCAAGGCCACGCCAGGCCCAGCGCAAGGCCAGGCCCAGCAGGCCATGGCAGCGCGCGCAACAATGGGCTGCGAGCATTGCTGCAGCTCGCGTGGGCTTGTAGCTCGCGTGGGCCGAGCGGCCGTGTGGGCTGTGCGCGGGCATGGCCTACACGCTTGCGGGTCATGCTCGTGTAGAGTTTGTGTTCACATACGAAACCTAAAGAGTATAGGATTTGTTTAATGATTAAAATTCCTAAATCCTAAAAGATAAATTAATTAAATAAGAATTCTACTAGGATTCTAATTTAATTAATTCGTATCCTAGTAGGATTCGATTACTTATTCCATGGTCTATAAATATGAGTTAAGGGCTCATAATTTATATCTGGTATTCAAGTATTCAAAGTGATTTTTGAGAGCAAAAATTCAGTCATATAATTGCCTACAATAGCCGAAAATTCTAAGTACCTTAAGGGCGATCCTAGTTGGTCAAGCTTAAGGCGGATCCGGACGTGCTGTGGACTATCTACGGAGGGACAACACTTGGAGTCCTAAAGACTTGTTCTTGTTCGGTTCGGGCGCAGCTAGGGAGGGCACGCAACAAAGTGTATGCATCTAAACTATGCTAAATGATTATGTGTAAATAATATGCTTTCCTGGCTTTATGGTTTTTCCGCATGATTTATGTTTTGTCATATGAATCATAACCTAACACTTCAATGGTGCCAGGGGTGGCAGGAGTAGCATTAGTAGGATAACCAAGGATCGCGGCAAATTCATCTGGCAAAGGACATATTTCGTTGCCCCGAAAGACAAAAACATGATGATCGGAATCCCAAAAGCTTAGGGATGCATGCAGAAAGTTATAATCAATATTAATTTGTTGTAAGCCTAAAAGTGCCTCTAAGTGGTATTCTTTCAATAAAGCCTTTTCTGTAGGAGTAAGGGCTCGTAGCCAACGCCTAACAGCTCGTTGGAGTGAGAAGGGAGGAATCGACATGACAAAAGCAAGGAGGAATTAAAGCTAAGAAACTACAAGAGAGAAGAAAATTGAGAGTGATAGAAAATAGGCACGTATCTAGCCCCTATATATAGCTGAAGACATCAAGTGACATCCTGATCCCATTCGGAAACGCGAAAAGAAATCCGAAAACCAAAAATCGCCAGGAGAGGACTTTCAGCGCCCACGGCTGGGCGCCGAAATAATTAACGCCCTCCCTTGGGCGCTGAAAATGCAGCCCAAGGCCCAGATTTCACAAAACGCGGAACAGGAAAGGACTTAAAACCGTGTCGCTAGACGCGAGGCCCTATTGCAATTAAGATCAAGCCCAAATGCACCTTTAGCACCCAAATATCAAAAAATGAATGTTAAAACTTGGTCAAAACTTAGACTCGTCTCAAGGAATATATGTGTACACTTTTCAAAACAAATATGAGCAAAATAAATATCAAGGTCATTCTTCGAAACACCAAAAAAAAAATATTGTTAAGTCGTTGGTTTCTCAAAATGAAAAATGTTTGTTTGTCAAAAGATTAATCCGGGCCAAGCTAAACCGAATATTATTGGAAAATAAGCTTTGTCGCCCGAAAACTAAAGTCGCACTCCACGACTTCGTCAAAATAGCATACCACTATAAAGGTCACTCGCACAAATGAGCATGACCCCAGACATGATTAAAAGACGTTATAAGCTACGTACCTCTCTTGGCAAAAAAAAAAAAAAAATGACCGACGAGCCCAATTGCTTGGGGGCTCGCGAAAAAAATATATACTCTAACAAAGAGTGTGCAAGGTTAAAATCATGTTCCCGGACTACGCTATACACAGTCCCGTGTTTGGATACTCTAAAAAAAACGGTATTTTAAAAAAAAAATCGTTAACAGAAATATACACAGTGTGGGCCCATTTATAGGACACACTTAATCAGGAAATATTGCGACCCACCAACAGGTTGCAAACACAAAAGCCCTTCTACATAGGCAAAATGAAAAAAAAGTAAGAAATTCAAAATGGGCTCGCCCACCTTCAACAGGCGGGGTCTGCGTCACTAGCCGCGCAGGTCCTCAGTTTTCGAAAAATAAAGTCTTCAAATTTAAAATAGGCTCGCCGTCTTCAGCCGGCGGGGTCTACGTCAGAAACCGCGTAGGTCCTTATTTTAAAAAAGCACAAACAAATTTCAAAACAGATTCGTCCACTTCTATCGGACGGGGTGTCCACCCTTAGCGGACAGGTTCGCCATCTTTAACCGGCGGGGTCTACGTCACAAACCGCGTAGGTCCTTATTTTCAAAACATCAAAACAAATTCGTCCACTTCTATCGGACTGCGCGTCCAACCTCAGCGGACAGGCTCGCCCACCTTCAGCGGGCGGGGTCTACGTCACTAACCGCGCAGGTCCTTAGTCGCTGCAGCAATAACTTTTTCTGGTTTTCCCTTTTCCCAAAAATTAAAGGATCGGTTTTCCCTTTTTCCAAAAATTAAAGGATTGGTTTTCTGTTTTTCCAAAAAAGAAGGATGTGCTGGATTTTCCTTCGTTTTACGTCCCATAAAAACAATGGGGTTTTCTCGTTTAGCTAGCCCTGAAAATGAGAATCTTTTAAAAAAAATTTACCTCGTGGTTGGGCTTGGCCAGGCCCAATTACACTTTATATCTTTGATTTCGAAAACATCTGTAGCTAATCCCAATGACAAAGTGAGGGAGTTTCTACATCTCTTTAGATACTTCCAATGACAAAGTGAGGGAGTTTCTATACTATCTGTTGACAAATCCCAATGACACGTGAGGGATATGTCGACACTTCAAGTGATGACCCTTAAGTCAAATGTTATCACTCGGGGGCTCGTGAGACCCTCGCAAAACAGGTCACCATGACTTGTGTGGCGCACTCCGTCTAATACTTTGACCATCGTCTTACTCCAAGACTGAGTCAAAGTGGGGGCTAACTGTAGACACCTACTTTTGTCCCCATTCCCAAAAGGAAAGGTTCGATGATGAGAACATAAATCTCCACTTGACAACGCATCTCCTATAAAATAACGAATCTCAATTCCCCTTTTCATTTCACCCGAAACCTGCTATTTATAGAAACTTGCTATTTATGGAAACCTGCTAAAAATAGTAACTGCTGTAATGGGCAGTTGTTAAAAGTGGCAAGTCATAAAAGATAGAAACCTGTCCGAATTAGGTGTTGCACTGCAACATAAATCCTAAATGAGATAGAAATTGCGAGAGAATCCTATTCCTAATACGATTCGTAAATAAGAGTTACGCATTAATTAAAATCCTAACAAGCCTAGAGTTCGTAACGGGCCCAGATGCATTACATCATAAAATTAATACGCACTAAAAGACTCGATTAAAGTCTCATGCACTCCGGATTCTAAGAATCCTAATCTGACAAAGAAACGGCCCAGACCCTATTTTCAACGCCTGGCTCTTGGCGCCGAAATCTTCGGCGCTCAGCCCTGGGCGCTGAAATTACCTGGGACGTGTTCTTTCCTAATTCCTCGTGGATTAGAGTTCTACAATTCTATCTTTCCACGAACTCTTTTCTATAAATAGGGCCCTAAGTTCGACGTGAAAAACGCAACACACAATTATTATTCTGAGTATTGACCCTAAACCCCTAAGCCTAAGCCTCACGCTGCAAAACTGATCACGCGTTCTGTCGCAATCGATCCAAACATCGAACAGAACGTATCATGTCCTATAATTTGAGATTCGTTAAATAAAAGGAGAAATAGCAAAGTCAAAGTGGTTAGTTTTCTGAGAACCGTGACGCACCTCTCAAGGGTGCGTCGTAATGTGTCCCTTTTCCATGGTTTAATTGCTTTCCTCGCCCTTTTATGAACTGTTAAACTAATTAAATCTGATTGTTCTATCACGCCTAATAAAGATAATATGTTGGGAAATTGGATTATCATGCTAGGTCCCTTAAAACAATCTAAATCAGATAATCGCGCTCGATCTAGTACTATATGTTGCATATTGTTAAAATCAACTCAGATTAGTTTAATAGTTAACGCATGTCCCTTCAATTATTTATGCTAGCTAGTAAGGATATCCTGCCTCTGGAGTTATCGAAGAGCGAGTACTCCTCTCGGTAGTTACAGTCCCCCGAACCCTCAATCTCTACCTTGCGGGTGTATGTTGAGAGATCCCCACACCAGGGATCACAAGGGAACCTACGGCCGTCGTGGTCAAACATAATTGCACTCCCTTTATGTCACGATAACCGGGTTTTGTCAGTTTTTCTCATTGTCGTTAAAAACTGAATGGCGACTCCTATATTACTAGTCAATTGGGTGTAAACTCACAGGAAATCCAATTACACTTGATTTGACAAAAAGAAACGTCACACCCACGAGGGACAAGGTCACGCATTAGCCTCGTGCTTTTTCGACCCCCTCACACCATCAATGTTTCGCCAATCACGAGCGGCATTGGGTCCCGACCATTAGAAAACTGCTCTACAATCTCAATTAGGGAGGCATCACCATTGCCAAACCCCTGCTTCGAAAAGAGAAAGCGAGCAAATATACAAAAACTCAAGGCTCTCAAGCGGAAAACTTTGGGAACATCAAGCCCAACAAAGTAGGTGACAAAGAGGGACAAATCCACCCCTCTGCCATATACAACAGCACTCAAAAGTGGGGGCTTCAGGCCCAAATACCTTTCAAAGTTCAAGAAAAAGTGTTCTTCAACACTAGGCATGCATGGCTCCAGTATCAAGGGCCACCCCAATATGGCACTAAATTCCTCAGGCAGGGGACATACATCATTATTTCCAAAGCGGAAGACATGATGATTCGGGTGCCAAGCCTCCAGAGCAGCAAGAATGAAGTGCAAATCCAATTTTACAAACCGGAAAGAGACGGGCACCCCAAGATGCATGCCATCAAGCTCCCTTTTCTCCAACTTGCCTAGCGAACCAAGCTACGAATTCAAGGCACTTTCAAAAGACACAGTCATATCTTATTTTCTTTTCGAGAGGAAGCAGTATGCAATGATAGCAGGGAAGGATTGATGCAAGAAATGATCCAACAAGCTCCCTATTTATACAAAAGTCGGCTTGCACGACAGCTCACAGGCGCCTGGCCTGCATCTAAGGACGAGGCCACCGTCCTCTCTTATGACTCCGAGTACACGCTCTTTAGTGTTTTGGACAGCAGAGTACAACCTCCATTATTCAAGTTTCCAAAGCCGCAAGCCGCGCAATTTCAAGCAGTCCGGATCAACGCTTCGGGCAGATTTCGGGTCGATTTTTCAAAATTCAAGCATTCTAGTCCTAGATCGGCGTCCTAAGTCGAGTCTGCATATGCATAAGCAAGAGTTGAATATACTTTGACTTGCGCTTTTCCAAACCAAAAAACCATAGTCAAAGTGGGGGCTTATAGTGGGTATATACACCCGAAAAAAATGGGCAAATTTTTTCAAATTTTTTCGCAAAATTGTCATGCATGCATATAGCTACAAAATTTCAAGGCACACACTACGCATACAATTTCAAACATACAAAAGCCAATCTTCAAATTTTACAAACCAATTCAAGTTCGAAACCATACAAACCATACAAACCACACAAAAATTCAAGTTTCAATCCATACAAATACAATACATCTAGCCTATACAAAATCAACCCAGGCAAGCTGGAACTCACTGTTAGGTTATGATACATATGATATTACATAAATCATGCAGAAACAACCATTAACCCAGGAATACATATTATTTACACATAATCATATAGCATAATTTAGATGCATACTCTTTGTTGCGTGCCTTCCCTAGCTGCGCCCGAACCGAACAAGAACAAGTCTTTAGGACTCCAAGTGTCGTCCCTCCGTAGATAGTCCACAGCACGTCCGGATCCGCCTTAAGATTGACCAACTAGAATCGCCCTTAAGGTACTAGAATTTTCGGCACTTTTGAGCAAGGAATGTGGCTGAATTTTTCTCTCAAAACTCACTTTGAATACTTGAATTAATCTCTGAAAATATGTGACCCTAGGCACGTATTTATAGAGTTATGGAAAGGGAATTGTAATCCTAGTAGGACGCGAATTAATTAAACTTAGAATCCTACAAGAACTCTAATTAATTAATTTATCCTTTTAGGAATAAGAATTTAATCATAAACTAACTCTAATAGTTTTAGGAATCATGCATGAACACAAACTCACACACACACACACACGGCAGCCACAAGGGCCGCCCATGCGCGTGCGTGCGAGCAGCAGCCCACGCAGCGAGGCCCACGCAGCCACGGCCTTGGCGCGCGCTGGGCCTGTCTTGCGGTAGGCCTGGGCGCTGCCTTGGCTGGGCTTGTGGCGCGCGTTTGGCTTGCTGGGCGATGGCCCGGCTTCGTGCTGGGCCTTCGTCCGGCAGGCCTCGTCCGATGCTAATTCGTACGATACGCTTCCGATTAAATTCCCGGTTTCGGAATTCATTTCCGATACGAACAATATTCACAGTTTCTCTTAATAAACTTAAATTCTAGCATACATGCATAATTCAATGTTTATTAAGCATTTTATTCAAGTTATGTGTTCCGGCAGGTGTGAATAAAATGATTCCAAGATCCTAAAATCATTGAAGAACTAAGCACAGTTTGTCGACTTAATCCTAGAACATCTTAGGTAAGCAAAAGCCTTTTGCTAATAGTCTAGAAACTATTCTTGGTTGATAGGTACGTCTAAGAACTTATTAGGTAAACCTATCGATTTTGCCACGACATAAAAGGACTCCTTACTTATATCGTTGAGTTTCACCAAAACTAACATGTACTCACAATTATTTGTGTACCTTGCCCCTTTAGGACCAATAAGTAACACCTCGCTGAGCGAAAACTATTACTAGATTGATGTAAAGGATATCCAAGCAAGTGTATATTTTGGCATGTCACATTTTAACTCAATTTTTTAAGTTTGGAACTTAAGGCTCTTACTATGTTGGTTAGATTTTAAGTGAACTAAAATCCTTAATCATGCAACATAATCAAGCCACAATCTTACGCATAATTAAGACATATTTAAAGCAATAAATAACTTAAAGCATGCATAAGATAAATGTGATCTAGTATGGCCCGACTTCATCTTGAAGCTTTAACTTCAAAGTCCGTCTTGAAAATCTCCGTGGGAGGCACCATTTTCTTCAAATAGGATAAGCTATAATTAAAACTAATTACAACTATTTGATGGTACGAAGACCATATTTGAATTGAAAAATAACTTTGGTACTTTAGACCAATTACATTCAAATTAATGGTACGCAGACCATATTTTCTATCCTATTTGGGCCATACTAGTCACTTCATAACCTGCAAAACAGTACATATACAATATATACCATTCACCCATTCATTATCATGAATGGCCCACATAGCTGGTTTGTAAAACACATTATGCATCACGTAAACATTTGTAGCAATTAATCAAGGGCACCAATAATCTACCAATTATTCAGTCCTTATTAATTCTAATCAAGTTGTTTTAACCTTAAGGATTTGTAGACCTAATCAAGAGTTTTATGACTAAAAGGGCTCCCACTTAAACCAATAAATTTATATGCTTTACTAATTTTAAACATAAAAATGTATTTCAAGTCTAACCGGAAACATACAAATTTAATTAAAATTTAAAGCTCATATAAATTTATAATTGAATCCAAAAAGTTTAATTTAATTTCAGTCGTATTTAAATTAATTCATGATTTTAATTTTAGTAAAATAATTAGAATAAATAAATTTATTATAATTACAATATTCAAAATTAAAATCCAAGAAAATAATTTAATTTATTAATTTTAAAATTAATTAAAATTACGTAAACTGAAAATTTTTCAAATTAAACATTCAAAACGATCTAATCGCAACGCAAACACCCTACGCATCGCACGCCCATGGGCCGCACGCATACAACCATCGCTGGCCATGTGCGCGCAGCCCATGCGCTCGTCGCATAGCTGCTGCATCTCCATCGCAAGCCATCGGACGCTGTGGTGCTCGCTGTGCGCGCGCCAGCGCTCGACGCACGCGAGCCATTGCTCGTTGTGCGCGCGAGCCATTGCTCGCAGTGCGCGCGAGCCATCGCTCGCTGTGCGCGAGCAATTGCGCGCGTTCAACGCTGGGCGCAGCGCTCGTGGCACGCGAGCTTGCGCTCGCTGCGCGCGAGGCTGCGCGCGCTTGCGCGAGGCAGTGCGCGTCGTGGCGCAGCTCGCTTGCTGCCCACACGCGACTGCCATGCCTTGCCTTCGCCCATGCCCATTCATCCATAGCTCGTGGCCTTGGCTTGCCTTTCGCCCATGCCCATTTGTTCATAGCTCGTGGCCCACGACACAAGGCAGGGCTGCTGCCTTGTGCTCGTGCACCACGCCCTTGCTCATTGCATTCGTGCCGCACGGGCGACGAGCTCCCTTGCTCGTCGTCGCATGCCCGCACTATACAACACCCCTTAAGGGTAACACGAAGCGTCCATTGCTTTGTGCGTGCAAATTATATGAACGAATCGCATAAAAATTTAAAATTAATGACAACATAATAAATAATATTAATTTCATAATTTTAGGGCGAAAAATCGAAAATTTATTATCCAATTGATTTCCGATTATTATGGATTCAAGTCTAGGTCATAAAAATTTAAAATTTATTATAAATTTACAATTTTTATGGTGGTTTTTAGTCATAGGTTTCTAATTAAATTATAATTAATTATGAAAATCAAATTAATTCTAAATTATTCTAATTTTCAACAAATTAATCATAATTACAAATTAGATTGCATAATTAACAAGGCTAGGCATTCAAACTTGTTAAACATATACAGTAGGTCAATAAAAAATTCAAGATTTATCAACAAGAATCGCAAATATTTAATTTAACATCTTAAATTTACGAAATTTTGCATTCGAAAAACTAAAACCTCCGAAAAGTCATAGTTAGGCTTCGAATTTGAGAATTATGGGTTCGGCCGAAAATTACTATTTTTGTCAAAATTTTAGAATGCCTTTTACATGCGGAATTGACACAAAAATCACTCGATTTGGATGAGTAACGAAGAAACTGCCGAAAAACTGCGTACGTATAATTAAATAAACGCAATTTGCAATTACTTAACAATTACGAAAATTAATCACCCCTTTTAATTCTTGCAAATTTGTAATATTTAACCATGTTCATGCAATTTAGATTATGAAAATAATAAGGGGCTCGTGATACCACTGTTAGGTTATGATACATATGATATTACATAAATCATGCGGAAACAACCATTAACCCAGGAATACATATTATTTACACATAATCATATAGCATAATTTAGATGCATACTCTTTGTTGCGTGCCTTCCCTAGCTGCGCCCGAACCGAACAAGAACAAGTCTTTAGGACTCCAAGTGTCGTCCCTCCATAGATAGTCCACAACACGTCCGGATCCGCCTTAAGATTGACCAACTAGAATCGCCCTTAAGGTACTAGAATTTTCGGCACTTTTGAGCAAGGAATGTGGCTGAATTTTTCTCTCAAAACTCACTTTGAATACTTGAATTAATCTCTGAAAATATGTGACCCTAGGCACGTATTTATAGAGTTATGGAAAGGGAATTGTAATCCTAGTAGGACACGAATTAATTAAACTTAGAATCCTACAAGAACTCTAATTAATTAATTTATCCTTTTAGGAATAAGAATTTAATCATAAACTAACTCTAATAGTTTTAGGAATCATGCATGAACACAAACTCACACACACACACACACGGCAGCCACAAGGGCCGCCCATGCGCGTGCGTGTGAGCAGCAGCCCACGCAGCGAGGCCCACGCAGCCGTGGCCTTGGCGCGCGCTGGGCCTGCCTTGCGGTAGGCCTGGGCGCTGCCTTGGCTGGGCTTGTGGCGCGCGTTTGGCTTGCTGGGCGATGGCCCGGCTTCGTGCTGGGCCTTCGTCCGGCAGGCCTCGTCCGATGCTAATTCGTACGATACGCTTCCGATTAAATTCCCGGTTTCGGAATTCATTTCCGATACGAACAATATTTAATATTTCCAATTCCGGAATCAATTTCCGTTTCGAACAAATATTTAATATTTCCGTTTCCGGAATTGTTTTCCGATTCCGATAATATTTCCGATTCTGACAATATTTCCGTTTCCGGCAATATTTCCGATTCTGGCAATATTTCCATTTCCGATAATATTTTCCGATACGTACCATGTTTCCGTTTCCGGCAACATCTACGACTTGGATAATATTTATATTTCCGATACGATCCATATTTCCGTTTCCGGCAATATCATCGTTTCCGGAGTATTCATTTCTTGCTTGTGACGATCTCAGCTCCCACTGAAACCAAGATCCGTCGATTCCGAATATCCATAGATAGAGTATCTAATGCCATTAGATACTTGATCCGTTTACGTACTATTTGTGTGACCCTACGGGTTCAGTCAAGAGTAAGCTGTGGATTAATATCATTAATTCCACTTGAACTGAAGCGGCCTCTAGCTAGGCATTCAGCTCACTTGATCTCACTGAATTATTAACTTGTTAATTAATACTGAACCGCATTTATTAGACTTAACATAGAATGCATACTTGGACCAAGGGCATTATTTCCTTCACTCGCTACCATGCAGGGTCAGTCTGAGTCATCATCAGCAGAGACGTCAACCACAGGTGCCTTGTCCCTATTACGCCTCCTAAGGCGCTCTAGCTCCTGATCCATCTCCGTCCCAGGGGTACTAGGATCCTGCTCCGAGATACGAAGTGTGCCAGTGGAGGGATGAACTCCCTGCTGAGGGGAGGAATACTGATACGGCGGCGGCATCGGCATATACCGATACGACCCATACATCTGAGCCTGGCGCATCCTATCCATCTCCGCGTAGCAAGCCCACGAACCTGCACCCCAAGGCTGAGGACCACTTCCTCCGAAGTAGTAGCCGGAAGGAGGAACAAAGGGCCGTGAACCGCTAGCACCTCCGAATGAATGCCTGGTAGGGTCAACATGTACAAAAGGGGAAGCTCCCCACTCAACATCAGAGTGCCTCTGATGAGCACCAGCACCGGACCCCTGTCTCAGCTTAAAGCTTGGTCCCTCCTGTCTCGAGGACGTCTCCGCCTGAGGCTCCCTATCAACAGAGTCCCTACGGTCTCGACGACGCTCCTATACAAGATAAAATTTCAAAAATCAATTTCCCCAAGTTGGAATTTCCAATATACAAGTTTCAAAATCAAGTGAGGTACCTCTCTGTTCCGGCCAGAAAGATTCCGGGTCAGCTTGGCGCACTGCCTCTTCCAAGAATCAAGCAAGAGCATCCAGCGACGCACTCTCGCCCTAGGCTCCTGCATACAAAATTCAAGATCAATTTCCAAATACAAGTTATAAACAGTTTCAAAAATGCAACAGTACTTACAGGGGCGTAATGCTCAGGTACAGCATCATATGATTTCCGGTGCGGAGGAGAAGCCCAAGGAATGGTCTCCACCACCTCTTCCCCGTCCGAGTTCTCATAGCGGAGGATCCTATCAGCATGAGGAATGTCCTCAGGATCAACCTCCTCCTCCTACATACAATCATACAATCATGCAATCAATACAAGAATACAAGAATACAATAATGCAAGAATACAAGAATACAAGGTTCAAAAGCTCACCGGCAGTACGAAGCGTACTGGTGGAGCCAGCCTCCTCAGGAAGTCGTCATAGCTCCCCTTCCTGTGTACAAACTCCCTCCAAGAGCGGCAAACAGCCTCGCCCCTAGCCTCCGCATATAGCCGGGCCAACTCTTCATCCAACGCCAGCATGGACTCCGGCGGATCCTTGGGGACAAGTCTATCCCCTGAACTGTGCTGAAGGGACACTCGTACCCCCAGACACCACATATGGCGGTACAGCCCTGGAAGAAAAACCCGCCGCCCAGACAGGAATTGGGCACGAGCAGCTGAGGCAGGTACAACTGCATTGGCAAAAGGACGCCATACCACCTACAAAGCAGACAACTCAGGCAACAGTACAAATACAAATACAAGAAAGCAAAACAGTATAAAAGATTACCCTATCAGCAGGCAAAACTCTCCTAGCTCTGCGAGAAGCCGCCAAGGACGCACCGACGCGCACCGCTCCTATCCAAGAGGCAGCATACGGGTAAGCCGCATCTCTAGTACGTTCCGGCGCCAAAGTCGGGAAGTGCTCATAGATCCAAATCTTTCAAGGAACAAACAAAACATCAGTCAAGTTCAAGATACAAGCGTACAAATACAAAGTACAAAGTACAAGGAGTCTCGAATACCTCCAGCACGCTCCACAGAGCAGCCATGCTCGGGTCACTCCCCAGTGCAGTCCGGGAGGCCCGCCCCATTTCATACAAGAGGTGGCTATAGGCCAAACCACCCCATTTATAACTCGGAACAGCTCTCAAGTCCCTTAGAGCGGACAAGGAGCTAATATGCACCCGACTGTTCCTACTCGGGGCAATCACTCTGCTAACCAAAACATGGAGGAAGAGCCTAACCCTCTGCTCCGCGGACACACCCTCACCACAGATAACATCCACAAGCACCGTCACTGAAGCGTGAGAGTCGTCCTCTGACAAATCAACAACAGGGCCGAGCAAGTCCCTAGCAGCGGCCGAGCGCCACGTCAGCTCAGAGTCAAAGGTCACATTCCTCTCAGAAAAAGGAAGACCTATAATCATAGAAAACTCAAGAGGGGTAATAGTAATCTCCCCCCATGCCATGTGGAAAGTGTTGGTGGTATCCCACCACAGCTCCAACAAAGCCCACAAACGGTTTTTATTCCCCGTTCTCCTCGAGGAACCTCCCATGGTGCGCCAGAAATCGGCCAGGCCCATCTGCGACCAAATCCCCATAGCCTCCTCATCAGCATGGAGAGCCTTAAAGGCCCTCTAAACCTCCACCAAGGACCAATAACTACGGAACGGCTTTTCGTCGGCCTACAGGTGAACGAGTTAGCTCAAGACATATACAAATACAAAGTACATATTCGAAACACAGTACAAGACTCACCATGCCAGCGCGAGGCCGCTGAGACAAGTGCCAATCCTGCCGAAACACCAGGTCGGAAAGGGTCCAACCAGCACTAGGGAAAGCGGGCGCATCCCGGGGAACCATACCCCCACCTGGTGCATTTATTGCAGCCGCTTCATCATCCGAAGCATCTTCCTCAGCAGCTCGAACCACAGACGACTCAGCGAGCTTTCTCCGACTGTGACGAGGCATACTAAATCAAGTAGCATACAAAGAGTCAAAATTCTAAATTGGGGGCTATCCTATACTAGCCTAAACAAAGTCAAAAAAAAAATTCAAAACAAAATCCCCAGTGGACCTCTAGTTCAAGGTACAAGTTCTACACCAACGCCTAGGCTACCCACGCCGAAGCAGGTATTCAAAGTTCTACACCAACGCCTAGGCTATCCACGCCGAAGCAGGTATGCAAGTTCTACATCAACGCCTAGGCTATCCGTGCCGAAGCAGATACAAGTTCAAAATTTCAAAATTACAAGTTCCAACAGTTCAAGTTCAAGTGGCTATCAAACAGTTTTCTACAAGATTCAAGAAACTTAAGCATACTAGAGTTATTTCAAGGTACGAGAAAATCAAAACTACATGCAATCCTAGAGTTATTTCATAAGCAAAAACATGAAAAACTTACACGGACAAGGCAAGAACAAGACCTAGAGGAGAAGCTAGTCGACCTTTGAGAGAAAAGAAGCAAAAATTTCAAGTGAATGTGCCTCAAAATGGCACGGCAAGAGGGCACTTATATAGTGCAGCCCAGCGCCAGGCACCGCACCAGCGCCCAGCGCTGACCTGCTGCATGCGCAGGTCTGCAGCGCGCGCGGTCTCCCGTGCTGATTGTGAAGGAAATAATGCCCTTGGTCCAAGTATGCATTCTATGTTAAGTCTAATAAGTGCGGTTCAGTATTAATTAACAAGTTAATAATTCAGTGAGATCAAGTGAGCTGAATGCCTAGCTAGAGGCCGCTTCAGTTCAAGTGGAATTAATGATATTAATCCACAGCTTACTCTTGACTGAACCCGTAGTGTCACACAAATAGTACGTAAACGGATCAAGTATTTAATGGCATTAAATACTCTATCTATGGATATTCGGAATCGATGGATCTTGGTTTCAGTGGGAGCTGAGATCGTCACAAGCAAGAAATGAAAACTCCAGAAACGATGATATTGCCGGAAACGGAAATATGGATCGTATCGGAAATATAAATATTATCCAAGTCGTAGATGTTTCCGGAAACGGAAACATGGTACGTATCGGAAAATATTATCGGAAATATAAATATTATCCAAGTCGTAGATGTTTCCGGAAACGGAAACATGGTACGTATCGGAAAATATTATCGGAAATGGAAATATTGCCGGAATCGGAAATATTGCCGGAAACGGAAATATTGTCAGAATCGGAAATATTATCGGAATAGGAAAATAATTCTGGAAACGGAAATATTAAATATTTGTTCGAAACGGAAATTAATTCCGAAATCGGAAATATTAAATATTGTTCGTATCGGAAATGAATTCCGAAACCGGGAATTTTATTTGAAGCGTATCGTACGAATAAGCATCGGACGAGGCCTGCCGGACGAAGGCCCAGCACGAAGCCAGGCCATCGCCCAGCAAGCAATGGCGCGCCACAACACAGCCCAAGGCTGCGGCAGGCCTACCGCAAGGCAGGCCCAGCGCGCAGCTTAGGCCATGGCAGCCTCGTGGGCTGCGGTAGCTCGCGTGGGCGTGTGGGCTGTGCGCGGGCATGGCCTGCATGCTTGCGGGTCATGCTCGTGTGTGTTTGTGTCCATGCATAATTCCTAAAACTATTAGGATTTGATGTATGATTAAATTCCTATTCCTATTAGGATTATTTAATTAATTAGAGTCCTTGTAGGATTCTAAGTTTAATTAAATCGTATCCTACTAGGATTCCAATTCCCTTTCCAAACCTCTATAAATAAGGGCCTAAGGTCATAATTTATACGCACGATTGAAGTATTCAAAGGGTAAGTTTTTGAAAGAAAATTCAGCCACTCTCTTGCACTAATAGCCGAAAATTCCTAAGCACCTTAAGGGCGATTCTAGTTGGTCAAGCTTAAGGCGGATCCGGACGTGCTGTGGACTATCTACGGAGGGACGACACTTGGAGTCCTAAAGACTTGTTCTTGTTCGGTTCGGGCGCAGCTAGGGAGGGCACGCAACAAAGTGTATGCATCTAAACTATGCTAAATGATTATGTGTAAATAATATGCTTTCCTGGCTTTATGGTTTTTCCGCATGATTTATGTTTTGTCATATGAATCATAACCTAACAGTGGTATCACAAGCCTCTTATTATTTTCATAATCTAAATTGCATGAACATGGTTAAATATTACAAATTTGCAAGAATTAAAAGGGGTGATTAATTTTCGTAATTGTTAATTAATTGCAAATTGCATTTATTTAATTATACGTACGCAGTTTTTCGGCAGTTTCTTCGTTACTCATCCAAATCGAGTGATTTTTGTGTCAATTCCGCATGTAAAAGGCATTCTAAAATTTTGACAAAAATAGTAATTTTCGGCCGAACCCATAATTCTCAAATTCGAAGCCTAACTATGACTTTTCGGAGGTTTTAGTTTTTCGAATGCAAAATTTCGTAAATTTAAGATGTTACTCCCTCCGTCCCGGAATACTCGACCCGATTTGACCGGCACAGAGTTTAAGGGACTTGAATTGACTTATTGAGGTGGGGTTGGAGGAGAGTAGGGGTTGAATTTTTAATGATTTTTTGTATGGAGTAGGGGTAGGTGGGTTAATAGGGGTGGAGTGAAAAATAATATAATATTGTTAGAATATTTCCATTTTTAGAAACAGGTCAAGTATTAAGGGACGGCCCGATAAGGAAAACAGGTCAAGTATTCCGGGACGGAGGGAGTAAATTAAATATTTGCGATTCTTGTTGATAAATCTTGAATTTTTGATTGACCTACTGTATATGTTTAACAAGTTTGAATGCCTAGCCTTGTTAATTATGCAATCTAATTTGTAATTATGATTAATTTGTTGAAAATTGGAATAATTTAGAATTAATTTGATTTTCATAATTAGTTATAATTTAATTAGATACCTATGATTAAAAACCACCATAAAAATTGTAAATTTATGTTAAATTTTAAATTTTTATGACCTAGACTTGAATCCATGTTAATCGGAAATCAATTAAATAATAAATTTTCGATTTTTCGCCCTAAAATTATGAAATTAATATGATTTATTAATTTCTCATTAATTTTGAAAATAAATTTTTAATTTTTATGCGATTCGCTCATGTAACTTGCACGCACAAAGCAATGGACGCTACGTGTTACCCTTAAGGGTGTTGTATAGTGCGGGCATGCGACGACGAGCAAGGGAGCTCGTCGCCCATGCGGTACGAATGCAACGAGCAAGGGCATGGTGCACGAGCACAAGGCAGCAGCTCTGCCTTGTGTCGTGGGCTGTGAGCAATGGGCGCATGGGCAAGGGCGAGAGCAAGGCACGAGCAGTCGCGTGAGGGCAGCAAGCGTGCTGCGCCACAGCGCGCACTACCTCGCGCAAACATGCGGAGCCTCGCGCGCAGCGAGCGCTAGTGTGCGTGCGACGAGTGCTGCGCCCAGCGATGGCGACGAGCGCTGCGCCCAGCGATGGCGTGCAGCGTGCTTGTTGCGACGTGCGACGAGCGCTGCGCCTAGCGATGGCGAGCAGCTTGCTTGTTGCGACGTGCGACGAGCGTTGCGCCCAGCGATGGGCTGCGGCAGCATGCTTGTTGCGTCGAGCGCTGGCGCGCGCAGCGAGCACTGACTCGCGTGTTTGATTGGCGCCTTGCGATGGGGAGCAGCAGCGATGCGACGCAGCGCATGGGCTGCGCGCACATGGCCAGCGATGGCTGTGTGTGCGTGTGGCCCATGGGCGTGCGTTAGGTGGGGTTGTTGCGTTGCGATTAGATCGTTTTGAAATTTTAATTTGAAATTTTCAGTTTACGTAATTTTAATTAATTTTAAAATTAATAATTTAAATTATTTTCTTGGATTTTAATTTTGAATATTGTAATTATAATAAATTTTATTTATTCTAATTATTTTACTAAAATTAAAATCATGAATTAATTTAAATACGACTGAAATTAAATTAAATTTTTGAATCAATTATAAATTTATATGAGCTTTAAATTTTAACTAAATTTGTATGTTTCCGGTTAGACTAGAAATACATTTTTATGTTTAAAATTAGTAAAGCATATGAATTTATTGGTTTAAGTGGGAGCCCTTTTAGTCATATACTCTTGATTAGGTCTACAAATCCTTAAGGTTAAAACAACTTGATTAGAATTAATCAGGACTGAATAATTTGTAGATTATTGGTGCCCTTGATTAATTGCTGCAAATGTTTATGTGATGCATAATGTGTTTTACTAACCAGCTATGTGGGCCATTCATGATAATGAATGGGTGAATGGTATATATTGTATATGTACTGTTTTGCAGGTTATGAAGTGACTAGTATGGCCCAAATAGGATAGAAAATATGGTCTGCGTACCATTAATTTGAATGTAATTGGTCTAAAGTACCAAAGTTGTTTTTCAATTCAAATATGGTCTGCGTACCATCAAATAGTTGTAATTAGTTTTAATTATAGCTTATCCTATTTGAAGAAAATGGTGCCTCCCACGGAGATTTTCAAGACGGACTTTGAAGTTAAAGCTTCAAGATGAAGTCGGGCCATACTAGATCACATTTATCTTATGCATGTTTTAAGTTATTTATTGCTTTTAAATATGTCTTAAAATGCATGAGATCAAAGCTTGATTATGTTGCATGATTAAGGATTTTAGTTCACTTAAAATCTAACCAACATAGTAAGAGCCTTAAGTTCCAAACTTAAAAATTGAGTTAAAAGGTGCCATGCCAAAATATACACTTGCTTGGATATCCTTTACATCAATCTAGTAATAGTTTTCGCTCAACGAGGTGTTACTTATTGGTCCTAAAGGGGCAAGGTACACAAATAATTGTGAGTACATGTTAGTTTTGGTGAAACTCAACGATATAAGTAAGGAGTCCTTTTATGTCGTGGCAAAATCGATAGGTTTACCTAATAAGTTCTTAGACGTACCTATCAACCAAGAATAGTTTCTAGACTATTAGCAAAAGGCTTTTCCTTACCTAAGATGTTTTAGGATTAAGTCGACAAACTGTGCTTAGTTCTTCAGTGATTTTAGGGTCTTGGAATCATTTTATTCACACCTGCCGGAACAATAAATTCGAATAAAATGCTAATAAATTGTTGAAATTGCATGATTGCTTTAATTTTCAAGTTATTACTCATGATAAATGTTTAGACTTTGCATGCTTCAATGTATGTTTTAATTATTGTTTATAATTAAATATCTTGCACTGCAGTAAATCCTTTTAGAAAGGTAACTGTTATTCCAGTAGGAACACACACAAGAGGGGGGGGGGGTGAATTGTAATTGGAACTTTGGTAAAGTTTCTTGCGGAACTAAGAAACAATCAAGGAACAGAGAATAGAGAAGACAATAACAATAATTGTGAAAACTTCTTGACACTAATCAAGAAGAGAATTCCTTTTATTATAGTAATGCCTCGATTACAATAATCTCTCCAACACAGGTTCCTCTCAAACTTGTGTTCCTCGCAGTAATCTACTCTGATTACAGCTCTTTCACTTCTCTCTCTCAGACTTAAACTCTAAGTCTCAACAAGATAACTCTATCCTTACTAATACAAAATACAATTCGTATTTGGATAACTCTAGATATTAATGATGCTTTGGTGTATATATGGCACTTAGGAACTTGGGATTAACTAGGACACAAACTGTTTTTTAGAAAATCTTTGACAATGCGTTTTTAGGAAAGCAAGAACTCTTAGAAAGTTTGTGTGTTTTGTTTCAGAAAACTTCTTTGCCTTATATAGAATTTTGTCCTTAGGGTTTGTTTCCTTCGAAAACTCAACTGCCAACAACTGACACTTTGATTGTCACGTCCCTAGACTTGAGGAACAAGGGGAGACCACTTCCCACACAACTTCCTCAACTGCTGGACGTGTCTAAGACTATGTCAGTCACTGTTTGTTTTGAAAAGAATGTTTCTTTACTTTGTCAAAATATTTAGGAGAAGTTTTAGGAAGATAAAAACTGTTTTTATTTAATTGTGATAAAAATCTAATTTTTATTAAATATGAAAAGATATTATATTTAAAGTATTTTCCTTAAAACTGTGTTGCTTGATATTTTGACAAAAAACACACGAGTAATCCAAGTTCCTCTAGTTCCTTATATACCACTTAACATATTAATATATTACATATAAACTAAGCAAGATAAACTACCTAGACGTATATGTCTTTCCTTTGGTGAGGCATTCAACTCTGAAGCTTCACTTGTTCCAGCACAGGAACATTAATGAGTTCCTCTAATGTTTAAATAGGAACTCGTGGCCATGAGTCTGCTATAGTTCTTGTGAGTATTAGGAACTCTTGATATGCAACTGTGTTGCTTCTCTTGTGACTTCAAACTGGAACAGGTACAACTTCCAGCTCTGGAACTCTAGTGACTGTCCCAAGTGTATACCAGGAACTTCACCATTCGATTCAAGTTCCTATCCTAATAGAAACTTGGGCATTTACCTGTCCCAAGTCATTGGCAACCATAATCAGGAAGTTTGCAATATGTGTGTGTCATCAACCAAAACATAGGGACAACAATATTCCCCCTTTTTGGTGATGACAACACTTGCAAACTTTTTACAAATGAGAGGAAGCACAAACAGGAACTTATGCAGACTACTGTAAAACAGAACACAAAAATTGAAAAACAAAAGAGAAAGAAACAAGAAGAAAAAAAATAAACTTACAGAGAGATACAGAGAGATTGATGCAGGAACTGGGATTGAGTGTACCTTGGAAGTTTGCACCCTTGACTTCCCCCTGTTGACATCAACAAAAAGCATAGCACGAAATATAGCCATTCCAAACACAGTGCCCCACGATCAACGTTTGGCAAGTTAAGCTAGCCTCAAAGTATTAAACCAACTCACACAATAAATTGAAAGTAAGCAGTAATGATCAAAACTAGAAAGCACAGATAGGTGTAACCAAGCAAGTCAAAATAAGATGGAACAAATACCCAAGTTTGAAAATTATACAGACCAAAAGCAAATTAAAAAGATTGTTCCATGGAAAAAGATAAAAGAAACATGGGATAGGGTGATTAGGCTTGGGATGGGGAACCAGAACCAGCAGTTTCTTCTATCACAGTCTCCTCAAAAGATTCCAGATTGTTGATCTTGGTGAGGATTGTGGCACGAGTTGCATTGGCTTGTTCTGAGTAGTGGTGAAGGGTGGTTTGGAGAGTCTTGACACTGGTAACCAATGCACCTATGTGGGCCTGCATTGAGCTGATCCTGTGATCTGTTCCCTCCTGCAGTTCCACCAGACGAGCAACTGTTGCCTTCAGCTCCAATATCTGATCATCCTTTGTGTTCCAGGCACCCCCATGATCTTGAACATGTTCCTGTTTAGAAGGAACACGACGAGCTTTGGACTTTTTGGAGGATCTGGGTGTCCTTTTCCTTGGCCCAACAGTTTCAGGCAGTTCCTCTTGATTCAGTGGAACAGCATCCTCCTCTATGGGCATCTCCTTGACATCCCCTTCCTCATTTATTTCCATGAAGACAGGCCCTCTTTTCTTGTTCTCCTTCATTGCCACCCTCAAGCTCTTTCTTTTTCCTTGGGATCCTACAATCTTCCTGTTCCCTCGAGATAAAGGGACCTCTATTTGTTCGAGCTCCTCCTCCTCCTCCACTTCTTCTTTAACTACAGTTCCCTCCTGATCTTCCTCATCTTGTTTCTCTTCCTTTCCAGCCCTAATGACTTTACCCTGAACCACTTTAAGATTTAATAGATGGAGCATTTCAAGTTGAAGGATTTGGGTTGATTTTAAGGGAATCACAAAGTATGGGCTAAGGTCAACTGAGAAGCTTTTGAAGATTTCTGTGAGAAGGGAGGAGTATGGAATTTTGAATTTGGGGATACAGGTGGATAAGTGTTTGATCATGATTGCAGGAAAGTTTATGGGAATTTTCCTTTCAAGACAATACATGAGACATGCATCAAACAGACTTGCTATGTTCCTTTTCTGAGTTCGAGGAACTACACCTCTCCACACAATATTAAACAGTAATTTTTGAAGAGGTGAAAAGCAGTTGTGTGAGGTGGAGGTGGATACTTTAGAATCTCCTCCAATGGAACCAACTATATCTTTCTCATCTACATTATCGATGGTCACTGTGATTTGACCTTTGAGCCACATATCAAAACCCCTATTGGGTGTACCAAACAGCTGTTCCAGATAAGAGGCATCAAATTCGATGCGAGTTCCATTCACTTTACTTGAACATACATTATCAACACATGCAAAGTTCTTGCAGAATTCTTTCATAGCTTCAGGAATTAAGGGTGATTTGGCATAGGTACTCAACAGACTTACCCATTTTTGTTGTTCAAGGATTTCCATCAACTCTTTAAATTTCGTGGCTTCACACCATGTTGAGTTGATTGCAAACCCCTCGACCAGGTTGTTTTCCTTTGCAGTGAGTTTCTTGGACCCTTTTGCTTCCCCCTGAGTTTGAGCATTCTCCTCTGTTTCCTCGATGTTTTCACCAGAAGCTTCCACTCGTCGTTTTTTGGATTTTCTTGTGGAGGATCTAGGGTTTGAAATTGGGGATTTCATTTCGATGTCAGTGTCGGTTGGTTCCCCCTGAGTGATTGCGAGTATTGGATTGTGGGATCGAAGAGGAATTGGCGATTGAATGGGTGAGGTATCCATGGGAACTGGAGATGAAGGATTTCTCTTTCGTTTGAGGGAAGTGAGATCAGTGTTGTTGCTTGTGAGAACCATGGTGAAGGTTTTTATAGGTGAAAGGAGAGGTGGTGTCAGTGGAGAAGGCGTGTGGGAGAGAGAGAAAGGGGGTTGCATGGATTGAATGTGGAAAGGGAAGAGTTTCTCTTATTTATTGCCAATGGAACCGTTCTAAACATTCTTTGAATATGGGTATTCGGTTTTTAAAAAAATAAATAAATAAAAACAAAAGGAGAATGTAGAAATAAATTAAATTTAAACTGTGTTTGACTTTGACTTGCTCAATTTCGTATCTATGACTTAACTAGTTTGAAGGGAACTGCTTACCTTGCTCATTTGGAGCGTGAGTGTATTTGCCACGATGGTAAGCTTTAACTATGTTTGCACACAAGATTTTGTGTTTGTAATAGTCTATATGTACCAAGATTTTTGCTTTTGCCTTAGAGGAACTTCAATTTAGCAATTACCTTAGCTTGATCATTCCGAGTTCCATCCTCATTTTCTCATGTTTCTCTCTGTTCAAGGGCTTAGTTAAAATATCAGCAATTTGGTGATTAGTTTGGCAAAAGTCTAATTTGATCAAACCTTTCTCAACATTATCTTTAAGGAAATGGTGTCTAATGTGGATGTGTTTGACCCGGGAATGATGAACCGGATCTTTTGAAATACAAATAGCACTAGTGTTATCACAATAGATAGGAACACAATCATAGATAATACCAAAATCTCTTAGCTGTTGTTTTATCCATAGAATTTGTGAGCAACAAGCTGCAGCAGCTACATACTCAGCTTCAGCTGTGGATAGAGCAACAGTGTTCTGTTTCTTGGAACCCCAAGAAACCATGCATGGACCTAGGAACTGTACCATACCTGATGTGCTTTTTCTATTCACTAAGTCACCTGCATAATCAGCATCCGCATATCCTCTTAGCTCGAAAGATCCACTTCTTGGGTAGTATAGGCATATGTCATCAGTTCCTTTGAGATATCTTAGTATTCTTTTCACCGCAGTTAGATGGGACTCCTTTGGATTTGATTGAAATCTTGCACATAGTCCTACACTAAAAGAAATATCGGGTCTACTGGCTGTTAAATATAATAGTGATCCAATCATACCTCTGTATTTCGTTTGATTCACACTTTTGCCATTTGGATCAGTGTCTAATCTGGTAGCAGTTCCCATGGGAGTGTGATTTACTTTGGCTGATTCTAGCTCATATTTCTTTAGGAGTTCCTTCACATACTTTTGTTGGTGTATCATGATTCCTTCCTCGGTTTGCTTGATTTGTAAACCAAGGAAGAAATTGAGTTCCCCCATCATGCTCATTTCAAATTCACTGCTCATCAAGCTTGCAAAATCCTTGCACAAATTTTCATTAGTTGCTCCAAATAATATATCATCAACATAAATTTGAACTACTAACAAGTCAGTTCCTCTAGATTTTAAGAATAAGGTTTTGTCTATTCTACCTCTTTTAAAATCATTTTGAAGGAGGAACTTTGATAATCTCTCGTACCAAGATCTAGGGGCTTGTTTTAGTCCATAGAGAGCCTTATCTAATTTGTAAATATGATTTGGAAATTCGGGATTTTCAAATCCAGGGGGCTGTTCCACATAAACATCTTCTTCTAAGAAACCGTTTAAGAAAGCACATTTAACATCCATTTGATAAAGTTTAAAACCCATGAAAGCAGCAAAAGAAATTAAGATTCTAATGGCTTCTAATCTAGCAACAGGTGCAAATGTTTCTTCAAAGTCAATACCTTCCTGTTGGTTATAACCTTTGACCACTAACCTTGCTTTGTTCCTTATGATTGTTGCATGTTCATCTTTCTTGTTCCGGAACACCCATTTCAGCCCTATCACCTTCTGGTGCTTTGGTTTAGGTTCCAAGTGCCATACTTTGTTTCTTTTGAATTCATTTAATTCTTCTTGCATGGCTATGATCCAGTCAGCGTCCTCCAGAGCCTCAGTGTGATTTCTTGGCTCAAATATGGAGAGGAACGCGTGGAATGCGCAAAAGTTCCTTAGTTGTGACCTTGTCTGAGTTCCTTTTCTGATGTCACTCACAATGAGTTCCATTGGGTGGGACTTTTGATGCTTCCAAGGTTTAGGTTGAAATTGAGCTACTGGTGTTGTGGCATTTTCGTCGGTTCCTTCTATGACCTGAGTTCCTTGTTGGTCATTGTGGGGTTCCTCTGGTGTTGTTTCTGGATCTTCTGCTTGTTCCTCTAGTACGGGAACTTCTTGATTTTGTTGAGCAGTTCCTCTGGCTATGTGTTTGCTTGGTTGGAACTCCTCATCATTTTCTGCAGCACGAGATAAACCAATCTCGAAAAATTCTTGTTCCTGTACTATATCAGTTTTGTTAGATTCATCAAATATTATATGTACACTTTCCTCAACACACATAGATCTTTTGTTATAAACTCTGTAAGCCTTGCTATTTAAGGCATATCCTAGGAACACTGCCTCATCGCTTCTTTCATCAAACTTCCCCAAGTTCCTTTTTCCATTGTTGTGGACAAAACATTTGCTACCAAAGGCTCTAAAGTAAGAGATGTTGGGTTTTATACCTTTTAGTAGCTCATAGGGGGTTTTGTTTAGGATTGCTCGAATCATAACTCTATTTATAATATAACAAGCAGTATTGACTGCTTCAGCCCAGAAGTTCCTAGGCAGGGAACTGGCTATTAACATGGTTCTTGCCATGTCCTCTAAGGTTCTATTCTTCCTCTCAACAACTCCATTTTGTTGTGGAGTTCTGGGAGCTGAGAAATTGTGGTCCATACCTTGTTCCTTGCAGTATTCATCGAATTTGTAATTTTCAAATTCTGTTCCGTGATCTGATCTTATATGGATCAGTTGATGACCTGTGATTTTCTGAATTTTCTTTGAAAATGTAACAAACTCATCAAACGTTTCATCCTTGCTTGTTAGAAATATGACCCAAGTAAAGCGAGAGTAATCATCAACAATAACTAATACAAATTTTTTCCCACTTCTGCTTTGAATTCTCATTGGGCCACATAAGTCCATATGGATGAGTTCCAATGGTTTTGTGGTGCTTACCAATTTCTTAGATTTAAAGGAACTTCGGACATGCTTGCCTTTTGCACATGCATCACACACTTTATCAGTTAGGAACTTGATTGAGGGGAGTCCTCGAACCAGTTCCTTTGATCTTAGTTTGTCAAGCAGAGAGAAACTAGCATGTCCAAACCTCCTGTGCCATAGTAGGGAATTTTCTTCAAAGGCACTGAGGCAGGTTAGATTGTTCCTGGGAACTGTATTGAGATCCACAGAATATGTGTTCCCTTTACGAGTTCCTTCCAAAATAACCTTCCCAGTGTTATTGTTTATGATTTGACAATTTTCAGAAGTAAAACTTACAGAGTTTCCTTTGTCACAGAATTGAGAGATGCTTAGTAGACTGTGCATCAAACCCTCGACTAAAAATACATTTTCAATGGCATAGGAACTTGACCTTCCAACTTTTCCAATTCCAACAATTTCTCCTTTCATGTTGTCTCCAAAGGTCACAGTTCCTCCATTGTAGGCTTCTAGTGAGAGGAATTTAGATTTGTCTCCTGTCATGTGTTTGGAACACCCGCTGTCGAGATACCACGAGCTGTTCCCCTTCACTAGAATCTGTAAAGAGATCAAAGGTTAGTTACAGGAACTCGGGTTTCCTCGAGTTCCTTTTCAACTATAACTTCAGACTTCTTGACCCATTTTTGCTTTACATAATTTATGTTTCTTTGATCCTGTTCCTTCATCTTGGAACACTCAGTACTTATATGACTTCCACTCCCACATGAGAAACAGACTTTTACACTAGGAAGATCCACATACTTTTTCTTATGACTAGTTTTATGGTTAAAGCCCAATCCTTCTGTTTTCTTAGATTGAGCATTCTCAATCCATTTGGGAGGAACCTTAGGTGGTTGTCTCTGTGCCCTGGCCATGGATAGTTCCCTTTCTAGTTTCTCTTTTTGTTCCTTTGTGGTGATCAGATCTTTGTTTAAATTTTCTAAGTCGATGTTAAAAACTCCCATGTTGATCTCCAAGGATTTTGTAGGATCTAAACTTAGATTAAACATCTTATATTGACTAAGTTGTACTTGTAGAAGGATGTTTTCATTTCTAATTTTTTTCGAATGACTCATTAATAGAGGTATTTCTATCTAGTAATTCAAAGAACCTGCCTTGAACATCAGATCTAATATTGTTCAGATAATTTATATGGTCTTTACTGAGTTCCAAGGCTCTATCACTTTGTGCTTTTAATATACTTAGCTTTTTGTAATCATCTAGAGTTTCTAGCAACAGTTCAATTAGTTTTGACTTTGAGAGACACTGAAGAGTGGAGGAACTTACTTCTTCTGATGGAACTTGATCAGTTCCTTCTGTTCTAGCCATAAGGCAGAGATTTGCAGTTTCTTCATTTGGTTGTTCCTCATCGTCTTCTGAGTCTGTTGCTTCGCCCCATGCAGCTATCATAGCCTTCTTGAAGTTTGGCCTGTTGAAGGTAGACTTGTTAAAGCGATCTTTGACCTGTTCCTTCCCTTTTTCTCTGGTCTTGTCGTTCTCCCACAGAGGGCATTCACGAATTTGATGATCAGTTTCTCCACATTTGAAGCAACCTTGCTCAGTTTTGGAACTAGTGATTTTCTTAGCAAAGTTCCTTCCTTTCTGGTTTCCTGGTTTGAAGTTCCTATAGAGCTTTCTCATTCTTCTAACCAGCATGGCAGCCTCTTCTTCATCTGGTTCAGATTCATCGAGTTCCTCAGCCTTTAGAGCAAGTCCTCGATTTCTAGAGCTCTCAGGAACAGCAGCTCCAAGATGTAATTCGTGTGTCATCAAGGAACCAGCGAGTTGTTCAATGTTGAACTTGGTAAAGTCCTTGGTCTCAAACAGTGCAGTGACCTTTGTTCTCCAACGATCATCTTGTGGCATGCTTCTTAGTATTTTTCTTGCATGTTCATCTGTGGGAATGATTCTACCAAGAGAAACTAATTCATTGGTTATGTTAGTAAATCTAGTGAACATTTCTTGAATAGTTTCTTTTGGAAGCATTTCAAATCTTTCATATTTAGACATCAAAAGGTCAATTTTGGAACGCTTAACTTCATTAGTTCCTTCGTGGGTTACTTGAAGTAGTTCCCAAATCTGTTTTGCGTTCTTGCACCCCATGACTCTGTTGTATTCATGAGGTCCAAGCCCACAATGCAAGATTTTGACAGCCATGGCATTCATCTCATATTTATCAAAGTCTTCTTTAGAAAATTTAGACATTGGTTTAGGAACTACCTCGTTTTCAGCATTGGTCTTTGTTACCTCGAAGTCTCCAATTTCAATTACACGCCAAACTTGGTAATTTTCAGCTTTGATGAATATCTCCATTCTATTCTTCCAGTATGAGTAGAACTTGCCATTGAACATAGGTGGCCTTTGTGTCGAGTAACCTTCTTCCAGTTTCTCTTGTGAGTTCATACTTTCAGGAACTTGACTCAAACAGGGTTTCCTGTGTTTTAATGAGTACTGGCTCTGATACCAACTGTTATTCCAGTAGGAACACACACAAGAGGGGGGGGGGGTGAATTGTAATTGGAACTTTGGTAAAGTTTCTTGCGGAACTAAGAAACAATCAAGGAACAGAGAATAGAGAAGACAATAACAATAATTGTGAAAACTTCTTGACACTAATCAAGAAGAGAATTCCTTTTATTATAGTAATGCCTCGATTACAATAATCTCTCCAACACAGGTTCCTCTCAAACTTGTGTTCCTCGCAGTAATCTACTCTGATTACAGCTCTTTCACTTCTCTCTCTCAGACTTAAACTCTAAGTCTCAACAAGATAACTCTATCCTTACTAATACAAAATACAATTCGTATTTGGATAACTCTAGATATTAATGATGCTTTGGTGTATATATGGCACTTAGGAACTTGGGATTAACTAGGACACAAACTGTTTTTTAGAAAATCTTTGACAATGCGTTTTTAGGAAAGCAAGAACTCTTAGAAAGTTTGTGTGTTTTGTTTCAGAAAACTTCTTTGCCTTATATAGAATTTTGTCCTTAGGATTTGTTTCCTTCGAAAACTCAACTGCCAACAACTGACACTTTGATTGTCACGTCCCTAGACTTGAGGAACAAGGGGAGACCACTTCCCACACAACTTCCTCAACTGCTGGACGTGTCTAAGACTATGTCAGTCACTGTTTGTTTTGAAAAGAATGTTTCTTTACTTTGTCAAAATATTTAGGAGAAGTTTTAGGAAGATAAAAACTGTTTTTATTTAATTGTGATAAAAATCTAATTTTTATTAAATATGAAAAGATATTATATTTAAAGTATTTTCCTTAAAACTGTGTTGCTTGATATTTTGACAAAAAACACACGAGTAATCCAAGTTCCTCTAGTTCCTTATATACCACTTAACATATTAATATATTACATATAAACTAAGCAAGATAAACTACCTAGACGTATATGTCTTTCCTTTGGTGAGGCATTCAACTCTGAAGCTTCACTTGTTCCAGCACAGGAACATTAATGAGTTCCTCTAATGTTTAAATAGGAACTCGTGGCCATGAGTCTGCTATAGTTCTTGTGAGTATTAGGAACTCTTGATATGCAACTGTGTTGCTTCTCTTGTGACTTCAAACTGGAACAGGTACAACTTCCAGCTCTGGAACTCTAGTGACTGTCCCAAGTGTATACCAGGAACTTCACCATTCGATTCAAGTTCCTATCCTAATAGAAACTTGGGCATTTACCTGTCCAAAGTCATTGGCAACCATAATCAGGAAGTTTGCAATATGTGTGTGTCATCAACCAAAACATAGGGACAACAGTAACAGTAAATTTCCTCGATTGGTAGTGAATCCAAGAACGATTCACGGAAATGAGAGAAAATGAGCAATTTAAAATGTACGTTTCTTTTAGCGACTTTTATGGTTGTTTTCGAATATCAAAATCGAATGGCAAACCAATTGGTGCTTGTGAATTCAAGATACAATGTAGTTTTGAGATCATAAAGCATTGAGTTTAAACGCTCAGCTTTACCAATGGGTAACAACCTAAAATATTTTTTCCATTTAATTCTCGAATGAGTCTAGTCCCTAGACATTCGAGTAAGATCGATGCTTAGAGAACTTTAGAAGCTTCTAGTAAGATCATCTAGTTGAAACAAAATATTCAACATAAATTAAAATGGTAAAGAACCTTGTTGGTGACATTGGACATGTCTAACAAAGTATAAAAGTCAACACTAAAGAATTCAATTCTTAAGACTATAAGAAAGGGTACAAGAAATAGAAAAACAAAGGAACAGATGACAGGATTTTACAATTCCGTTTCTACCTATAAGTTTATGTTTAAAGAGAAGTGACCTAGGAATCAAACTTCCTTGGTATCATATACCGCTTGAGGTTCTTACTTCGGTAATAACTCAAATAATGGAAGCTAGGCTACACTAATGGCCTACAAGTGGGAAATGAAGCATGGCAATGCTACATTAGCTGTAGGGTCATCTAGTTTGTTTTAAGCCCTTTCAAGGCTGGAACTCAATGGCTATTTTGTTCCATAATCAGCATACCTAAATTTCTGCTTCAAACACAGAAAGACTCACATTCAGAAGAACAAAAACAATGCTTGTTTGTTTGTTTATTTGAATAAAATGGTCATTTACGGGTTGAGTCAATATGCTTGATTAAAACAAACAACTCTTTAAAGAACTTTACTAGATTCAAATCAACCCCTTGATTTGAGTTCCACTAATCTTTGGCATTGTTGCTTAGACAATATCAACAAGTTAACATTCAAAAGCTCTATTTTGATGGACTTTTGAAAGTTCATTGATTTCTAAATCAATTTAAGACAACTAGTCTTACTTGTTGAAAGTAACAAAAGATATGAACTATTGTTAGAACGCCTAGACAATAGAGATCAAAGCTAAAGAAAGATTTTTATGACTTTATTATTTCACATGAATTTGAGTGAATATAGGTTTATTTACTCAAATGTGATATAAGTTGAATCTGTTTGGCTAGTTCAAAGATTCAGAAGTATAAAATCCACTTGGCAAGAAATCATAAAGATCTAGGTTAGATCATGTTGATGATTACTTGAGACCAAATATGATCATCAATGATTGTGTGTTGTAATTTCACAATCTAGGTCCATAAGATTTGGCATATCTTAGTTGGAATAATCGAAGTCAATTAGTACTTGATTCGATCAATGATGGATCATAAAGACGTTTCCTATAATTTCTAAAACAAAATGCTCAACTACCACCAAACTAAACCAAATTCGTCAAAGCTATTGAAAAGTAATTTCAAAATATCTTTTCATAATATATCTAAAGAGTTCCTAAACTCAGTGGGAGCTTAGTGTTTGTTATTCAACAAACTAAGGCCCCAAGTATAGATATATGTTTCATTGTGATTTATTCAAATGAGACACAAGGGTATTGTTTCTACCACGAATTTTTGAGAACATAATGTTTGTTTGCTCGAAATGATGTCCTTTTGGAGATTCGTTTCCAAAATGACAAGTGGGAGAAAATAGACCTCGAAAGTCTTCGAGGCGAACAACAAACATAAACGGACATTCCGGAGGCTTTTCGAAGTGCTTCAGAAAATCCGAACTTATTCTTTAAGGACTTTAGAAGTGGCTTTAAAGAATAGACATCTCTTAGAAGACTTTACAAGTGCTTCAAGGAGAACATAATATTCAAAGGACTCTCAAAGTGCCTGTTGATATTCTATTGTTTGATGTTCTATACCCAAGTAGGCATAGAGTTCAGGTCAATGAAACTATGAGATTCTTCTATTAATAGTGAAGAAACCTACAACTTGCAGTCAAACTATTAATGAGTTTGTGGCCTGTAAGAAAGCTATGAAGAAACCCAGATTCCCTAAGATGGTTAAAGGCCATAAAACATAACCAATGCTTTGATGACAAAATTGAAATTTTGTTAATTTGCAAGAATAGTTTCACACCTATTGGTTGCAAGTTTGTTTTAAGGATAAAAACCATCAAACATGGAATTGTGTTCACACACAAAGCTAGATTAGTTTCTAAAGGTTACAAGCAAATTCATGGCATGGATTGTGTTGAAACCTCATGCATAATCGTAATGCTCAAGTCTATAATTCAAGCAATGATTGCATATTGGTACATATGACAATTGGATGACAAAACGTATTCCTCAATCAAATGTTGGAAGAAAACTATGTACATGGCATGTCATAGGATTTGTGGATCCAAATAAATGCTTGAAAAGGAATGCTAACTCATGAAATCTAAGTACAGATTTAAGCAAGCAATTGGGAATTAGAAATGTATTTTAGTGAAGCTAATAAGTATTTTAGTTTCATAAAATGTACATAGATATATAAGAAGTTTAGTGGGAGTACATAAAACTTAATTGGTCCTATGTGTATCACACACATATCTCTCTATTGTGAAATAACATTCAAATGCTAATGACTTAGGTTTGAAATTATTCATCAATGATGGACCAAGGCGAAACTTAGTACATACTGGGTATTAAGATCTGTTTACAAATATCTTATGATATTGTTTTGGATTAAGTAATGGCATTTACTAAATCAAACACGAAAGACTCCATTGGAGATATTCGACCCATATGAATAAATCTAAGTATAGATGTTTGAACTATGTATAAGCATTTACTAAGTTAAACATCAAAGAGTCTAAATGAGATTCTTAACCTATATTATATGTCAAAGAATTTAGCTGGAATTAGTATCTACTGAAACTAGATGAGCTAAAGTTACATGAATAGAATTCAATTTGGAATTATTCTGCAAAAGAATTTATCATGTATGATATAATATGAGGATCGCCAAAAACGTATCGTATGACTTTAGGCATGACGAACATATACCAATCTCTATTGATCTAAGTGAAGATCAACTAGATTGAGATCAAGAATAATTATGGTACTTGAAAAGGTACATAGGAATAGTTCTTGATTCAAGGAAATAAAGATATGCTAAATATTGATGCTACACGCATAAACACTGGCAAAGGATCATGCAAGACCCTTTGGAGTTAACCATTGATAAGGACGAGCTATAGAGCATCGTGTTTTGAAATGGCAACATGGATTGGAGACCATGAGTTGTTGCGTGGGATATAAAAATATTAATTTCTATGTTCTAAGATACAGCTGGAAAGTATTCCACATATCTGTGAACTGCTTGGATAAGCAAATCCAAGCAAAGCATCACTAGCAACCTATACAGTTGAAGTAAAAGTAATTATTGCCTAAGAAGCAATGAAACAAGGTTGTTTAAGTTAAAGAGTTCTTCATTGAACTTGTGTAGATCACATGTCTGCTGACTTGATGGTTCTTCATTGCAAAATGCGTAGAACCACTCTTGTAGCTAGAAAGAATAGATCACAAACTAAACACACTCAAAAGATCTTATCATCCTATCTCGAAAAGACATTCGATGAAGAGGATATTAAGATTGGCAAAGCATGATAACTAAACCTATGCAACAAGTGAGAAGCAACACTCACATTGTAGCACTGGAAATCAAGCATAGCTTTGAATTCCATGAACTATTTTAAAGATGGGTTTGAGGCCCATGGTTGTAAAACAATGGGGTTGAACATTTATCATATATGAAATGTATTTTCATATTCCATTTAATCTTGGTTTAGTATTAAATGATGAGTCCCTTCAAAATTTGACGATATATTCAAGATAGACTGTCAGGACCAGTCCTGTGACTAAGAAATGTCTATCAAGTGAACTTGAATGTCAAAAGTTGAAAATGGTCCCTGGTCGGAGTTTTCTATAAAATTGGACGCATAGAAAACGTTAGACGACTAGAATGCAAGATGACTAGTAGTTCTGTTTCTTGAACTATGTGGACATGGATACTTACTTTGGGAAGACTAGTATCGGACAGACCTATGAAACTTTACTGTAAGAGATGAAAATCTGTCATAAGTAAATTTCATTAAAATTATTAGACACTAAATCCTCAATACCTGAGTGATTTGAGATTACTTGTTTGAGAACTGGTTGCTTTGACGTTGACCAACCGTCGCACCGTAAAAGGAGGCTATAAAGGCAACGCTCAGGTAATCACCTATCAAACGAAGTCTAATCTCAAGATCGCAAGATTGGGATTGTCCTCCCATAAATCGGGATGAGATGCTTAAAAGTTGTACAAGGCCACTCGGAGAGCTAGAAACTGTGAAATGCATGGCCGTGCTCGGATGAATCATAGGCTATGCTTATCAGCTTATTTGATCAGTTGAACTCTGAAACCGAGGAACACCTCTGGACATAATAAGGATGACAACTCTTACCTTATGTTCAAGAGCAAGCATCGAGCGACAAAGGAATTAGGAAATGCACACTTGTCCCTAAGGACAAGTGGGAGACTGAAGGAAATAATGCCCTTGGTCCAAGTATGCATTCTATGTTAAGTCTAATAAGTGCAGTTCAGTATTAATTAAAAAATTAATAATTCAGTGAGATCAAGTGAGCTGAATGCCTAGCTAGAGGCCGCTTCAGTTCAAGTGGAATTAATGATATTAATCACAGCTTACTCTTGACTGAACCCGTAGGGTCACACAAATAGTACGTAAACGGATCAAGTATTTAATGGCATTAAATACTCTATCTATGGATATTCGGAATCGACGGATCTTGGTTTCAGTGGGAGCTGAGATCGTCACAAGCAAGAAATGAATACTCCGGAAACGATGATATTGCCGGAAACGGAAATATGGATCGTATCGGAAATATAAATATTATCCAAGTCGTAGATGTTTCCGGAAACGGAAACATGGTACGTATCGGAAAATATTATCGGAAATATAAATATTATCCAAGTCGTAGATGTTTTCGGAAACGGAAACATGGTACGTATCGGAAAATATTATCGGAAATGGAAATATTGCCGGAATCGGAAATATTGCCGGAAACGGAAATATTGCCGGAAACGGAAATATTGTCAGAATCGGAAATATTATCGGAATAGGAAAATAATTCTGGAAACGGAAATATTAAATATTTATTCTAAACGGAAATTAATTCCGAAATCGGAAATATTAAATATTGTTCGTATCGGAAATGAATTCCGAAACCGGGAATTTTATCGGAAGCGTATCGTACGAATAAGCATCAGACGAGGCCTGCCGGACGAAGGCCCAGCACGAAGCCAGGCCATCGCCCAGCAAGCAATGGCGCGCCACAACACAGCCCAAGGCTGCGGCAGGCCTACCGCAAGGCAGGCCCAGCGCGCAGCTTAGGCCATGGCAGCCTCGTGGGCTGCGGTAGCTCGCGTGGGCGTGTGGGCTGTGCGCGGGCATGGCCTGCATGCTTGCGGGTCATGCTCGTGTGTGTTTGTGTCCATGCATAATTCCTAAAACTATTAGGATTTGATGTATGATTAAATTCCTATTCCTATTAGGATTATTTAATTAATTAGAGTCCTTGTAGGATTCTAAGTTTAATTAAATCGTATCCTACTAGGATTCCAATTCCCTTTCCAAACCTCTATAAATAAGGGCCTAAGGTCATAATTTATACGCACGATTGAAGTATTCGAAGGGTAAGTTTTTGAAAGAAAATTCAGCCACTCTCTTGCACTAATAGCCGAAAATTCCGAAGCACCTTAAGGGCGATTCTAGTTGGTCAAGCTTAAGGCGGATCCGGACTTGCTGTGGACTATCTACGGAGGGACGACACTTGGAGTCCTAAAGACTTGTTCTTGTTCGGTTCGGGCGCAGCTAGGGAGGGCACGCAACAAAGTGTATGCATCTAAACTATGCTAAATGATTATGTGTAAATAATATGCTTTCCTGGCTTTATGGTTTTTCCGCATGATTTATGTTTTGTCATATGAATCATAACCTAACAGATTGCACGCCCTTTGCTGCTACGATCTTCCTCACCAAGCATCAAACGTCGCATCGAACCATCCATCGAAAATACGGGTATACACTTGTATCTCCAAGTACAAACAGATGAATATTTCAAGAATACAAAGTCCAAAAAATACAACTACTCAGGCGCCCAACTCCCAACGGACCCAAGCTCCGGGAAAGTCAGTCAAAGTTCAAAATTTTAAGGGACAGTAAAAAGCTCTTATCCCCAGCAAAGCACATCCCAACGGGTTAACTCCGGGTGTCAAAGTTCAAAATTCAAGATTCAAATATTCAAATTTTCGATGCCAAGCTCCGTCTTGAACTGAAGGCGGAAAAGTACAAGTACAAATCGGAGTCATCACCAACCGCACCGAGGTAGACTCTATCCTTTTTCTAACGCCTGTTTTGTGCAGGTACCGGCGTACAAAGAGTGGTCTCGATTGCAGAACATCTTGACCATTCTCCGTTTCTTTCAAAATACTTTGACTTGCGCTTTCCTAACCGAACGCTCAGTCAAAGTGGGGGCTTCTGTAGACACCTAATTTGTGTCTCCCCTTTGGGATGATGACGAAACCATTATCCTTGTTAGGCGATTGGAGTAACTCCAGGCGGAAATCCCAATTGCTAAGAATACCTCCGAAATCCAAAATTCAATCCCCGAGGTCGTTCCCCTCCAGGAACTCGGTATAAAATGCAACTTCCAAAATCCAATTTCAAAATCCAAGTTCAATCTCAACTAGTGGACCATCCCATTGGTCTTACTAGGCCTTTTCCACTCAAAATCATATAAGGCAAGTCAAATTTGGGCGCCGACCCACAAAACCGAGCATGCCGGACCCCGCCCCGTAAAACCGGAATTCAAAAACCCGAGAAAGGTTTGTTTTTAGACGCAAATTCAAGCCTTAACCTCCAAGCAAACACTACATGCCAAACATCGTACTATTCGTACGAAGGTACACCCATACAAGACAAATCAAGGACGGCATCTTTTCGTCCTTTTTGGCGGCATTCAGCCCACGTCAGCAGCGCCCAGCGCTGGCCTGGCGCCAGGCGCTGGCGTGTGCTGGCGTTTTGCACCATTTCCCTCCTATAAATACCCCTCATTTCCTTCGAAAAGAAAGAGCACAACACATATAACGTCGTAATTTCGACATTACTCCTCACAATACAAACTTCAAAACTCTTCAAAACACATACAAAAGTCCTAAATTCAAGAGCAATTGGGAGCTCGAGCCTAAGCTTAACTAGGTAAATCCGAATCCCATTTCAATTAATCATGCTATTTTGATTTCAAATGATTAGCAAGTTGGTGTTTTTTTTGTCATAAAAAACACCACTTGCAACAATCATACATGCTTTTTCAAAAATATAAACTTTTTCAAAATACAAAATACAAACTTTCAAGATTCAAGGATGTTCAAAGTTGCTTGCATTCATCTCTTTGAACTAGAATCACCTTCAAGCATGGAGTAATCAAAGATGACACCTTTTAGCATTTAAAGGTTTAATCTTTTGAGATTCAAAACTCCATTTTTCAATATACAAGTTCAAGTCTTCAAATTTCAACATACAAGTTCAAGTTTTCAAATTTCAATCATTTCAAGTTCAAAGTTTCAATCTTTTCAAGTTCAAACCTTTCAATATTCAAGCTTTCAATTTCAAGTTCAATATGGAAAATCTAGGACATTTGGGTTGAGCAACCTCTCCCAAGTTGAAATTTTTGGCTTTGAAAATTCGTGTCGGGCGCACTTATTTTTAAGGATCCGCTTGGCGTTCGAATCTCATATGCCCAAGTACAAATTTCAATATCGCAATTTCAATATCGCACTTTCAATACCGCACTTTCAATATCACACTTTCAATATCGCACTTTCATTACCGCACTTTCAATACCGCAATTTCAATTTCGCACTTTCAATTCCGCACCTTTACTTGCCTAGTCCATTTCTAGGCAATGTGGACCTACTACCTAGTCCTTTTCTAGGGGGTCTTGTATTTACTAATTCCGCACTTTATTTAGTATTGTGATGTTGCTTTATATGATTTATCCCTTTCATCACCAACATGCTAAATACAACAAAATACAAAGGTTACATCACGCTTAACGAAGATATTTTTGGACAAACCGGCCTTAGGTTCCCTAAATAACATCTTTAAAGCAAAGTGACCACCGTACAATTAGAAATTCTATTTTGTTCTAATTTGCAAACCCACATAGTCTAATCTTAGGGTTTATTTTCAAAACAATGTTGTGCCAACGTACTTGAATATTTCTAAAGCTCGCCGAATAAGAATTTTTGTTCCCGGGCCCGAATCTCACCCATCCGTTTCAAGGATTTAAGGCCTTATCCAAAAATAGAGTCATTGTGCGGTCTTCCCAAACGAGACCTAAAATAAGTTTGGTGGCGACTCCTTCGAGGTGCAAAAACAATTCAACGGTTCTCTAAACGAACCGCCGCGTGCCAAACCCCCTATTGTAGGAAACGGGAAAAAGATCAAAAAAAAAAAACCCCTAAAAAGTCCTATACTTGTTCTTGTTCGGTTCGGGAGCAGCTAGGGAAGGCACGCATCACATTGTATGTATACTAATTATGCTAATTGACTATGTGGCAATTAATTTGGGTTCCTGGCTTTATGATTTTTCCGCATGAATTATGTTGTTTATATTTTTCATAACCCTACAAATACAACAGCGCCATGCATATTAGAGAAAAAGTGCAACAAGAATTTTCCAAGCACATTCAATCTTGCCAAGCATGTTTAAGGAAAACAATTGATGGATTCTTTTACTTGGATGTTATTAAAATGTTTTTCCCTCTTTTTAAACAAGTAGTACATAGTAGTTATTAATAATATGTTAACGGCTTTTCATATCCAATGTCAAATTCGATTCCTATATAAACTCATTGACATGATGCATCAACTCCAATAAAAAAAGACCAAAACTTAACAATGAAAGTTTTTGTGAAAATTTGATAAAGGCAGTGTCAACTATGGACGTTCATCTTTAAAAGGCCCCAAGTACGGATTATTACTGCCTGGTCCCAACTAAGGGGGGTGTTGACTTTGTGTGGGACTTTTTACTGGTGTCCGGTTGTGTAAGTGTAACGCCCCGACTTTTCGACTCCTTAATTAGCGTACTTAATTTATCATTAGCAGCGAAATTAGGTTTAATTAATCCTGGGACCTGTGGGTATGGGCCCACAAATAAAATAATCTTTAATAACATTCCATAAATAATACAACTTGCCCAAAAATAAATATAAATCAATATACTTATAACAACCTCAGTAACAGGATTTCCATATCTCGATATTTCCATAATAAATAACCAACTTCAGTAATAGCTCTCATTTGAGCAACTTAAGCTCCTTAATCGAACTTGTGCATCATCATAAAAATAGGAAACAGGAAAAACACAGAAAAATGCCAAAAATGAGTGAAAAACTCAGTAATATTACTCCAGCCCGTCAAGACGGTTTTATTTTGGAAATCATTTGGCACATAACAATCATATGCATTTATTGTTCGGAAATAACTAACTCAATCTCGTTATCTTGAAAACTGTGTCGGCAAGGAATCATTTCCTTTACAGCTCATTGGCAAGTACAGGCTTTGGCGGGACTTTTCTTACATCTTTTCAGGGGGGGAACTGTTTCCCAAACTTTAACTTTAACTTGCCTCTACCGGCCTGTAACTTTCCCTTTTACTAGTTCAGTTCACTTTTCCATGCCGACAAAAGCAACATCGTATTTAATTCTTTAAAATAACTTTATAAATACATCATACTTATTCCCGAACAATTAAAATCATAAAATAGTACTCCCTCCATTTCTAAATGTTGTATCCATTTGGAATCTTGGGGGGTTTTTAAGAAAAATAGAATCTTGGTTTGTATGGGTATAAGTGTAATGATTGGGTGTAAGAGAAATGATTGTGTCTAAGAGATTGGAATAAATGAAAAAGAGAGAAAATAATAAAGAAATAAGAGAAAAGGTATATATTTTATTAATAATAATAATAAATCAGATGATAGGTTCTCTTCTCCCTCACTGGGCTAACATTACCAAACAAAATTCAACTAACATTACCAACAAAAATTCAAGAACATTACCAACAAAAATTACCATTATTCAAGAACAAAAATCACCAACAAAATTTCACCTTAATCGAACAAATTCAACGAACCCATAAAGTCGAACAAACAATTCACCGGAAAAAATAATCGAACAAAAATTCAACAACCCCAGAAAAAATCAAACAAAAATCAACGAACAAAAATTCACCGAAATTACCCAGAAAAATCGAATAAAAATTCACCGAAATTACCCACCAAAATCGAACAAAAAATCACCGAAATTACCAAGAAAAAACGAACAAAAATTCAACGAATTTCACCACAAAAATCGAAGAAAAATTACCCTAGAAAAATTGAAGAATTACCCAGAAAAATCCCAGAAAAATCGAAGAATAATTACCCAAAAAAAAAGAGTTTTACCAAAAAAAATCGAAGAAAAATTCAACAAAAATTCAACGAACCCAGAAAAAACGAACAAAAATTCAAAGATTTTGAAGATTTTGAAGATTTAGAGGTCAAATTCGACCATGAAAACTCTAGATCTAGAATTTTTATGGTCGAATTTCACCATCTAAAGCCTTGATATAGAGTTTTTTTTTTCCAGAGAATGGTGGTGGAGGCAGCAAAGGCGGCGGAGGTGTGGTAGTGGTGGTGGTTGCGGAGGAGAAAAATGAAGAAGAAGAAGAATGAAGAAAATCACATAGTTTTTGGAGGAGAGAGAAAAAATCTGATAATTCAATCTTAGAAAATTTCTTTGAATTTGGGTTCAATCTTGGAGGAGTAATGGAGTTTCTGGAGGAGAGAGAAGTGTGAGTCTTTGAATCTTGGAGGAGTAATGGAGTTTTTGGAGTTTTTGGAGGAGGAGTGAAATGGAGTTTTGGAGGAGAGAGAAAAAATGAATCTCAGAAAAAGAAAGAGTGAGAGACGTGTGAGGGACGAGAGGAGTGAGAGGAGAGAGATGGGGGGTTTTGGGGAAGTGGAAAGTAATTAAATAATTTTGGTTGGGAAAGTAAATTAATTAAATATTATGGGTGGGGAAAATTAGGTGGGAATATGGGTAGAATCTTTAGGTATTATGGTAATTAGATTGAAATGTAAGGGTATTTTAGGAAAAAATATATGTCCAAAAATAGAAAAGATTCTAAGTGGATACAACATTATGAAACGACTAAAAAGGAAACGGATACAACAAAAAGAAACGGAGGGAGTAACATATTAACATAATCGTACTCATAAAACTTTAACTCATACATCATATCATCATCACATAAATCACATATAATCATATAATCACAAATAATACACATACGGGCATATAACCTTAGATGTTGGACACAAAAATAACATAATAAAACTTTTAAATTCGGGCATAAATATAATTGCTGGACATAATAGTTACCTCGATCGCTTAAGATTAATCATCTTAATTGGACTCCAGTAATCAACGTCCATGAGCTCCATCACTAATTAAGTAATCCCAAATACATCATATAATAGCTTGATTTTGGCTTTTTGCTCCATGATTAACATAACCATAACAACCCAAAATTAGATATAATCGTATAAATTACTCACCTAAATTAATAATCAACTTAAACTAAAATGGAGATGCTTACATTATTTTTAAAAGCCCATAATCATAGATACCCCATCATAAGATCAAAGCCCAATTTATATTTGTTCCTTAAACTCACAATTCATGGTCCACTACCAAACCCCTTTTAAACTTGATTGGGCTATTTTTGAGAAAGAGATATAAGCAGTAGCATAGTAGATTAGAAGCAGCGAAGAAAAAAGAAAAAAAAAAAAGGAAGCTTGCAATTACGCGACGCTACACTGTCAAAGGCGACACCAGGACAGAGGAGCTCCAGACCTTCGGTGGCTCACGGTGGTTTTTGAGGCGGAAAAAGGAGGCGGCAACAGTAAACCATGGGTTCCCGAAACCGCAGATAAAGAAGGGAGAAAAGCATGAGCGAATCGGGTTTCGGGTTTTGGGTTTATAAATTTCTGGTTTAAATGAGTTTTCTTTGTGGGTATTGTTGGGCATAATTAGAGCTCCAATTGACTGGCCATGGATGTCAATACCCACGAAAAACAGGAGAATAAATAAGGAAATCTAATCAATCTCTTAATTAATTGAAGATGGATTTTTGAGCTTCAAGATTACAGAATTTTAATGGCTATTTATACTGATTATTGACATGGATGAGTCATGAAAATTGGAAAATGTTTAGACACTTGGCTATCAAGGTGTCACTCATGGAAGGAGAATGATGAAAACTTACGGCAATACCAGTGGTAAAACAATCTGTGGATTATGAGTAGTTTGTGAATCATCAAAATTAAATCAATCTGTCAACATTTGGCAAGAAATCATGGCTGACAAGTATCATGGTTTTTTTTACACGTATAAGAAGATGGAGGAGGTGAAATGAACTTGGCTTTGTTTTAAGTAATAAGGGTGAAAAGATAATTTCCAAGCTAAAGGATGGAAAATCAGATTTTTGATTAATTAATGGGCTTGAAAGATATACCAAAAACAAGTTGGGCTCAAACCATTCATATTATGTCACAATAGAAAAGAATAGACATAATAAGATAAATAAAATAATTCGGAAAAATTTAGGACGTAATTACGTTAATAATCGTAACTACATAATAATAAAAGAGGCTTAAAATACGGGGTGTTACAGTAAGTTAAGGCTTTCCCAATATTTTTTATTTTTATGTTTGATTTTTTTTTTTACCATTAAAAGTTCAATATAAATTCCCAAATTGAAGAACAAAATTTCTGAAAATGAAGAACAAAACCAAGGAAAATTATAAAGTCGTCGTCAAGGTGAATTGGATTAGGAAACATTCATGCCTAGTACGCAACCCGCATGTTAACATACATGTTGTGGACTCACATGCAGAGCCATGTTGAGAAGGGAGTCATGTGTGTTTTGTTCACAAGTCTTAAAGGATTCTGAAAGAAGCTTTGTTTTGTTGTTCGTTTATTAATTAAATATTTATTTGATTGTGTCTCGAGTCGTCTTTTAATATAATATTAATAAGTGTAAAGTGAAACTGAATAAGTTTCAAAAATCTTGGAACGTATGCACCTTGAGTATGAACAACGAGGAAGTACGAGACTGTAGGGCAATTACTTCTAATTGGTGATACAAGACGTTGTATTGCTTCTTTATGCGCAAGGAATTACGTCACAGAGGTCACACAAGATTACTATTGTTTCTTTTAGTGTTTGGTGGGCTCCCAACACTCGTCCACTGGACATTTCTTTTTCAGGAACCCGTTCGATCCTTATTCTAATTAATTTATAAAGTCAAGAGTCGTGTCTTGAGTCGAGTCTTATCTTTATGATTAAATGTTTATTAGATGGCTTTTGCATGTGTTTTAATTATTGTTATGGGAATGAAGCATGTTAGTTTTAGGCTTTGATTTAGCTTGTAGTACTCAACTTTTGTTGACCTTCGCCACAATGACCTTATGATGATTCATCAATTGCACTTGTATGTTGGGGAGTAGATTTTGCCGAACAGGATTTCTAGAAGTGACTTGCAAGTAAAGTTATCCTCCAGGATGAAATGTTAAGAGAGTTTATTTTACTTGCATTGTTTCTAAGATCTGTTTTTAATAATTAATCTAGACTATTCTTGATTATTGGATTATTTGTTTTTGAATTGGATTGTGGTTTGGGCCTATATGATTTCAACTTGTAGTAGAGGCCATTAACTATTATTTAATTATATTTTCGAAGTTAGTTATTTTCGCTGCACAATTCTTGTACTATCCTTAACCGTTATCACGGTGGTGATAATATTCTAGTAATTTCTTTATTTATGTTGGAAAATGGTTTTATAAAATCAAGAAATTATTAAGGTGTTACATTAACGACAGTAAATGATATCACCGTCGCACACATCACTGCTGCAATTACGTATGTTGTTTTTCATCATTTTATGGACGAGATTTTACATTTGGTAGATGTTCTCACTTTTTACATGCGCTTTCATTATTGCTTTTTCAATTGAACCTTTTATAGTATTTTACGGAAAGCTAGATTATCAGGGGGTTTCAATTGAAGCTTATGTAAGACCTAGTTCATAATTCACGGCAACTTTTGTGTAAGACCGCCTTACCGGAAAGACCACTTTAGTTGCTTAACTAATTGGTTCAATTTCTTAACTAATTGGCTACATTGCTTAATTAATTGATTCAATTGCTTAACTAATTAATTCTCTTGCTTAATTAATCGGTTTCAGTGCTTAACTAATTAGTTCAAGTGCTTAACTAATTGGTTCCATTGCTTAACTTATAATATGACACCAAAGTGGTCTTTTGTATAAAACCGCCTTATAGAAAAGTTTGTACATAATTCAGGGGAGAAACTTTCATGATTTAGTAAACTGATATTCAATAAACTTATTAGGGGGTTTCAATTGAAGCTTATGTAAACTTTCATGATTCTATTTATAGCACACCCAATGATGCATTTTGTTGGAATAAAAGTGTTGTTAGGGATTTGTGATTAGAGAGGGGGGGGGGGGGGGGGGGGGGGATGGATGCAGTTGCGATGATCTTGCAACATCATCTTGGGTGGAAGGAGAGAGATGAAAGTCTGAGTGGTTGACGGTGGTGGTCATGCAACTGCGGTGGCCGTAGTAGATATGGCCATATGGGGCTTGGTGGTGAGGGTGGTTGATTATGAAGGGAAAAAGGTGAGGGTGGTTGTAGTCATGGTGGTGACTGTCGAAATAACAACGTGATTGGAGTGGTAATGAAAGTCATTTTTAAAAGACACTATTATACTTTGGCACATTAAATACATACATTTTTAAATATATCTGGGAGTTAAATAACAATACACATTATAAATATACACCAAACATCTAAAACTTATTTTTCTTCTAATAAACCCATTACATTAAGGAATAAAATCACCCAATAATTGAATCTCGGAGATAGAGTTATCATTCCTCGTCGGGCTAAAGTTCAACACTCACTTCCCAATAGGACAGGGCTCAAGTCTCTTACAAGTTACAGCTCACCTCGTCAATTTCAGTGTGTGCTCGATCTCTCAATTCTCAAATATCAATCTCACCCACCCCCCTCTCCTCATAACGCGGTAAGCCCAAATCTAGCCCAATTTCCCCTTCTTCTCTAATCTCTCCCTTCTTCTCTCTCTCTCTCTCTATCTCTCTGCCACCATTTTCACTCCATTCTCATCTCCCATTTCTCCCCTCCCTCCCCTCTTCAATTCACAAAAACCCCAGATCAAATCCCTAAAATCCCACAAAAAATCCACCATTATCCAATCTCAATAATGAGAATCCGAAGATCTGCACCCTCCTCTGTTTCCCCATCTCCAGCACCTTCATCTTGTTCTTCATCTTCTTCTTGCTTCTCATCTCACTCCACTATCTCTACTCACTCCCCCACCTCCTCCTCCTCCAACTCCGCCACCACCTCTTCTTCCGCTACCGCCGCAAACGCTACTGTCAACCGCTGCCATGGCCTCGATCTCCTCGTTAAGGCTGTCTACTACGTCGCCGGATCAGTCGTCGGTGTGCCTTACATCCAAAGGCGGGTTATTCGCCGCCGTAAACCCGCCCTTCGATTCACCAATCTAGTCATCAATTCCGATCAATTAGAATTGACGGATTTAGTTGATGATGATCGTGTAATTGATTGTACTAGCGATTTGGTTGAAACAACTAATAAGAAGGACATCAGCAAGAACAAGAAGAACAAGAAGCCGGTAAAGAGAAGATCAAAGGCTGTCCCTTTGAAGTATAATGACTCTGTTTTGCAGTCATGGAAACCCAGTGATCGTCGAAGAAGAAGATCGATTAAAGGTTGATGATCGAATCTGGGTGGTTTAAGATCTGGTTAGTGATCTGGGTTTTTGATTTTTAATCTGGGTTTTTTCAATTGGTCTTGATTTGGATCATAATGCATTGGTGATAATTGGGTATTCTTGTTGTATTGTTAGATATAATATATCACTTATATATTGTATTAATCAATTTTTAGTTGTTATAGTATGCAGGTGTTGGAATTTTCCTATTCTTTGTTGAAAATTCATGGGAAAATAGGTTTCTATTGTAATATAGAGGAAGCTAGAAGTAAAAGATGCAATTTTGTTTAAGAATTTCATATTAATTGATGTTGAATCGGTAATTTTTGTAGAAGTTTAAGGGATTTCTAATTTGTTATGAGAAAGCCATGATTTTGGAGGTTTTGTGCTTGTTCTGAATCTTTTGATGATGGGATTACTAGATTTACGGAGTATAAATTGACAAATTTTGGTGTCGGTGAATTGTGATTTAACATTTAATTGGTCTAAATTGGTAGTACTCCGTACTATTTTAGGTGCAGTAATTTGTGTTACTACGAAAGTGTATAATTTCTGAAAAAAATGGTGTATTTTATTTGCTGTATTCTCCAATAATTGAAGCATTTAAAAGTTTGAACATTAATACGTAATATTTGTGTTGGGGTAATGTCATGGCTGCTGCATAAGTTTTGTTGATGATTGTAGAAGTTGTCAGTTGAGTTATGTGATAAAGATTGAGGAGCATAACACTAATCTTCCTTGATGTGATTTCAGCTCAAGTACCTATGTGTCGGATACTCGACGACATTGGTATAACACTTTGACATTGCAAGATAAAATAGTCATGTCAGTTAAGTCTGAGTAAGATAGATCATCCTAATTATTTATGATCTTCAATTTTACTTGAATAAAAGATGATGCACTTGTTATCTGTAGTTTCTGTTCCATTCAAGTGTTGATAGAATTTTGAGTTCATTTGGGAGTTCCTTATAGTTTGTGTCTTGATTTTTTATGAGGAACATTTTAATTTTCCAGGTTAATCATACAGTTTGTTTAACATGTTAATTCAGACGTGAGATCCTATTATTGTCGAATTTTCCTCTTAAACTCTGCAGTTAATCAATCAGGCAGGGAAAGGTACACTTTATGACTAGCAGTTGATGTGAAAATGATCTGAAATGTTTAATGAAATGTACTGTGTATTTGGGTATTTACTGTGTTACACTATATATTGTGCTCACTTTTACACACACACACGAGTGTTGGAGCGCCATTTGAGAAAACATCTCATAATTTTGGGCAAGTTAGCAGCTATTGGTAGTAAAACTGTAAGTAGCTGCCTATCTCTTTGAAAGATGCTGATGCAGTGGTGCCTCGTTGAAGCTGTTCGTGAGCTTCTCGATATCAAGTGATGAAGTGGTGTTGCGTTTTGCGACTCATACACCAGTTACACTGCAATACTTAGCTTCCTTTAGCTCTTTTATGTATAGATTTATACTGTTTAATACACTCCTGTGGTCCTGTGTCGCATTCAAGGTCAAGGGTTGATCCAAGATTTAGGGAAGATGATGCCATTGTTATAGTAACATAAGAATAAATAATTCCAACTATACTAATCATAAATAATCTCTATTATTATCAAATAATATTACAATTGTTTCGACGAGTTCCCTTTATTTCATGCAAGTCATTTGCACTTATTGTTCAGGTAACTAGGTAAGTGATCTCAGAAAACTGTTCTTTCTGAATTTCTTGTTATTTAGGCTTTTAGATTAGGCGTATGCTTCTTGAGTTCTTTGTCTCAAAAAGTGTCATGCAAAGATCAACAAAGCTCATGACCTACTCTGGACAAGTGGTAATTGTTCCTGATAATTGCAATATAGCCAAAACTATATTGAAATGTGCATTATATTTTATTGCTTACGTCACCGTATAAATTGCTTACATAATCGGTTATTGAATCGCGCCTAATAACATAAACTCTAGACAAATCGACTATTGCTAGGCTCCTTATAAATCACTATTTTGACGATCGTTAGTTAACTATATGTGCATTAAAATCAATATAGATTAGTAATATAGTCTAACGCATGCGCCCAACCAGGGATCACAAGGGAACCTAAGGTCGTTGTGGTCAAAACATAAGCATGAGTTACGGTTTCTACTTACGTATCGCAACAACTGGGTTTTGTTAGTTTTCCTCATTGTCGTTGAAAACTGAATGGCGACTCCACGATTTGGTAAATAGGAGGCTACTATCACCTAGTGTAACGCCCCGACCTTTAATTCAAGAAATTAAGCAGCGGAATTTACCTAATTCGGTCGAGAAATTACTGCCGTAACTCCCTCTTGGGAATTACAAGGCAACATCATAACATAAACCTTTACTCCTCCATATTAACATAATAATCCTTTTTATATCCATAATAAAAGTAAATAACTCACGAAATATTTTTACTTAAACATTAATTTAGGTGAACATTGCTAAAGTGAAATCCTCGCCACTACTCTTTTCCGTTGTCCCCAGCAATACCTAAAACAGAAAACAAAACGGAGAGCCGAAGACTCAGTAACGAGCTACTCTAGCATCGTAACATCATTTCAATTCATTTTATTTAATAAACAGGGAGAATAAAATATAGTAAAACATTTAATAAAACATCACTTCTGAAACACCATTTCTTTAACCTTTTTCCCTTTTAACAGTATTATTCTGGTCATCAAGACTTTACAGAAAAACATGGTAGGACGTATCCTACGAACAGGGAAAGCTAGGGCTTCAGAACAGGGGGAGCCTGAGCTCCATAACAGGGGAAACTTGTGCTTCTTATCAGGGGGAACCTAGACTCCATATTAGGGGAAGCCAATGCTTCTTATCAAGGGAACCTTGTGTTAGGTTATGAATAATAAAACAATATAATTTCATGCGGAAAATTCATAAAATCAGAATTCAAATTAATTGTCACATAGTCAATTAGCATAATTTAGGTGATATACAATGTGATGCGTGCTTTCCCTAGCTGCTTCCGAACCGAACAAAAACAAGTCTTTAGAGCCCCAAACGTTGCCCCTCCGTAGAAAGTCCACAGCACGTTCGGATCCGCCTTAGGTTCAACCAACTAGGATTTTACTTAAGGTTTTATGTATTCGGGTAAGGCTTGTATTATGTTCTCCCTTGAACACAATGGGAATAAAGAATATGATTTTCAATTCAATTGATGTGTATAATTATGAGGGCCTAGCCTCATATTTATAGTGTAGGTAACAAGGAATTTGAGTATTAGTAAGAATAAATTACCAACCCTACTAGGATTGAAATTTTTATTCAATTAGAATTGCAACATTAATTAAACTCTTAATTATTTGAATTCCAGTAAGACTAGGAATACTTAATCCAAGGTTACTTGGGAATTAAGCAATCGGATATTTCTTAGAGCCCAAGACGAAACAACCCAACGCAGCCACAATGGGCCACGTTGGTGTGCGTGCTGCCTCAGCCCAGTGCGTTGTGGCCGTCGCCTCGACAGGCCTGCAATCGTTGCTTGATAGGCGCGACCCATGAGCTGCTGCCTGTTTCGCAGCTTGGCGTGGCCCATGTGCTGCAGCCTTGCTCGTAGCTTGGTGCGGCCCATGTGTTGCTGCCTTGCTTGCAGCTTGGTGCAGCCCATGGCTGCTGCCTTGCTCGCAGGGCGCGGCCCATGGTGATGCCTTGCTTGTCGAGCGATGGGCCCGGTTCGCTTGCTGGCTTGTCGCTCGTCGAGCGTCCGATTCGTTTTCCGATTCCGGAATTCATTTCCGTTTCGAACAAATATTTACGTTTCCGTTAATATTTTCGATTCCGGAAATAATTTCCTTTTCCGACAATATTTACGATTCCGGTAATATTTCTGTTTCCGACAATATTTTCGATTCCGGCAATATTTCTATTTCCGATAATATTTTCCGATACGAACCATGTTTTCGTTTCCGACAACATCTACGACTTGGATAATATTTATATTTCCGTCATGAACCATATTTCTGTTTCCGGCAATATCATCATTTCCGGAGTATTCTTTATTTTGCCTTTTGACGATTTCAGCTCCCATTGGAACCGAGATCTGTCATTTCCGAATGTTCATATATGGAGTACTTAATGAATAATATATTCACTTAGATACTTGATCCGTTCACGTACTATTTGTGTGACCCTATGGGTTCAGTCAAGAGTAAGTTGTGGATTAATATTATTAATTCCACTTGAACTGAAGCGGCCTCTAACTAGGCATTCAGTTCACTTGATCTCACTGAGTTATTAACTTGTTAATTAATACTGAACCGCATTTATTAGACTTAGCATAAAATGCATACTTGGACCAAGGGCATTATTTACTTCAGTCTCCCACTTATCCTAGGGACAAGTGTGCATTTCCTAATTCCTTTGTCGCTTGATGTCTGCTCATGAACATAAGGTAAGAGTAGTCATCCTTATTATGTCCAGAGGTGTTTCTCGGTTTCAGAGTTCAACTGATCAAATAAACAGATAATCATAGCCTATGATTCATCTGAGCACGGCCATGCATTTTTCAGTTTCTAGCTCTTCGAGTGGCCTTGTACAACTTTCAGCATCTGATCCCGATTTACGGGAGGACAACCCCAATCTTGTGATCTTGAGGTTAGACTTCGTTTGATAGGTGATTACCTGAGCGTTGCCGTTATAGTCTCCTTTTACGGTGCGACGCTTGACAACGTCAAAGTAACCAGTTCTCAAACAAGTAATCTCAAATCATTCAGGTATTGAGGATTAGTGTCTAATAATGTAATGAAATTTACTTATAACTTATTTTCATCTTTTACAGTAAAAGTTTCATAGGTCTGTCCGATACTAATCTTCTCAAGTAAGTATCTATGCAAATTATTGCGACATTGCCATGTCCACATAGTTCAAGAAACAGAACTACTAGTCATCTTGCATTCTAGTCGTCTAGCGTTTTCTATGCGTCCACCTTTAAAGAAAACTTCTAACCAGGGACCATTTTCAACTTTTGACATTCAAGTTCACTTGATAGACATTTCTTAGTCACAGGACTGGTCCTGACAGTCTAGCTTGAATATATCGTCAAATTGAAATGACTCATCATTTAATAAACCACAAAATTAAATGGAATTCTATTCATTTATATGAATGGTTAACCAAAAACGTTTTAAAAAGTATTAAACTCTAAAACTTTAAAACATTTATTAAGGACATCAAAGTCATTCTCCAACATGCTTGATTTCCATAGATGCAGTGTGCGAGTTGTGCTTCGCTTGTGGCAGAGGTTTAGTTAATGGATCTGAGATGTTGCCGTCAGTTCCAATCTTGCTTATCTCGACTTCTTTTCTTTCAACGAACTCTCGTAAAAGGTGAAATCTACGAAGTACATGCTTGACTCTCTGGTGGTGTCTAGGGTCCTTTTCCTGTGCAATAGCTCCATTATTGTCACAATATAGAGCTATTGGTCCTTTAATGGAGGGGACTACACCAAGTTCACCTATGAACTTCCTTAGCCAAATAGCTTCCTCTGCTGCTTCATGTCCAGCAATGTACTCTGCTTCAGTTGTAGATTCCGCTATGGTGCCCTGTTTAGCACTTTTCCAACTTACTGCACCTCCGTTGAGGCAGAAGACAAACCCAGACTGTGATCTGAAATCATCTTTGTCGCTTTGGAAACTTGCGTCCGTATAGCCTTTAACAATTAATTCATCATCTCCACCATAGACCAAGGAAATCATCTTTGTGCCTTTTCAGGTACTTCATGTAGGGGAATACAGTTAAACATAATAACATGTGCGGAACAATCCCCAAACCCAGGAAACATGTATAAAGCACAGATTAACCAAACTTACATTCGAAGCGTGTTTTCCACAATAATATGTCAACAAACACGAACAAAGAACTCCACTTGTCGTTCCTCTACTTGGTTCACCGACACGTTCAGATCCGTCTTGATTATCGTAGCTTAGACAATTGATCAAGATACTTTGCCTTTTGGGATGAACACACTATGGAGGCACAGAGAGAATTAGGGTTCTCTGTTTTCTCCTAGGGTTGTGTGTAATCTGAATTGTGATTGTGCTTAGTTGGAAATTAGGTTGTAAGGTTATTTACATAACCTTACTAACCGACCAAGCCAAGAGGCAAGGCCAGCTAGCAAGCCCGCAAGCCAAGTCACACGGACACGCACAACGAAGGGCCGTGGGCCGCGCTGCTGCTTGTGTCGTGGTCTCGGCCCGCTTGCACGCGCACAACCTCGCCTCTTGGGCCTCGCTGCTGCCGCGCTTTGCTTGCTCGCCTATGTGCGCGCCCATGGGCCTCGAGTGCTTCGTGCACTCGGCTCGTGAGCCGCTCCTCGTATTCGCGATTAAATATATTTCCGATATATTATTTATCGTTTCGTATACGACGAATCACCGTCGTACGATACGATTTATACGTCTCGCCTAGCTTACGAATATTCGCGATACGATATACGATTCCGATGCAAGGTCGTATCGTATAATACGTTTCCAACTTAAATCCCGAAAAGCTATTAAATGAATTTCCGATTCATTTAATCCGATGATCTGTTACGTGTCATTGGTGTGACCTTGTAGGTTCAGTCAAGAGTAAGTTGTGAGTTCAATATCCATTAGAACTTCACTGATCGGAAGCATTGCTCCAGCTAGCTGTTCCGATCACTTGATCTCACTGAATTAATTGTTCGCAATTAATCTGAACCTTGGTATTAGACTTAATGCACCTTGGGTGAAGGACATATTTCCTTCAATCTCCCACTTGTCATTCAGACAAGTGTTCATCCACATTCCTTTGTCACTTAGTGTTACTTACTGAACATAAGGTAAGATCCAAGCCATCCTTATTAGGTCCAGAAGTGTTTCTCGGATTACAGAGTTCAACTGTCAAACTTTTGCAGAAGGTTAAGCCTAACCATTCCGAGCACGGCCATGCATTTTACAGTATCTAACACTGCGAGAGGCCTTGTTACACAACAACACCATATTCTATCAAAGATAGGAGGACAATCCATTCTTGCAATCTATGAACACTCACTTTGGTTCATAGTACGCCCAATAACTGCTTTTATAGCCTCCTTTTACGGTTCGACGTTTAGCTAGTATCAAAGCGAACTAATTCTCAAACGAGCAGACATAATCGCTCATGTTCTGAGGAACGGTTTCTAATCACCATTAATGAGAACTACCTATGACATGACTTTAATCTCTTAAAGCGTTCTCATGGTCAATCCGATACAAGATCCAATAAGTATATATGCAAAAGATTATGACATCCAGTCACTCTAGTTCAAGAAACAGAACTAAGTAATCTACTTGCAATCTAATCTTCATTAGTCATTGGTCGTCCACCTTTCAATGACCTGGATTATGGATCCTTTGTGACTTCAATATTCAAGTTCACTTATGGGTGTTTCTTTGTCAAAGAATCCATCTTGACATCCCATTTGAATGATTTGAATCACATGGACTTATCATTTAATTCTAAACCACAATTAAATGAATATGAAATAAATAAATTTCATAAATATGAAATGGTTAAACCAATTGTTTTAAACATAGATCTAACAGATGTTCTAAAACAATACTTAGAAAATCAAAGCCATTCTCCAACATGCTTGATTCCCATGGTTGCTACATGTGCGTTGTGTTTCACTTGTGGCAACGGTTTAGTCAATGGATCTGCGACGTTGTCGTCAGTTCCAACCTTGCAAATCTCGATTTCCTTTCTTTCAACGATCTCTCGAAGTATATGAAATCGCCGCAGTACGTGCTTGGACTTCTGGTGGCTCCTAGGCTCCTTTGCCTGGGCAATGGCTCCGCTATTATCGCAATACAAAGCCACTGGTCCTTTAATGGAGGGGACAACACCAAGTTCTTCGATGAACTTCCGAATCCAAACAGCTTCCTTTGCTGCTTCTGAGGCAGCAATGTACTCGGCTTCAGTTGTAGAATCCGCAATAGTGCTTTGCTTAGCACTTTTCCAGCTTACTGCTCCGCCGTTGAGGTAGAACACAAACCCAGACTGTGATCAGAAATCATCTCTGTCGGTTTGAAAGCTTGCGTCCGTATAGCCCTTAAAAATCAACTCATCTGTACCACCATAAACCAGAAACTGATCCTTAGTCCTTTTCAGGTACTTTAGGATGTTCTTGGCAGCAGTCCAATGCGCCTCACCTGGTTCTAACTGGTACCTACTCGTTGCACTGAGTGCGAACGAAACATCCGGCCTTGTACAAATCATAGCATACATGATGGATCCAATAGCACAAGCGTATGGAATTCCACTCATCTTTCTACGCTCACCAGATGTTTTGGGACACTGATTCTTGCTTAGATATATGCTATGTGACATGGGTAGATGGCCTCTCTTGACTTCCATCATATTGAACCTAGCTAGCACTTTGTCAATGTAAGTGCTTTGGCTTAGTCCAATCATCCTCTTAGATATATCCCTATAGATCTTGATGCCCAATATGTACTGTGCCTCTCCTAAGTCCTTCATTGAGAAACACTTCCCGAGCCAAGTCTTTACAGACTCCAACATTTGAAGGGAATTTCAACCCGATTGAAAGAGGTTGATTTTGTATTATTTAAAAGGAATCTCAACCCGTCAATTTTTTGGGGGAGTTTCAACCCATTGGACTTGGAGTATTTGAAGGGAATTTCAACCCATTGGAATTTGTATTATTTCAGGGGATTTTCAACCCGTAGATGGAATCTTGAACTTGTATTATTTCTGGGGAGTTTCAACCCGTCGAATTGGAACTTGTATTATTTCAAGGGATTTTCAACCCGTCGAATTGGAACTTGTATTATTTCAGGGGATTTTCAACCCGTGGATTTGAACTTGTATTATTTCAGAGGATTTTCAACCCGTGGATTTGAACTTGTATTATTTCAGAGGATTTTCAACCCGATTGAATTTTGAGTTTGACTCGAAGTTTAAATTTTGAAATGGAAAGGGATGCATTTTGTATGTGAAGGAAATAATGCCCTTGGTCCAAGTATGCATTCAATGTTAAGTCTAATAAATGCGGTTCAGTATTAATTAACAAGTTAATAATTCAGTGAGATCAAGTGAGCTGAATGCCTAGCTAGAGGCCGCTTCAGTTCAAGTGGAATTAATGATATTAATCCACAGCTTACTCTTGACTGAACCCGTAGGGTCACACAAATAGTGCGTAAACGGATCAAGTATTTAATGGCATTAAATACTCCATCTATGGATATTCGGAATCGACGGATCTTGGTTTCAGTGGGAGCTGAGATCGTCACAGGCAAGAAATGAATACTCCGGAAACGATGATATTGCCGGAAACGGAAATATGGATCGTATCGGAAATATAAATATTATCCAAGTCGTAGATGTTGCCGGAAACGGAAACATGGTACGTATCGGAAAATATTATCGGAAATGGAAATATTGCCGGAATCGGAAATATTGCCGGAAACGGAAATATTGTCAGAATCGGAAATATTATCGGAATCGGAAAATAATTCCGGAAACGGAAATATTAAATATTTGTTCGAAACGGAAATTGATTCCGGAATCGGAAATATTAAATATTGTTCGTATCGGAAATGAATTCCGGAATCGGGAATTTAATCGGAAGCGTATCGTACGAATTAGCATCGGACGAGGCCCGCTAGACGAAGGCCCAGCACGAAGCCAGGCCATCGCCCAGCGAGCCAACACGCACCATCGCATGCCAAGCCTCGACCAGGCCCAGCGCAAGGCCAGGCCCAGCCAAGGCCTGGGGCGCGCGCGCGAGAGCACATCAGTGGGCCGAGCGCTGTGCGCCTAGCGTGGGCCGCAAGGCTTGCGCGGGTGTACGGTGCTCGTGCAATGCTTGTGCGGGAATCCTAAAGCAATCGGGATTCGAAATATGATTAAATCATAAAACTATTAGATAATGATTATTTAATTAGAGTCCTAGTAGGATTATAATTAAATAAATTAGTATCCTAATAGGATTCCAAAACCTTTTCCATAACTCTATAAATAGGTGCCTAGGGTCACATATTTACAAAGAGAGTTTTCAAGTATTCAAAGTGAGTTTTTGAGAGAAAAATTCAGTCACACATTTGCCTAAAAGTGCCGAAAATAATAGTACCTTAAGGGCGATTCTAGTTGGTCAATCTTAAGGCGGATCCGGACGTGCTGTAGACTATCTACGGAGGGACGACACTTGGAGTCCTAAAGACTTGTTCTTGTTCGGTTCGGGCGCAGCTAGGGAAGGCACGCAACAAAGAGTATGCATCTAAACTATGCTAAATGATTATGTGTAAATAATATGTATTCCTGGCTTTATGGTTTTTCCGCATGATTTATGAATTGTCATATGTATCATAACCTAACAGTGGTATCACGAGCCTCTTATTATTTTCATAATCTAAATTGCATGAACATGGTTAAATATTACAAATTTGCAAGAATTAAAAGGGGTGATTAATTTTCGTAATTGTTAATTAATTGCAAATTGCGTTTATTTAATTATACGTACGCAGTTTTTCGGCAGTTTCTTCGTTACTCATCCAAATCGAGTGATTTTTGTGTCAATTCCGCATGTAAAAGGCATTCTAAAATTTTGACAAAAAAATTATTTTTCTGCCGAACCCAGAATTCTCAAATTCGAAGCCTAACTATGACTTTTCGGAGGTTTTAGTTTTTCGAATGCAAAATTTCGTAAATTTAAGATGTTAAATTAAATATTTGCGATTCTTGTTGATAAATCTTGAATTTTTTATTGACCTACTGTATATGTTTAACAAGTTTGAATGCCTAGCCTTGTTAATTATGCAATCTAATTTGTAATTATGATTAATTTGTTGAAAATTAGAATAATTTAGAATTAATTTGATTTTCATAATTAATTATAATTTAATTAGATACCTATGATTAAAAACCACCATAAAAATTGTAAATTTATGATAAATTTTAAATTTTTATGACCTAGGCTTGAATCCATGTTAATCGGAAATCAATTGAATAATAAATTTTCGATTTTTCGCCCTAAAATTATGAAATTAATATTATTTATTAATTTGTCATTAATTTTAAATATAAATTTTTTAAATTTTATGCGATTCGCTCATATAACTTGCACGCACAAAGCAATGGACGCTACGTGTTACCCTTAAGGGGTGTTGTATAGTGCGGGCATGTGACGACGAGCAAGGGAGCTCGTCGCCCATGCGGCACGAATGCAATGAGCAAGGCCATGGTGCACGAGCACAAGGCAGCAGCCCTGCCTTGTGTCGTGGGCTGTGTGCAATGAACGAATGGGCGAGGGCGAAAGCAAGGCATAGCAGTCGCGTGTGGGCAGCAAGCGAGCTGCGCCACAACGCGCACTGCCTCGCGCAAGCGTGCGGAGCCTCGCGCGCAGCGAGCGCAAGCTCGCGTGCCACGAGTGCTACGCCCAGCATCGATGCCTCGCGCAGCGAGCGATGGCTCGCAGGATCGAGCGCTGGCAAGCGCGCACAGCGAGCGCTGGCTCGCATCAAGCGAGCGCTGGCGAGCGAACGCAGCGAGCGATGGCTCGCGTGCATCGAGCGCTGGCGCGCGCGCAGCGAGCACCAGCTCGCGTGATGCATTGCGAAGGAGAGCAGCAGCAGCGATGCGACGCAGCGCATGGGCTGCGCGCACATGGCCAGCGATGGCTTTGTGCGTGTGGCCCATGGGCGTACGTTGCGTGGGGTTGTTGCGTTACGATTAGATCGTTTTGAAATTTTAATTTGAAATTTTCAGTTTACGTAATTTTAATTAATTTTAAAATTAATAATTTAAATTATTTTCTTGGATTTTAATTTTGAATATTGTAATTATAATAAATTTTATTTATTCTAATTATTTTACTAAAATTAAAATCATGAATTAATTTAAATACGACTGAAATTAAATTAAACTTTTTGGATTCAATTATAAATTTATATGAGCTTTAAATTTTAATTAAATTTGTATGTTTCCGGTTAGACTAGAAATACATTTTTATGTTTAAAATTAGTAAAGCATATGAATTTATTGGTTTAAGTGGGAGCGCTTTTAGTCATAAACTCTTGATTAGGTCTACAAATCCTTAAGGTTAAAACAACTTGATTAGAATTAATAAGGACTGAATAATTGGTAGATTATTGGTGCCCTTGATTAATTGCTGCAAATGTTTACGTGATGCATAATGTGTTTTACTAACCAGCTATGTGGGCCATTCATGATAATGAATGGGTGAATGGTATATATTGTATATGTACTGTTTTGCAGGTTATGAAGTGACTAGTATGGCCCAAATAGGATAGAAAATATGGTCTGCGTACCATTAATTTGAATGTAATTGGTCTAAAGTACCAAAGTTGTTTTTCAATTCAAATATGGTCTGCGTACCATCAAATAGTTGTAATTAGTTTTAATTATAGCTTATCCTATTTGAAGAAAATGGTGCCTCCCACGGAGATTTTCAAGACGGACTTTGAAGTTAAATCTTCAAGATGAAGTCGGGCCATACTAGATCACATTTATCTTATGCATGTTTTAAGTTATTTATTGCTTTAAATATGTCTTAAAATGCATGAGATCAAAGCTTGATTATGTTGCATGATTAAGGATTTTAGTTCACTTAAAATCTAACCAACATAGTAAGAGCTTAAGTTCCAAACTTAAAAATTGAGTTAAAAGGTGCCATGCCAAAATATACACTTGCTTGGATATCCTTTACATCAATCTAGTAATAGTTTTCGCTCAGCGAGGTGTTACTTATTGGTCCTAAAGGGGCAAGGTACACAAATAATTGTGAGTACACGTTAGTTTTGGTGAAACTCAACGATATAAGTAAGGAGTCCTTTTATGTCGTGGCAAAATCGATAGGTTTACCTAATAAGTTCTTAGACGTACCTATCAACCAAGAATAGTTTCTAGACTATTAGCAAAAGGCTTTTGCTTACCTAAGATGTTTTAGGATTAAGTCACCAAACTGTGCTTAGTTCTTCAATGATTTTAGGATCTTGGAATCATTTTATTCACACCTGCCGGAACACATAATTCGAATAAAATGCTAATGACTTGTTTAAATTGCATGATTGCTTTAATTTTCAAGTTATTACTCATGATAAATGTTTAGACTTTGCATGCTTCAATATATGTTTTAATTATTGTTTATAATTAAATATCTTGCACTGCAGTAAATCCTTTTAGAAAGGTAACAGTAAATTTCCTCGATTGGTAGTGAATCCAAGAACGATTCACGGAAATGAGAGAAAATGAGCAATTTAAAATGTACGTTTCTTTTAGCGACGTTTATGGTTGTTTTCGAATATCAAAATCGAATGGCAAACCAATTGGTGCTTGTGAATTCAAAATACACTGTAGTTTTGAGATCATAAAGCATTGAGCTTAAACGCTTAGCTTTACCAATGGTTAACAACCTAATATCTTTGTCCATTTAATTCTCGAATGAGTCTAGTCCCTAGACATTCAGATAGATCGATGCTTAGAGAACTTTAGAAGCTTCTAGTAAGATCATCTAGTTGAAACAAAATATTCAACATAAATTAAAATGGTAAAGAACCTTGTTGGTGACATTGGACATGTCTAACAAAGTATAAAAGTCAACACTAAAGAATTCAATTCTTAAGACTATAAGAAAGGGTACAAGAAATAGGAAAACGAGGAACAAATGAAAGGAATTTACGATTCCGTTTCTACCTATAAGTTTATGTTTAAAGAGAAGTGACCTAGCAATCAAACTTCCTTGGTATCATATACCGCTTGAGGTTCTTACTTCGGTAATAACTCAAACAATGGAAGCTAGGATACACTAATGACCTACAAGTGGGAAATGAAGCATAGCAATGCTACATTAGTTGTAGGGTCATCTAGTTTGTTTTAAGTCCTTTCAAAGGCTGGAACTTAATGGCTATTTTGTTCCATAATCAACATACCTAAATTTCTGTTTTCAAACACAGAAAGACTCACATTCAAGAAAAACAAAAACAATGTTTGTTTGTTTATTTGAATGAAATGGTCAATTACGGGTTGAGTCAATATGCTTGATTAAAACAAACAACTCTTTAACAATAAAACTTTACTAGGTTCAAATCAACCCCTTGATTTGAGTTCCACTAATCTTTGGCATTGTTGCTTAGACCATATCAACAAGTTAACAATCAAAAGCTCTATTTTGATGGACTTTTGAAAGTTGATTGATTTCTAGATCAATTTAAGACAACTAGTCTTACTTGTTGAAAGTAACAAAAGATATGAACTATTGTTAGAACGCCTAAACGATAGAGTTCAAAGCTAAAGAAAGGTTTTATGACTTTATTATTTCACACAGATTTGAGTGAATATAGGTTTATTTACTCAATGTGATATAAGTTTGAATCTGTTTGGCTAGTTCAAAGATTCAGAAGTATAAATCCCACTTGGCAAGAAATCATAAAGATCTAGGTTAGATCATATTAATGATTTCTTGAGACCAAGAATGATCATCAATGATTGTGTGTTGTAATTTCACGATCTAGTTCCATAAGATATGGCATATCTTAGTTGGAATAATCGAAGTCAATTAGTACTTGATTCGATTAATGATGAATCATAAGGACTTTTTCCTATAATTTCTAAAACAAAATGCTCAACTACCACCAAACTAAACCAAATTCGTCAAAGCTATTGAAAAGTAATTTAAGAATAACTTTTCATAAAATATATCTAGAGAGTTGCAAAACTCAGTGGGAGCTTAGTGTTTGTCATTCAACAAACTAAGGCCCAAGTATAGATATATGTTTCATTGTGATTTATTCAAATGAGACACAAGGGTATTGTTTCTACCACGAATTTTTGAGAACATAATGTTTGTTTGCTCGAAATAATGTCCTTTTGGAGATTCGTTTCCAAAATGACAAGTGGGAGAAAATAGACTTCGAAAGTCTTCGAGGCGAACAACAAATATAAACGGACATTCCGGAGGCTTTTTCGAAGTGCTTCAGAAAAACCGAACTTATTCTTTAAAGAATTTAGAAGTGGCTATAAAGAATAGACATCTCTTAGAAGACTTTACAAGTGCTTCAAAGAGAATAGAATATTCAAAGGACTCTCAAGTGCCTGTTGATATTCTATTGTTTGATGTTCTATACCCAAGTAGGCATAGAGTTCAAGTCACTAGAACTATGAGATTCTTCTATTAGATAGTAAAGAAACATAGAGTTCTGGTCAATGAAACTATGAGATTCTTCTATTAGATAGTGAAGAAACCTACAACTTGCAGTCAAACTATTATCATGTAGATTAATGAGTTTGTGACTTGTAAGAAAGCTATGACGAAACCTAGATTCCCTAAAATGGTTAGAGGCCATATATAGACTCAAATGTTTTAAATGGTTAGAGGCCATAAAACATACTCAATGTTTTGATGACAAAATTAAAATTTTGTTGATTTGCAAAATAGTTTCACACATATTGGTTGCAAGTTTGTTTTAAGGATAAAAACCATCAAACATGAAATTGTGTTCACACACAAAACTAGATTAGTTGCTAAAGGTTACAATCAAATTCACGGCGTGGATTGTGTTGAAACCTCATGCATAATCGTAATGCTCAAGTCTATAACTCAATCAATGATTGCATATTGGTACATATGACAATTGGATGACAAAACATCTTCCTCAGTCAAATGTTGGAAGAAACTATGTACATGGTATGTCATAGGATTTGTGGATCCATATAAATGCTTGAAAGAGAAAACTAGCTTATAAAATCTAAGTACAGATTTAAGCAAGCAATTGGGAATTGGAACTGTATTTTAGTGAAGCTAATAAGCATTTTAGTTTCATAAAATATACATGATTCTTATAGATATATAAGAAGTTTAGTGGGAGTACGTAAAACTTATTTGGTCCTATGTGTATCACACATATCTCTCTATTGTGAAATAACATTCAAATGCTAATGACTTAGGTTTGAAATTATTCATCAATAATGGACCAAGGCGAAACTTAGTACATACTGGGTATTAAGATCTATTTACAAAGATCTTATGATATTGTTTAGTAATGGCATTTACTAAATCAAACACGAAAGACTCCATTGGAGATATTCGACCCATGTGAATAAATCTAAGTAAAGAATGTTTGAACTATGTATAAGCATTTACTAAGTTAAAACATCAAAGGATCTAAGTGAGATACTTAACCTATATTATATGTCAAAGAATTTAGCTGGATTCAGTATCTACTGAAATTGAATGAGCTAAAGTTACATGAATAAAATTCAATTGAGAATTATTCTGCAAAAGAATTTATCATGTATGATATAATATGAGGATCGCCAAAAACGTATCGTATGACTTTAGGCATGACGAACATATACCAATCTCTATTGATCTAAGTGAAGATCAACTAGATTGAGATCAAGAATACTTATGGTACTTGAAAAGGTACATAGGAATAGTTCTTGATTCAAGGAAATAAAGATATGCTAAATATTGATGCTACACGCATAAACACTGGCAAAGGATCAAGCAAGACCCTTTGGAGTTAACCATTGACAAGGACGAGCTAAAGAGCATCGTGTTTCGAAATGGCAACATGGATTGAAGACCATGAGTTGTTGCGTGGGAAATTAAAATAATAATTTCTATGTTCTAAGATATAGTTGGAGAGTCTTCCACATATCTATGAACTGCTTGGATAGGTAAATCCAAACAAAGCATCACTAGCAACCTATACAGTTGAAGTAAAAGTAATTATTGCCTAAAAAGCAATAAAACAGAGTTGTTTAAAGTTCTTCACTGAACTTGGGTAGATCACCTATCTGCTGGCTTGATGGTTCTTCATTGAAAAATGCGCAGAACCACTCTTGAAGCAAGAAAAACGTCTGCTAACTTGATGGTCCTTCATTGCAAAATGCGTAGAACCACTAATGTAGCAAGAAAGACTAAATCACAAAATAAACATACTCAAAAGTTCTTATCATCATATCTCGAAGAACATTCGATGAAAAGGATGTTAAGATTGGCAAAGCGTGATAACTAAACCTATGCAACAAGTGAGAAGCAACACTCACGTTGTAGCACTGGAAATCAAGCATAGCTTTGAATTCCATGAACTGTTTTAAAGATGGGTTTGAGGCTCATGGTTGTAAAACAATGGGGTTGAACATTTATCATATATGAAATGTATTTTCATATTCCATTTAATCTTTGTTTAGTATTAAATGATGAGTCCCTTCAATTTGACGATATATTCAAGATAGACTGTCAGGACCAGTCTTGTGACTAAGAAATGTCTATCAAGTGAACTTGAATGTCAAAGGTTGAAAATGGTCCCTAGTCGGAGTTTTCTATAAAATTGGACGCATAGAAAACGTTAGACGACTAGAATGCAAGATGACTAGTAGTTCTGTTTCTTGAACTATGTGGACATGGCAATGTCATAATCATTTGCATAGATACTTACTTTGGGAAGACTAGTATCGGACAAGACCTATGAAACTTTACTGTAAGAGATGAAAATCTGTCATAAGTAAATTTCATTAAAATTATTAGACACTAAATCCTCAATACCTTAGTGATTTGAGATTACTTGTTTGAGAACTGGTTACTTTGACGTTGACCAACCGTCGCACCGTAAAAGGAGGCTATAAAGGCAACGCTCAGGTAATCACCTATCAAACGAAGTCTAATCTCAAGATCGCAAGATTGGGATTGTCCTCCCATAAATCGGGATGAGATGCTTAAAAGTTGTACAAGGCCACTCGGAGAGCTAGAAACTGTGAAATGCATGGCCGTGCTCGGATGAATCATAGGCTATGATTATCTGTTTATTTGATCAGTTGAACTCTGAAACCGAGAAACACCTCTGGACATAATAAGGATGACAACTCTTACCTTATGTTCAAGAGCAAGCATCGAGCGACAAAGGAATTAGGAAATGCACACTTGTCCCTAAGGACAAGTGGGAGACTGAAGGAAATAATGCCCTTGGTCCAAGTATGCATTCAATGTTAAGTCTAATAAATGCGGTTCAGTATTAATTAACAAGTTAATAATTCAGTGAGATCAAGTGAGCTGAATGCCTAGCTAGAGGCCGCTTCAGTTCAAGTGGAATTAATGATATTAATCCACAGCTTACTCTTGACTGAACCCGTAGGGTCACACAAATAGTACGTAAACGGATCAAGTATTTAATGGCATTAAATACTCCATCTATGGATATTCGGAATCGACGGATCTTGGTTTCAGTGGGAGCTGAGATCGTCACAGGCAAGAAATGAATACTCCGGAAACGATGATATTGCCGGAAACGGAAATATGGATCGTATCGGAAATATAAATATTATCCAAGTCGTAGATGTTGCCGGAAACGGAAACATGGTACGTATCGGAAAATATTATCGGAAATGGAAATATTGCCGGAATCGGAAATATTGCCGGAAACGGAAATATTGTCAGAATCGGAAATATTATCGGAATCGGAAAATAATTCCGGAAACGGAAATATTAAATATTTGTTCGAAACGGAAATTGATTCCGGAATCGGAAATATTAAATATTGTTCATATCGGAAATGAATTCCGGAATCGGGAATTTAATCGGAAGCGTATCGTACGAATTAGCATCGGACGAGGCCCGCTAGACGAAGGCCCAGCACGAAGCCAGGCCATCGCCCAGCGAGCCAACACGCACCATCGCATGCCAAGCCTCGACCAGGCCCAGCGCAAGGCCAGGCCCAGCCAAGGCCTGGGGCGCGCGCGCGAGAGCACAACAGTGGGCCGAGCGCTGTGCGCCTAGCGTGGGCCGCAAGGCTTGCGCGGGTGTACGGTGCTCGTGCAATGCTTGTGCGGGAATCCTAAAGCAATCGGGATTCGAAATATGATTAAATCCTAAAACTATTAGATAATGATTATTTAATTAGAGTCCTAGTAGGATTATAATTAAATAAATTAGTATCCTAATAGGATTCCAAAACCTTTTCCATAACTCTATAAATAGGTGCCTAGGGTCACATATTTACAGAGAGAGTTTTCAAGTATTCAAAGTGAGTTTTTGAGAGAAAAATTCAGTCACACATTTGCCTAAAAGTGCCGAAAATAATAGTACCTTAAGGGCGATTCTAGTTGGTCAATCTTAAGGCGGATCCGGACGTGCTGTGGACTATCTACGGAGGGACGACACTTGGAGTCCTAAAGACTTGTTCTTGTTCGGTTCGGGCGCAGCTAGGGATGGCACGCAACAAAGAGTATGCATCTAAACTATGCTAAATGATTATGTGTAAATAATATGTATTCCTGGCTTTATGGTTTTTCCGCATGATTTATGAATTGTCATATGTATCATAACCTAACAGTATGTAGAACATGAAGCTTCGTATTTGGAAAATCCGGCATTATGTTGTCGTGGATATTGAATTTGAATTGGGAACTTGACAGTCCGGCATTATGCCGCCGTGGACTTGGAGTGTAGGATTTGAAATTTGAAGGTTTGGAATTTTTTAACTTCGAGCTTGAGGTTTGAAATGCGGAATGGAAAATCGGTATTACGATGGCATGTATTTGGAATTTGAAGTTTTGAGCATAGGACTTGAAATTCGAAAGATTGACATGGAATTTGAGGTTTGAAAGTTGGAGTTGAAAAGTTGGCATTACGCCGGTCATGAACTTTGGCATTTGAACTTTTGAGGTTTGGAATTGGCAACTTGACTTCGATGCTTGAAGACTTGAATGTTTGAAATAGAAAATCCGGCATGACGCTGTTGGATTTGTGGTTTTTGAAGTTTGAAGTTTGAAGTTTGAAATTTGGACTAGAAAATCCGGCATTAAGGCGCCGTTGGATTGAGTCTTGACTTGGAACTTGAAACTCGAAATTTGGACTAGAAAATCCGGCATTATGGCGCCGTTGGGTTGTGTTTGAAGTTTTGGACTAGAAATTTTGAATTTGAACTTGAAGCTTGAAGACTAGGAAATCCGGCATTATGATACCGTTGGGTTGACTTGAAAATCGAAGCTTGAGTTTGGAAAAATCCGGCATTATGGCGCCGTTGGATTTGGACTTGAAAATTGAGGTTTTGGACTAGAAAATTTGGATTGCACTTTGAAACTTGGAATTTGGACTAGAAAATCCGACATTATGACGCCGTTGGATTTGGACTTGACTTGGAGATTTGAGGTTTTGAAAATAGAAAATCCGGCATTATGACGCCGTTGGATTGCATTTTGAACTTGGAACTTGGTATTTTGTCTCAAAAATCCGGCATTATGACGCCGTTGGATTGATTTTGAATTTGTAGCTTGGAATTTGGACTCGAAAATCCGGCATTATGACGCCGTTGGATTGAATTTTGAGTTTGGCATTTGTGCGTGAGGCGTGTTTAAGGGTTTTGAATCAAATGGAGTGATACTCCTAAAGACCCTAAAATCGGCGATTTAGATGCATGAGGTTTGAATGATGCTCCTACGGGTTTGGTTTCCTAGTTGGAGGCTAATTGGTTTTGGCAAGCTAGAACTCGAGGTTAGCCATTCACGCGTGCAAAGACGCCCACACAATGCACAAGTAGCACGTTGTCACACTAATCATGAATATGAATGCGACATGCAAAGTTCTCAACCTAAGGTCGGTCTAAGTTTTTGTATGATGCAAGTGGTCGGCTTTGGGTGTCAAAAAGGTACTCGGCTAAGAGACGGATCCGGCGACAAGCTTTCACGTTCCGCCTAAGGGAAGTGTGTGTCGGCAGACGGCCTCCATACTTGACATCGGGAATGTCAAGCAAATGCCAAGTTTCGGTAGGTGCGGAAATGGTCACACACTTTGGTCGGGAACCGTATGGAGAGTTACCATTTCGTTGCCCCCGGGGCTAGCCCGAATGTAGAACACATCCGTTTGGGCAAAGGTAGAAATTCATTTTGCACAATATGGTTTTCGAAAAATGCATGAAATGCCTAGAAATTGAAATTGAAATCGTACTTGAATTTGTATTTGTAAAGCCAGTTTTTCGGCACTCGTTCACGAGGCTTGGGAGCGTACTTCTAGATGCCAAAACAGACTAACTCCCAACACGAAAAGTTGAGCAAAAGTGGGAAACAAGCCACTGTGAGCCACTGTCCTAGATGCAGGCAGTGGCGTTGGGCGCAGGGGCTGCGCCTGACGCCAATGCTAGCATCCAGTACTTCGGCAGATCAGTGGCTGGTTGCTCGAAATCTGCTCTCGTTTTCGAAATTGAAATTAGAAGATTCCCCAGTGGAGTCTCCAATTACTGTAGGGGGGTTTTTTTTGATCTTTTTCCCGTTTCCTACAATGGGGGGTTTGACACGCGGCGGTTCGTTTAGAGAACCGTTGAATTGTTTTTGCACCTCGAAGGAGTCGCCACCAAACTTATTTTAGGTCTCGTTTGGGAAGACCGCACAATGACTCTAATTTTGGATAAGGCCTTGAATCCTTGAAACGGATGGGTGAGATCCGGGCTCGGGAACGAAAATGCTTATTCGTCGAGCTTTAGAAATATTCAAGTACGTTGGCACAACATTGTTTCGAAAATAAACCCTAAAATTAGACTATGTGGGTTTACAAATTAGAACAAAATAGAGTTTCTAATTGTACGGTGGTCACTTTGCTTTAAAGATTGATTTAAGGAACCTAAGGTCGGTTTGTCCAAAAATATCTTCGTTAAGCGTGATGTAACCTTTGTATTTTGTTGTATTTAGCATGTTGGTGATTAAAGCGATAAAGCACATAAAGCAACATCACAATACTAAATAAAGTGCGGAATTAGTAAATACAAGACCCCTAGAAAAGGACTAGGGAGTAGGTTCACATTGCCTAGAAATTGACTAGGCAAGTAAAGGTGCGGAATTGAAAGTGTGAAATTGAAATTGCGGTATTGAAATTGCGGTATTGAAATTGCGGTATTGAAGGTGCGATATTGAAAGTGCGATATTGAAAGTGCGGTATTGAAAGTGCGATATTGAAATTGCGACATTGAAATTTGTACTTGGGCACATGAGATTCGAACGCCAAGCGGCTTCTTAAAAATAAGTGCGCCCGACACGAATTCAAAGCCAAAAATCTCAACTTGGGAGAGGTTGCTCAACCCAAATGTCCTAGATTTTGCATATTGAACTTGAAATTGAAAGCTTGAATATTGAAAGGTTTGAACTTGAAAAGATTGAAACTTTGAACTTGAAATGATCGAAATTTGAAAACTTGAACTTGTATGTTGAAATTTGAAGACTTGAACTTGTATATTGAAAAATGGAGTTTTGAATCTCAAAAGATTAAACCTTTAAATGCTAAAAGGTGTCATCTTTGATTACTCCATGCTTGAAGGAGATTCTAGCTAGTTCAAAGAGATGAATGCAAGCAACTTTGAACATCCTTGAATCTTGAAAGTTTGTATTTTGTATTTTGAAAAAGTTTGTATTTTTGAAAAAGCATGTATGATTGTTGCAAGTGGTGTTTTTTATGACAAAAAAAACACCAACTTGCTAATCATTTGAAATCAAAATAGCATGATTAATTGAAATGGGATTCGGATTTACCTAGTTAAGCTTAGGCTCGAGCTCCCAATTGCTCTTGAATTTAGGACTTTTTGTATGTGTTTTGAAGAGTTTTGAAGTTTGTATTGTGAGGAGTAATGTCAAAATTACGACGTTATATGTGTTGTGCTCTTTCTTTTTGAAGGAAATGAGGGGTATTTATAGGAGGGAAATGGTGCAAAACGCCAGCACACGCCAGCGCCTGGCGCCAGGCCAGCGCTGGGCGCTGCTGACGTGGGCTGAATGCCGCCAAAAAGGACGGAAAGATGTCGTCCTTGATTTGTCTTGTATGGGTGTACCTTCGTACGAATAGTACGATGTTTGGAACGTAGTGTTTGCTTGGAGGTTAAGGCTTGAATTTGCGTCTAAAAACAAACCTTTCTCGGGTTTTTGAATTCCGGTTTTACGGGGCAGGGCCCGGCATGCTCGGTTTTGTGGGTCGGCGCCCGAATTTGACTTGCCTTATATGATTTTGAGTGGAAAAGGCCTAGTAAGACCAATGGGATGGTCCACTAGTTGAGTTGAACTTGGATTTTGAAATTGGATTTTGGAAGTTGTATTTTGTACCGAGTTCCGGGAGGGGAACGGCCTCGGGGATTGGATTTTGGATTTCGGAGGTATTCTTAGCAATTGGGATTTCCGCCTGGAGTTACTCCAATCGCCTAACAAGGATAATGGTTTCGTCATCATCCCAAAGGGGAGACACAAATTAGGTGTCTACAGACTCCAGATGTCGCCCCTCCGTAGATACTCCACAGCACGTTCGGATCCGCCTTAGATTCAATTAACTAGAATATTCTCTAAGGTTTTATGTGCACTCGGGAAACTTATAAAAATATTAGGCAAGTATTAAATTCTCTCTTGAATCTAATAAGTTAGAATAGTATATTGAATTGCATTATAAACTGTGATCATGAACCACATATTTATAGGGTGGAAATAGATGAGTTTGAATTCTACTAGGAATCGATTAACTAAATCCATTAGGATTCTAATTAAATAATATCATTAGAATTTTATGTTTAATCAAATACTTAAGTATTTAAGATTTAACTAAAACATCCAAATTTAGTAGAATTAGGAAAACATGATTAATTGACAAGCAAGCAATCCTAGCCGGCCAAGGCTTTGGTCGTGTAGCACGCAACCCCGCAGCCCGCAGCCCATGAGTGGGCGCTGCTGCTTTGCTCGGCCCAAGCGCGCTGGGCATTGGCAGCAAGCAGCACGCGGCCCATCTCGTTGGGCGCTGCTGCTCGGCCCCTTTGCCTCGCTGCTCCACGCGCGGCCTTTTTGGGCGCTTGGCCTGGCGCTTGCGCTGGGCCTTGCGTCTCGCGAGCTCGTTCGTCAATCGTTCGCACGTCGCGCTTCCGATTTGTTTTCCGATTCCGGATTTCATTTCCGATTCGAACAAATATTTAATATTTCCGATTCCGAAATTTATTTCGGATTCGAACAAATATTTAATATTTCCGATTCCGACAATATTTCCGATTCCGGTAATATTTCCGTTTCCGGTAATATTTCCGATTCCGACAATATTTCTATTTCCGATAATATTTTCCAATACGAACCATGTTTCCGTTTCCTATAACATCTACGACTTGGATTATATTTTTATTTCCGTCATGATCCATATTTCCATTTCTGACTATATCATCATTTTCGGAGCATTCTATATTTTTCCTTTTGACGATTTCAGCTCCCACTGGAACCGAGATCCGTCGTTTCCGAATGTTCATAAATAGAGTATTTAATGAATAATATATTCACTTAAATACTTGATCCGTTCACGTACTATTTGTGTGACCCTACGGGTTCAGTCAAGAGTAAGTTGTGGATTAATATTATTAATTCCACTTGAACTGAAGCGGCCTCTAGCTAGGCATTCAGCTCACTTGATCTCACTGAATTATTAACTTGTTTGTTAATACAGAACCGCATTTATTAGACTTAGCATTGAATGCATACTTGGACCAAGGGCATTATTTCCTTCAGTCTCCCACTTGTCCTTAGGGACAAGTGTGCATTGCCTAATTCCTTTGTTGCTTGATGCCTGCTCATGAACATAAGGTAAGAGTAGTCATCCTTATTATGTCCAGAGGTATTTCTCAGTTTGAGTTCAACTGATCAAATAAACAGATAATCATAGCCTATGATTCATCTGAGCACGGACATGCATTTTTTCAGTTTCTAGCTCTCCGAGTGGCCTTGTACAACTTTCAGCATCTCATCCCGGTTTATGGGAGGACAATCTCAATCTTGTGATCTTGAGGTTAGAATTTGTTTGATAGGTGATTACCTGAGTGTTGCCGTTATAGTCTCCTTTTACGGTGCGACGCTTGACAACGTCAAAGTAACCAGTTCTCAAACAAGTAATCTCACATCACTCGGGTATTGAGGATTAGTGCCTAATAATGTAGTGAAATTTGCTTATGACAGATTTTCATCTCTTACAGTAAAGTTTCATAGGTCTGTCCGATACTAATCTTCTCAAGTAAGTATCTATGCAAATGTTTGCGACATTGCCATGTCCACATAGTTCAAGAAACAGAACTACTAGTCATCTTGCATTCTAGTCGTCTAGCGTTTTCTATGCGTCCTACCTTTACAGAAAACTACCGACCAGGGATCATTTTCAACTCTTGACATTCAAATTCACTGGATAGACATTTCTTAGTCACAGGACTGGTCCTGACAGTCTATCTTGGATATATTGTCAAATTGAAAGGACTCACATTTAATACTAAACCAAGATTAAGTGGAATATGAAAATACATTTCATATATGATAAATGTTCAACCCCAATGTTTTACAACCATGGGCCTCTAACCTATTTTTGAAATAATTAATGGAATTCAAAACTATGTTTGACTTCCAGTGCCACAATGTGAGTGTTGGAATTTCACTTGTTGCATAGGTTTAGTTATCATGCTTTGCCAATCTTAATATCCTTTTCATCTAATGTTGTTCGAGATAGGATGTTGATCTTTTGAGTATGTTTATTTTGTGATCTAGTCTTTCTTGCTACAATAGTGGTTCTACGCATTTTGCAATGAAGAACCATCAAGTCGGCAGACATGTCATCTACCAAAGTTCAGTGAAGAGCTCTTTAACGTAAAAAACTCTGTTTCATTGCTTCTTAGGCAATAAGTACTTTTACTTCAATTGTATAGGTTGCTAGTGATGCTTTGTTTGGATTTTCTTATCCAAGCAGTTCACAGATATGTGGAAGACTTTCTAGCTGTATTTTAGAACATAGAAATTAATATTTAATTTCCCACGCAAAAACTCATGGTCTTTAATCCATGTTACCATTTCAAAACACGATGCTCTATAGCTCGTCCTTGCCAATGGTTAACTCCAAAGGGATCTTGCTTGATCCTTTGCCGGTGTTTATGCGTGTAGCATCAATATTTAGCATATCTTTATTTCCTTGAATCAAAAACTATTCCTATGTACCTTTTCAAGTACCATAAGTTTTTCTTGATCTCAATCTAGTTGATCTTCACTTAGATCACAGAGATTGGTATATGTTCGTCATGCCTAAAGGCATACGATACGTTTTTGGCGATCCTCATATTATGTTATACATGATAAATTCTTTTGCAGAATAATTCCCAATTGAATTCTATTCATGTAACTTTAGCTCATCTAGTTTCAGTAGATACTAAATCCAGCTAAATTCTTTAATATACAATATAGGTGAAAATTCTCATTTAGATCCTTTGATATTTAACTTAATAAATGCTTATACATAGTTCAAACATTCTTTAACTTAGATTTATTCATATGGGTCGAATACCTCCAATGGAGTCTTTCGTGTTTGATTTAGTAAATGCCATTACTTAATCTAAAACAATATATAAGATCTTTAAAAATAGATCTTAATATCCAGTATGTACTAAGTTTCGCCTTGGTCCATCATTGATGATTGATTTCAAATCTAAGTCATTAGCATTTGAATGTTATTTCACAATAGAGAGATATGTGTGTGATATACATAGGCCAATTAAGTTTTACGTACTCCCACTAAACATCTTATATATCTATAAGAATCATGTACATTTTATGAAACTAAAATACTTATTAGCTTCACTAAAATACAGTTCTAATTCCCAATTGCTTGCTTAAATCTGTGCTTAGATTTCATAAGCTAGCTTTCCATTTCAAGTATTTATTTGGATCCACAAATCCTATGACATGCCATGTACATAGTTTCTTCCATCTAGATTATCCAATTGCCATATGTACCAATATGCAATCATTGCTTGATTTATAGACTTCAACATTACGATTATGCATGCGGTTTCAACACAATCCATGCGATGAATTTTCTTGTAACCTTTAGCAACTAATCTAGCTTTGTGTGTGAACACAATTCCATGTTTGATGGTTTTTATCCTTAAAACCAATTTGCAGCCAATACGTGTTAACCTATTCTTGCAAATCAACAAAATTTCAAATTTGTCATCAAAACATTGATTATGTTTTATGGCATTTAACCGTCTAAAACATTTGAGTCTATATATGGCCTTTAACCATTTTAGGAAATCTAGGTTTCGTCAAAGCTTTCTTACAAGTCACAAACTCATTAATCTACATGATAATAGTTTGACTGCAAGTTGTAGGTTTCTTCACTAGAAGAATCACATAGTTTCAGTGACCTGAACTGTAACGCCCCAACTTTTCGGCTCCTTAATTAGCGGTAATAAATCGCACTTAATTGATCATTAGCAGCGGAATTAGGCCTAATTAATCCTGGGACCTGTGGTTATGGGCCCACAAATAAAATAATCCTTAATAACATTTCATAAATAATACAACTTTCCCAAAAATTAATATAAATCAATATTCTTATAACAACCTCAGTAACATGATTTCCATAATAAATAAATTCTCGTCTCGATATCTCCAAAATAAATTACCAACTCCAGTAATAACTCTCATTTGAGCAACTTGAGCTCCTTAATCGAACCTGTACATCATCATAAAAATAGAAAACAGGAAAAACACAGAAAAATGCCAAAAATGAGTGGAAAACTCAGTAATATTACTCCAGCCCGTCAAAACGGTTTTATTTTGAAAATCATTTGGCACATATCAATCATTAGCATTTATTGTTCGGAAATAACTAACTCAGTCTCGTTATCTTGAAAACATGTGTCGGCAAGGAATCATTTCCTTTACAGCTCATTGGCAAGTACAGGCTTTGGCGGGGCTTTTCTTACATCTTTTCAGGGGGGAACTGTTTTCCCAAACTTTAACTTTAACATGGCCTCTACCTGTAACTTGCCCATTTACTAGTTCAGTTCACTTTTCCAGGCCGACAAAAGCAACATCGTATTTCTTTAAAATAACTTTATAAAAATCGTCATTATTCCCGAACAAGGGCTTTAACATCATAAAATAATAACATATTATCATAATCGTACTTATAAACATTAAATAATACATCAAGCCATTAGCACATAAATCACATAATAATCATATAATCATACATAACACATATACGGGCATATAAAGCTTAAATGCTGGACATAAAAATTACAATAACATAATATAATACTTTTATATACGGGCATGTAAACATAATTGTTGGACATAATAGTTACATAACATATACGGGCATATAAGATAAAATGCTAGACATAATAATTACCTTGGTCGATTTTCCTTAACCATTAGAGTGACGACATCTTTATACTCCAACAATATATCTTCCATGATCTTAATTCCCACCAAACCTATGCTTTAAGCCCAATTGCTCCAGAATTACAATAAATCCAGTAATTAGACATGATAACTCATTATAATTAAATGGATAAGCTTAATAAAATCAAAACACTTACCTAACCTTTGGCCTTGTAACCGAAACCCACAGAAAATTAGTTGACCCAATTTTCAATTATGACCCATAATAATACTCGCTCCAAAGTTACACCTCATGAGTAATGGCCCACTAACTATCCCTTTTTATTTTGGGTTATTTTCCATGAAGGTAGGAAGCAGCAACATAACAATTAACAACAAAGAACAGAGGAGCACGAAACAATGGAGTACGATAGGGGTGGCTGGGTGGCGGCACAAGCGTGGCTGGGTGCGGAAGAAAAGGCTCGCTGGAATTAGGTGGTGGCGCGGTGGCCAGGAGAGCAGCGCCGCGGTGGTGAAACAGAGGAGAGAGAAAATGGGTTGTAAATGGTAAGATAATTTGGGTTTTTGGGTTTATAAATTTCTGGGTTAAATTGATGTTCTTTGTGGGTATTTTTGGGCGAAATTAGAAGCTCTAATTGACCGTCAATGGCTGCCAATACCCACGAAATAGAGGAGAAGAAACAATGAAAGTTTAATCAACAAGTTCATAAATGGAGGTTGATTTGTGAGGTTGAAGATGACAGAAATTGATGTCCTATTTATACTGATTATTAACATATATGAGTCATGGAGGAATAGAAATAATCAGACATTTGGCTAGCAAAATATTTGCCACGGAAGAGAGGAAGAAGAAATTGAGTTTGCTATTAACTTGACATATATCATGAAGGAAGAGAAGTAAAATGTCTGGCATAAAATTTACAATTACACGTGTAAGGGAGAAAAAGAAAATGGGTCTTGCTTTGTACAATAAGAGTCAACAAGCTTGGGGAACAAGTTCTCCATTTTATACGTATCTAGAATTAGCAAGGGTGAAGAAAAGACAACTGAAATATTGTCTTTTTAGGGGCTAAAAGTAATCAACAATAAGAATTAGATTTTTGGCAAAGCTTGAAAGATAACTCATAAATAAATTGGGCTCAAATAATCGGTATTATGTCTCAATAACAAGATAGACATAATAGGATAATTAAAATAAATCGAAAAAATTTAGGACGTAATTACGTTAATAATCATAATTACAGAATAATAAAAGAGGCTTAAAATACGGGGTGTTACATGAACTCCATGTTTCTTCACTATCTAATAGAAGAATCTCATAGTTTCAGTGACTTGAACTCTATGCCTACTTGGGTATAGAACATCAAACAATAGAATATCAACAGACACTTGAAAGTCTTTTGAACATTTTGTTCTCCTTGAAGCACTTGTAAAGTCTTCTAAGAGATGTCCATTCTTTAAAGCCGCTTCAAAAGTCCTTAAAGAATAAGTGTTCGGATTTTCTAAAGAACTTCTAAAAGCCTTCGGAATGTCCGTTTATGTTTGTTGTTCTCCTCGAAGACTTTCGAGGTCTATTTTCTCCCACTTGTCATTTTGGAAACGAATCTCCAAAAGGACATTATTTCGAGCAAACAAACATTATGTTCTCAAAAATTCGTGGTAGAAACAATACCCTTGTGTCTCATTTGAATAAATCACAATGAAACATATATCTATGCTTGGGCCTTAGTTTGTCGAATAACAAACACTAAGCTCCCACTGAGTTTAGCAACTCTTTAGATATATATATATATATATATATATATATATATATATATATATATATATATATATATATATATATATATATATATATATGTATATATATATATATGTATATATATTATTGAAAATATATCTGAAATTTCTTTTCAATAGATTTGACGAATTTGGTTTAGTTTTAGAAACTATAGGAAAAAATCTTTATGATTCATCATTGATCGAATCAAGTACTAATTGACTTCGATCATTCCAATTTAGGTATACCATATCTTATGGAGCTCAATTGTGAAATTACAACACACAATCATTGATGATCGTTTATGGTATAAGTAATCAACAACATGATCTAACCTAGATCTTTATGATTTCTTGCCAAGTGGATTTTATACTTCTAAATCTTTGAACTAGCCAAACAGATTCAAACTTATATCACATTGAGTAAATAAACCAATATTCACTCAAATCAGAATATATAATAAAGTAATAAAATCTTTCTTTAGATTTGAACTATATTGTCTAGGAGTTCTAACAATTGTTCACATCTTTTGTTACTTTCAACAAGTAAGACTAGCTTGTCTTGAATGATATAGAAATCAATCAACTTTCAAAAGTCCATCAAAATAGAGCTTTAGAATGTTAACTTGCTGACATGGTCTAAGTAACAATGCCAAAGATTAGTGGAACTTAAATCAAGAGATTGATTTGAACCTAGTAAAGTTCTTTACTGTTAAAGAGTTGTTTGTTTTAATCAATCATACTGACTCAACCTGTAAATGACCATTTCATCCAAATAAACAAACAAACATTGTTCTTGTTTTTCTTGAATGTGAATCTTTCTGTGTTTGAGAACAGAAATTTAGGTATGTTGATTATGGAACAAAATAGCCATTAAGTTCCAGCCTTTGAAAGGACTTAAAACAAACTAGATGACCCTACAACTAATGTAGCATTGCCATGCTTCATTTCCCACTTGTAGGTCATTAATGTAGCCTAGCTTCCATTGTTTGAGTTATTACCAAAGTAAGAACCTCACGCGGTATATGATACCAAGGAAGTTTGGTTGCTAGGTCACTACTCTTTAAACATAAACTTATAGGTAGAAACGGAATCGTAAATTCCTTTCATTTGTTCCTTGTTTTCCTATTTCTTGTACCCTTCTTATAGTCTTAAGAATTGACTTCTCTAGTGTTGACTTTTATACTTTGTTAGACATGTCCAATGTCACTCCAACAAAGTTCTTACCATTTTATTTATGTTGAATGTTTTGTTTCAACTAGATGATCTTACCAGAAGCTTCTAAAGTTCTGTAAGCATCGATCTATTCGAATTTCTAGGGACTAGACTCATTCGAGAATTAAATGGACAAAGATATTAGGTTGTTAACCATTGGTAAAGCTGAGCGTTTAAACTCAATGCTTTATGATCTCAAAACTACATTGTATTTTGAATTCACAAGCACCAATTGGTTTGCCATTCGACTTTGATACTCGAAAACAACCATAAAAGTCGCTAAAAGAAACGTACAATTTAAATTTCTCACTTTCTCTCATTTCCGCGAATCGTTCTTGGATTCACTACCAATCGAGGAAATTTCCTGTTACCCTTCTAAAAGGATTTATTGCAGTAAAAGATATTTAATTGTAAACAATAATTAAAACATATATTGAAGCATGCAAAGTCTAAACATTTATCATGAGTAATAACTTGAAAATTAAAGCAATCATGCAATTTAAACAAGTCATTGGCATTTTATTCGAATTTATTGTTCCGGCAAATAAAATGAATCCAAGATCCTTAAATCATTGAAGAATTAAGCACATTATGTATTTAGACTCAATTCTAAAATATTTTAGGTGAGCAAATCCTTTGATAATAGTCTAGAAACTACTCTTGGTTGATAGGTACGTCTAAGAACTTATTAGGTAAACCTATCTCATTTACCACGACATAAAAGTACTCCTTACTTATATAGTTGAGTTTCACTAAAACTAACATGTACTCACAATTATTTGTGTACCTTACCCCTTTAGGATCAACAAGTAACACCTCGCTATGGCGGAAAACTATTACTTAGATTGATGTAAAGGTTATCCAAGTAAGTGTTATTTTGGCATGACACCTTTTAACTCAATTTTTGAAGTTTGGAACTTAAGGGTCTTACTATGTTGGTTAGATTTTAAGTGAACTAAAATCCTTAATCATGCAACATAATCAAGCCATAATCTCATGCATAATTAAGACATATTTAAAGCAATAAATAACTTAAAGCATGCATAAGATTTAAATGTGATCTAGTATGGCCTGAATTCATCTTGAAGCTTCAACTTCAAACTCCGTCTTTGAAAATGGATTGGAAACTCCGTCTTGAATTTCACCATGGGAGGCACCATTTTCTTCAAATAGGATATGCTATTATTGAAACTAATTACAACTATTTGATGGTACGCATACCATATTTAAAATAAAAACTTTGTTTTTTTTTTGACAAAGGCTACAACAAAAAGAGCTAAACGAAGAGACCCGACTTCCTGCAAGATTGAGCCAGAGTGTGAGCATGGAAAACATCTTCTCTGTCCACTTTCATAATTGTGCAAGTTTGGAAGAGACCCCCGATTCTACGGATTTCCATTAGAGTCCAGTGAATAGGCATGATCGAAGGGCTACCCTTTCTAAGAGCGTTCACAAGGTTCGACGAATCTGTATCAATTCTTACCTTCGTGACTTCGTTACTAAGCACCCATCGAAGAGCATGAAGACATGTTTCTGCTTCAGTGTGGAGGGCAGAAGCAGCCTTACCATATCCACCTCCTTTCTTATCCTGAAGACCTTGATACCCTATCGAACACTTCCACGCCCACCCTCCATTCTTACTCCTTTTACACCAAGGGTCATCCACCTGCAAAACCAGGTCTTGGCAGAAAAGTTTATGCTTGCCAAGGTGCGTGAATTGGAATCCAGGGGGTTCAATCGGCCCATCAACCAGACTCCTTTCTTCACACTTTGAGTAGCAGTCGTAATCCTTAATACCATGATTCATGTGATCCAGAAATGACCTAACATGCCCACCTAATTTTTTGAATACTCTGTCATTTCTAGTTAACCAAATGCTCCAAAGCATTGATGTGAAGATAGCAATCCTTTGACTACCCCACCCATCCTCGCTATGAAAAAGAAGGATATAGCTTCCTATCCATTTTTCAAAGAATACGATGAATTTTTTGTAGCATCTATATCCAAGGCACAGACACTCCAAGCTAAGATTGCCACTGAACAGAATCTGAAGAGATGCGAAGAATCCTCTTTCCCTCCTCCACAGTAATCGCATTCCACATTACCCTCCATTCCTCTTTTCATTAAGTTGTCCTTAACCGCAATACCATCGTAGATGAGTTTCCATAGAAACACTTTCCATTTTGGTGGAATTTTGACATCATGATCATATATTTTCCTATTATCCGAGTCTAGATTGCTTTGGAAGAAATTGTACCCTGATCGAACTTTGTATTTCCCATTGCAAGATCCTTTCCAGCACATAAAGTCTTCAGCCTCATTGTTCGGAACTTCCATTGCTAGAATACTATTTGCATCCTTCCATTCAAACCTCTCCACTTTTTAGTTGCATGACAAATAAAATCCTTCACCTTCCATTTTACAGCAGCTCTAATATGTTGGTTTTCTTTAACTTCTGGAACTCTACCCTCCACCCAGGCCATGCTACTAGCCAGAATTTTGCTCCCATTCCCAACTTTCCAAACCATTCCTTTAAAGAGTTTTGAACCTGCTTCCCATAGACCCCTCCTACCCCATGAAGCTCCTTTTAAATTATTACCTTCCGTGCCATTCTTGCAGATTTGGCATCCTCGCATAGCTGTCAGAGCCTTTGAAACCAGGAGTTGAGGGTTGATATGCATGTGATTAACCTGTTTAAAAAGCAATGCATCATTAAGAGCACTCATTGCTCTAATTCCTAGACCTCCATCACCCTTATTAAACTGCACGGTTTTCCTGTCAACCCAATGGATTCCATGATCCCCTTTATTAGCCCAAAAGAATCTAGTAATTATAGAATCTAACTTATTGGTAACTGATAAAGGAATTTTCAAACATCGCATCACATGAGAAGAGATACTAATAAGCACTACTTGAATTAGTATTAGTTTTGAGGCTTGGGACAATCTAACCGCTGAACAAGCCAAGATCTTTGAGCTTATTTTATCCACCAAGAACTGGAAGTGATCTTTCTTTTTTCTTCCTATGTCAATTGGGACGCCCAAGTGATTACCTAGGTTCGCCACTTCTTTCATTTTGAGACCTATTTTTAGCTCATCCTTGAGCTCTTGATTAATGTTGGGAGAGAACTTTGCAAATGATTTCGCATAATTGATACATTACCCCGAGATTCTCCCAAAGTTCGTCAGAATTTGTATAATATTGGTGCATCCCTTCTTATCAGCCTTGAAGAAAAGCAACGCGTCATCAGCAAAAAATAAATGGTTGATAGAAGGCGCCCTTCTCGATATTTTAATACCCTGGAATTGCTTGACTTCTTCTCCTAACTTTAGCATTCTTGATAAAATGTCCATGCAAAACAAGAAGAGGTAGGGAGAGAGAGGGTCTCCCTGTCTTAGACCGCATTTTGGCTTAAAAACCTCCGTTGTTTTCCCATTTATTAAGGCTTTGTAGGACACCGTTGAGATGCATTGGTGAATCCTTCCAATCCAATGCGCAGAAAAACCGTAAGCCTTAAGCACTTTCAACAAGAACACCCAGTTAACCCTATCATAGGCCTTAGACATATCTAGCTTTATCGAAGCTAAAGACATCTTTTTCTTGCATATAACCTGGATGAGCTCATGACTCAAAAGAACTTTATCCTCAATATATCTCCCTGGAATAAAATCATGTTGATACTCAGAGATCAGAACGGGGAGGACTGATTTCATCCTATTAACCATACATTTTGAGACACATTTATAGATTTTATTATACAGGCCAATTGGACGAAATTGGCTTGCCAATTCAGGTGTGCTGACTTTTGGAATCATAACTAGTAAAGATTGATTCCACTCCTTCAGCATTTTTTCTGACGAGAAGAAGTGTTTCACACTCTTAATTACCGAGTTCCCTATCTTATCCCAAAATTTGTGGAGGAATTCAGCGATTATCCCATCAGGACCCGGAGATTTGGAGCTATGAATATTGAACATTGCATTTTTTATTTCAATATCCGAGAAAGGCCTGTCCATTCTTTGAGCATCATCATTTGAAAGACCAGGAATATAAAGTTGTCTCAAAACCAAGTCAATCTCCTCCTCTATCCCAACTTTCTCTTGGGGATGAAACACACTTTTCAAGTTAGAAACTAACAAATTAGAGACTTCATCATGCCCTTCCACCCATGAGTCGTCTTCTCTCTTCAGGGTTAGAATCTCACTATTGGAGTTTCGCTGTTTGACCCTTCGATAGAGCATTGGTGTGTTAGAGTCACCAAATTGGGTCCAATTTTCCTTCATTCTTTGTCTCCAATAAGACAAACCCAGTTCCCATTTTGGTTTCCAACCATTCACACACTCAATATAATTTCTGCCTTGAGAGAGATTAGTGATGTCCTCCGCTGATTGAAGAATAGAGTGCGTCACCTGCCTCTAGTTAATCCCCCAAACCTTTTTATGTTGAATGCACCATTCTGAAGTGTCGTTCTCACTAATCTTTGCTTTTTGGCTAGCACAAAGAAAGGAGAACCCTGAATACTACACTCCCATATGTCATTTACTATCTTACTTATATCTTCAAATTCTAGGTACCAACTCTCCAATTGATATGGTCTATTTGATTTCATAATCAAAGGGTTAGAGTCATACCATATTGCCGCATGATCTGAACATGTTAGGGGTTCATTCATAAATTTCCCATTAGGGAAGCTATCAAACCATAATGGAGTCACGTAGGCCCTACCTAACCTTTCCAAAATCAAATCCTCATCTCTTTTGTTGGACCAAGTAAAACGTGGTCCTGAGAAAGCCACATCTTGAAGGTTGCAAGCTAATCTGAAATCAATGAAGTCATCCAATCCCCTTATATAATTTAGCCCTCCTAATTTATCATCCATATCATCCAATTGATTGAAATCACCTATAATGAGGCAATTTGGGTGATCTAAGATCAACTTAGTGGTTTCTTCCCACACCTCTTTCCTTTTTTCTAATTCTGGATCACCACAAAAGAAAAGAATATACCTCGAAACGCCATTACTTTCCATTAACTTACAAAATACATAATTTTTTGAGGTTGCAACAACACTAACACCCAAACCTCCCCAAACTAAAACACACAGACCCCCTTTAGACCCATCAGCATCAAAACCAAAAGAAGAGGAGGCACCTAGAAAAGCTAATTTTGTGGAAACCTCAACAAAACATAACTTAGTTTCAACTAAAAACATAAAATTCGGGCGTTTCTGTCTAGCTAGCCACACAAGATAAGGAAGAGCATGAGTGTGTGGATTATTTAGTCCCCTGCAATTCCAAGAAACAATCTTCATATCTTCTTTGGGGGCTGTTCAAGGTCAGCCGTCTCACCCATTTCCACATCTTGAACTGATTCCTTCATTGCTTTTTCAATTTCCACCTCCATTTCATCTTCTTCTAAGGTTCGCTTGGATGCCACCTACACACTTTTCTACCTTTTGTTTCTCCCTGAAGAAGAAGAAGAGGATGACATTTGACCTCTCTTAGCACTGGCTCTAGGCCTAAATCCCTCATTGACTTTTACACCCCAATGTCGTGCAAAATCCACATCAGTTATGGCTTTTGACATATGCCTGCAATTCCCTTTTTCATCTTTCCTCCATATACCATAAGCTCCTTTATCAGCCCATTTGTGCAGAGCCAGTTTCTTCTTTTTGATAACCCAGTTCTCGTCTGAAACACACCCTCTCACCAGATTATTCTTTTCTCGGTTCTTGCCTTGAGATGCTCCATTCGAGAACACTGATAAGTCCAAAGACCCTATGGGAGACATTGGTGATCCAATGGGAGTGACAGGGGAGTTTGGGGGGTCAAACTCAGTCAATGGAAGACTTGGCAAACCTTCATTCTATAGTATAGGATGAGGGAACACTCGACTTGCAGATCTAGAGGTTGATCTGCAAAGTCGCAAAGCTGAAGCAATTCTTCTTGTCACCTCCACAAACCTGCTTGGAGATCTCGATTCATCAATTTTACCTTCCTCTAACCTCTCTGCTGTTGGCATTGTGGTTGACCCGAAGACCCACGCTTCTGGCATTGGAATATTCAGCATTCCTGGTCCCACCCTCTGGCGGTTTGCAACTTGTTGCATCAAACTTGCATCTTGATCTTCAAACGGGACTACCACTGGCATCGGAGTAGTGGCCCATTCTTGAATACCCAAAGATTCGAACAAGGTTCTAGAAACATTTCCCATACTTCGGTTTACCACCGCCGCCGATGATTCACCCACTTCAAAGGTAGAATCCTCAAATCTTGGAGCAGTAATTGGGGGTAAATCTTCCGGCAAATTTGGAAATCTAGTTCTAAACCCACTTCTAGATGGTCTCGGGTTAGGGGACCCATTTTCCCTGTCTAGTTCCCTAGTCACCCTTATCCGGATTTGAGTTGGATTTGGCCCATGGTTTAGGTTTGTGTTTTGGTCAAGGATTGTGTTATTGATGGGATTAGGGTTAGGGTTAGGGTTAGGGTTTGGATTTGTGTTTTGAGAGGATAGGATTCTTGAAAAGGTGTAATTTTGGGCATTCCTTGGTTGAGTGTATAATACATAGGGATCATTATTAAAGCCAAATCTTCTCCCCGGTGACCGGCGGACATTAACTTCCACTGATACATTCACATCAGACTCGCCACTTTCCTCCATACTTTCATCTGAGAACTCATCATTACCAGAAAAGAAATCATCAGAGCTATGATTATTGAAGTACCTTTGTTCATCATCGGAGCTTCGCTATTCTTCACTGAATCCTTCCCCTTGGAAGCGTTGGTGTAAAGGGAGGTCTTCTGGTTCCTCAAATCTGATTAGATCAACTTCTGGGTTTCTATTTCGATATCTATCTGGTTTGCCTTCAATATTGTTCGTGTACACCGGGTAGTTCACAGGTCCATAGAGAACTCTCATTCTATTCTCCTCCTCACCCTGAAGTCTTGCTCTTATTCGCCTGTTAGCCACTTGGATGTCCACATTACATCGAATGGTCGAGTGTCCCGCACAACCACACTGTTTACAGAATTTAAAAATTCCTTCATACCTGAAATAGACCCACATCACTCGTTCCCCTTCAAGAGGGATGTAGCATCCTGGGATTAGAGGGAGCGAACTGTCTATCAAGATTCTTGCCCTTAATTCGGAGTTGAAAGGCAATACTCCACCATCATGATCTAGATCCTCAACATAACCAAGTTGCTCGAAGATCTGCCTGGCCCAATCCACTGTCAAGTAAGACAGTGGTAAGCCCTGAACCCGCACCCAAATTCTTGTTGTCGAAAAGTTAGTTTGCTCAGGGTTGTCTGGCCTGTGGTATCTTCTGAAATTCAGCAGCCTTCCATCAATAACAGCTGTATGTTGTCTTATTAGAGCTTCCATGTCCAGTCTTTCTCTAAACTCAAACAGGTAATATAACCCCGATCGGTGCACCCTTATTTCATCTCTTGTTACCTAGCTTGTTCGGACTATATGTTGAACGAAAGAAACTGGAGGGGGGTTTGGGCCCACAAACATACCAATAACCGAGAGAGCAAAGTTTATGGTGCTTACTGGCGAGAAATTTGGAGGTGGGGTAATCAAAGGACCCATTCGAAACAATCCCCCAATTTGGCTTTGATTTGGAGGGTTTCCTTGAGGATTTTGTGGGTTTCTAGGGTTTTGAGAATTAGGTGGGATAGGAGAAGCTCCTCTAGATTGAGGTGGAGGAGGGGTCCCCCCATTTTTCACTAGAAAATTATTGCTACTGATTTGGAGAGATAAGCAAAGTATTCAAGAAATACCTAGAACAATAAAGAAAGAGGAGGGAGAGAAGGAGAACTGAATGTGCTTAGAACAAGGGAGAACACAGATCTTAAATAGCCAAAAACTCTAGGGAAGGGGGAGGAAAGCAAATGCATGCATGCCATTTGTCTTGAAAATCAAAGAAAACTATTCGACTTCTAATAGCGAGATTTGCAGAGAGATTTAGAGAGTTTAAAGAGCACAATGAGTGTTTTGCATTGATTAATATACTGAGAATACAAAGAGATAACTTGAGTTGATGAAGTTACTGACAGCCATTGGTCAAAACACCATGCGAATCTTGAAGAAAACAGTGGGAGATTGCTTGGAGACACACACCCAATAAATCTGATTGGGCAGAATAGGAAAGGTTTTAAACTTTTACTCGGGAATTATAGAAAAACCAGTGATGTGAGAAAAGGAGAAAGAAATTCAACGGATTTTGATTGGTCAAAGAAAAGGAAGCTAAATTGCTAGATAAAGAGAGTAAAATCTTTCAGAGATATGGAATTGTTTTTTTGGAGAATCTTCAAATTGAAGTCTTGCATGCCACAGTAACAGTCCAAGCTTTCTTGGTATGAACTCACGAAGGATGTGAGAGAATTAAGCTCTCGTTTTAGAGAGAGAAATATTTTTCAAAGGTAATTTTTTAGACCATCTTACATTAAAATTAATGGTACGCAGACCATATTTTCTATCCTATTTGGGCCATACTGGTCACTTTCCATAACCTGCAAAACAGTACATTTACAATATACCATTCACCCATTCATTTATCAATGAATGACCCACATAGCAAGTTAGTAAAAATAAGCATGCATCACATAAACATTTGCAGCAACTAATCAAAGGTTCCAACAATCTACAAATTATTCAACCTTATTAGTTCTAATTGAGTTGTTTTAACCTTAAAGGAATGTAGACCTGATCAAGAGTTTAATGACTAAAAGCTCCCACTAAAACCAAGAATTTACATGCTTTACAAATTTTAAACATAAAATTGTATTTCCTAGTCCAACCGGAAACTTACAAATTTAATTAAAATTTAAAGCTCATAAAAAATAATATTTAAATCCCTTTATTTTATTTTCAGTTGATTAAAATTAATTAATTTAAATTTTATCAAGGTTTTAATTTTAGTAAAATAATTAGTATAAAATAATTTTTAATAATTAAATTAATCAAAATTAAATTCCGAGAAAAATTAATAACGAAATTAAATTTAATTCAAATCGTTTTCAACCGAAACATAAACAAAACGGCCCAAACGTACCAAGGCAAGGCCATAGGCTGGAGCCCATGCCTCGCCCAAGCACCAACTCTGCAGCACCCATGGGCCACATGCACAAGGCAGCGCCCAGGGCCCGCATAGCTGTTGGCCGAGTGATGCACCATAACAGCGCAACAACTTCGTACTGTGCCTATTGCTCGCTGGCTGCGCGCTGGGCAGTGGCATGCGCAGTGGCACGCGAGCTCCCTTGCTCGTTTGCTGCTTCCTTGCCTCGTGCCTTGCGCTACGATGCATCGTCGCCCAATTTTCTCGACCACCCGCACAGCACACACGACACAGGGCCTAGCCTGCCGCGCATGCCTTGCTTGCTCATTGCCTCGTACCGCATGGGCGACGAGCTCCCTTGCTCGTCGTCGCATGCCCGCACTATGCAACACCCCTTAAGGGTAACACTTAGCTTTCATTGCTTCGTGCGTGCAAGATTGGTGATCGGTTTTACAAAAATTAAAAAATTTATATTTTAAATTTGACGACAAATTAATAAATCATATTAATTTCACTAAATTTGGGCGAAAAATCGAAAATTTATTATTCAAATTAATTTCCGATTACATTTATTTTTAGGGATTAAAATCTATGTCAAAATTTTTTAAAACTTTTCAATTTTAACAAATTTTATGTTGGCTGTTTTTAATCATAGGATCCTAATTAAATTGTCAATTAATTATGAAATTCAAAACGAATTCTAAATTATTTAAAATTCAACAAATTAATTACAATTACAAATTAGGTTGTATAATTAACAAGACTAGGCCTTAAAATTGTTAAACATATACATTAGGTCAATCATAGATTCAAGATTTACATAAAAGATTCGCAAATATTTAATTTAACATCATAAAAATTACAAATTTTGCATTCGAAAAACTAAAACCTCCTAAAAGTCATAGTTAGGCTTCGAATTTGGGAATTCTGGGTTGGGCGTCAAATCTTTGATTTTTGTCAAAATTTTAAAACATCGTTTACATGCGAAATTCACTATAAAAACATAAGATTCCGACCATTATTGGCAAAACTGCCGAAAAATCCTGCGAAAATATAATCAAATAATCGCACGAATTTGCAATTAATTACATACATGAAATTAATCACCCCTTTAATTCATTGCAAATTTATAGAATTTAATCCATGTTAACTATAATTGATTATGGAATTAATTAGAGGCTCGTGATACCACTGTAGGGTTATGAAAAATATAAACAATATAATTCATGCAGAAAAACCATAAAGCCAGGAATCCAAATTAATTGCCACATAGTCAATTAGCATAATTAGTATACATACAATGTGATGCGTGCCTTCCCTAGCTGCTCCCGAACCGAACAAGAACAAGTATAGGATTCCAAATGTCGCCCCTCCGTAGATAGTCCACAGCACGTTCGGATCCACCTTAGATTCAATTAACTAGAATATTCTCTAAGGTTTTATGTGTACTCGGGAAACTTATAAAAATATTAGGCAAGTTTTAAATTCTCTCTTGAATCTAATAAGTTAGAATAGTATATTGAATTGCATTATGAACAGTGATCATGAACCACATATTTATAGGGTGGAAATAGAGGAGTTTGAATTCTACTAGGAATCGATTAATTAAATCCATTAGGATTCTAATTAAATAATATCATTAGAATTTTAGGTTTAATCAAATACTTAAGTATTTCAGATTTAACTAAAACATCCAAATTTAGTAGAATTAGGAAAACACGATTACTTGACAAGCAAGCAATCCTAGTCGGTCAAGGCTTTGGTCGTGTAGCACGCAGCCCCGCAGCCCACGAGTGGGCGCTGCTGCTTTGCTCAGCTCATGCACGCTGGGCATTGGCAGCAAGCAGCACGCGGCCCTTCTCGTTGGGCGCTGCTGCTCGGCCCCTTTGCCTCGCTGCTCCCCGCGCGGGCTTGCTGGGCCTGGCGCTTGCACTGGGCCTTGCGTCTCGCAAGCTTGTTCGTCAATCGTTCGCACGTCACGCTTCCGATTTGTTTTCCGATTCCGGAATTCATTTCCGATTCGAACAAATATTTAATATTTCCGATTCGAAGAAATATTTAATATTTCCGATTCGAACAAATATTTAATATTTCCGATTCCGAAAATATTTCCGATTCCGGTAATATTTCCGTTTCCGGTAATATTTCCGATTCCGGCAATATTTCTATTTCCAATAATATTTTCCGATACGAACCATGTTTCCGTTTCCAGTAACATCTACGACTTGGATAATATTTATATTTCCGTCATGCTCCATATTTCCGATTTCGACAATATCATCATTTTCGGAGCATTCTATATTTTGCCTTTTGACAATTTCAGCTCCCACTGGAACTGAGATCCGTCGTTTCCGAATGTTTATAAATAGAGTATTTAATGAATAATATATTCACTTAAATACTTGATCCGTTTACTTACTATTTGTGTGACCCTACGGGTTCAGTCAAGAGTAAGTTATGGATTAATATTATTAATTCCACTTGAACTGAAGCGGCATTCAGCTCTAGCTAGGCATTCAGCTCATTTGATCTAACTGAATTATTAACTTGTTTAATTAATACTGAACGGCATTTATTAGACTTTGCATTGAATGCATACTTGGACCAAGGGTATTATTTCCTTCAGTATTGGCATTACCGCATTGTCTATAAACAACTGGAATTTCTTCTTTTATAATGTTGGTACGTATTCCAGCGTGAATTACACAACGTTTCCTTGTAGTCATAGAAGTATATGAGTATGAGGTAACCCCCTCTTTTAGAAATCCATGGTGCTAAATATATGTATTGGGAACATGATATATTAATATTATTTTTTTAACTAATTTAATTTTCAATTCATATTTTTACCCGCCACATCGTATACGAAGTAATGGCATTCTTTAAGACATTTTATCTATTGTTTTAGCTTGAGCTTAAACACTCCTATCATGATATCGTGGATATCTTTTCCTTTCTTTGGAAGCTCTTTCCTCATTTGAATCAAAAAATGATGTCGGGGATATCTTCCGACTTTTTTCCTTCTATATTTCTTAACATTGATTATACTTCTGGCCATTTCGGGTTTAAATTAGCGTTTTGGTAGTTCTGGTACATGTGCCTTGGATCTCATGTGAATGATGCTGATAGAAGTGTTATTGAAGTCATGTGTAACTTAAAGGATGAAAGAGATATACGAAGTATATAAATACAAAACATGAAAAAGGTAGAAGTACGATAAATTTTCGTGGAAATATATTATCTTTCAGTTTGTTGTGATCTTATTAAATATTTTTTTACCTTATAAATACGAGTAATATATACGAAATACAAAACATGAAAAAGAAATAATATGATATATTTTTGTTAGAATATTTTATTGTATGGAGTGTTTTAAAGATAATAAAATAATGTAATGGGCTAAAATTTCGTTAGAATATGCTAACTTGCTAACTATCCATTCACTTGAATAATCTTATGATATTATCAACTAGCAAGATTAAGTCCCGTGCATGCACGGATATCCTTAAATTATTTTATCAATTTTAATAGTATATGACTGAAATATTTCTCTACCTACAAATATTGCATCATTAATAAATCTTGAACATACTCATTGAATCATCTAATACAATTTCCTTCCTACTAAGTATTACATATTTTAAATGTTTGATGAGCTGTTTTGACCAAAATATTCGATATACTAATATATTTGATCAAAATATTAAGTAAATATATTTCCGTTATTAGAATAACAATTTTACTAAAACATTACCAAAATTCATTTTTAGCAAATTATGATATGGCATATGATCATTTCCATAACATATATTTAAACATTGATTTTTCCATATATAAATAGTTAATAAAAAAATACTACGTAGAAAATAAAATAAAATAAGGAGAGATTTTGTAGGAAACTTTGTTTTGGAGGAAAAATTTGCACCAGGAAGTGGCACGTGTCAATCCCAATTTCTGTTTTAGTATAATTTAATAGATATAGCATTAACGGTAATGGCCTAAGTTATTTTGGTGACTTTTGCTTTATCCCAAAATGTTTTATCTTTAAAAAAATTTGTTCTAACTTTTATTATAAAATTTATCTTTTATTGTATTATTTTAATCTTATAATTACAGATACATATTGCACACACAACATGAAAAATATAGAATGAAATAAATATTCTTTTACTTTTATTTTATCATTTAAGAAAGGTATTATCACTTAATTTTAGGCTTTTTTCATATTTACCACCTACAAAGTTTCACTTTTTTGTGTTTACCACCTTATAAGTTGGGTATTCACATTTACCACCTAAAACTTATCAAATGTATTATAATCACCACCACTTAACAGAATCCAACCAATTTACCATCCACGTGGGTCCTACTCAACTAACTACATTGATTTTCCTTCTTTTTCATTACTGCTTCCACTGTTTTCCCCAAATAGCATCACTTGCATCTTCATCCTCTTTGATAACAAGTTCTGGGGAAGTGAGATGGCATTGTGTTCACGACCTTCTTTACCAGTTCTCCTTGTTTAGATAACCAAAAACCATTGTTTGTTGCCGCAGGAGTCCACGACTTTGATACCGGAACACCATTAAACTTGTTAACTGCTCCGTATAAATGAAAAACAGCAGCAGACATGATTTTTTGTTTCTGAAACACTATAAATCCCAAACCTTTAAAATACATGTATTTAGATTACTATGCTTATGAATAGTAATATGGGTAAGAAATCCATGATATTCACTATTCATAAGGAGGAAATTTTCAAAAGCTTCCCTTTAGAAGCTCTATATTAATGTTACAAGCCATCTAGGTTCAAATCTCATTGAATGCATATTTTGCCTATTTCTTTACTTTGCTTTTATCTCTTTTTGATATACATATATAGCATGCTACTCCGTACATCAATACCTAGTATTTAAAAAGCGAAACCAATTACCATTCTTTGCCATGTGTCAATCTACTTTTGGTTGCCATGTGTCACTCTACTATTTTGTTTGCCATGTGTTTTTCAACTCTCTTTTAAGTGGCCATTAACTCAATGCACTTCTTGCTCTTCACATTCTCTATTTGATATTTTAATTACAATTCCTCTTGGGCTTCATATTCTCCCTGTAACATACTTCATCCATAAATTCCTTTAAAGTCTATCACTTAAATAATTGGATATTTAAGTTCTCAATTTACAATTCTTAATTTTGATTTTACCTTTCCAATTTAGATTTAACTGGCTTTAGGAAATTCGGTTACAATCATTTCTACCTCAAAGCCAAAAGTTCAAGATTTATTCCTGCATGTTATTAAAAAAAAAGGTTTCGTATTAATTTTTTTTATTTCAACTTTTCGTATTATTGATAAAGCATATAATTTTTGCTTTTTTAAGGAGAAGGTGTTGTAGAGGAGTTGAAGAGTAATAGGACAAAGGGTGGAATGATTTTGCAGCATTTCCTTATTGTAGCTATATATGTACGCCATCCGCTAGGTATAAATTATTATTTATTTATTGGTCATGTAAATGAAAGAAATTTTCCCTATTTCATTAGTTATTTTTTTTAATCATACTCCAATATCTACAACAAAGGATTAGCAATCTTGTGATATCAATGTCAATGTTAAAATTTTGTACTTCTCATTTTGAATTTTTTGCTTATTTGATTATTTGAGTTCGATGCTTTAGTTTTTGAGGGAAGATTTCAATGTTTTAATTTTAATGTAATACCGTTAATTATAGGAAAACGTTGGCTTTGTTTACATAATAAAGGATTTTGCCAAATTGACAATACATGACTTGGACTCAGTTGAGATGTCTTAGCAAAGAATTGTATGTTGCTGTAGAAATTGCAAGATTTGGGAATATGCAAGAGATGATATTAATATGTTGTTAAAGGATCTCCTAATTTCCTATTTTTCCGTGTTTCGGTTCACTATCTAGATGTATTGTTTTAAATATGACAAATTATGAGATTTATCAACATTGTTGCGTTAACATGCAAAACATGTGAATTGTGAAATGTAATAAATTTGGTAGTGATAAACTTGCAGCGGCTACATACGACTAAAACGGGCGATATTACTTTTGGATTTAAGAAAAACACAATTTAATAATTTTTTACTCTAAACTTCAACGCAAAAATCGGTTAATCCCTTAACAACCACGTGGTCTATATTCATAATTTAACGTATTGTACGTAATATGTTACTTATAATGGATATCACGGTAAAAAAAAGTTCTCACCTTAAGATGGTTCTCACAGGAACCTCACCATATATATATATATAATATATATATATATATATATATTTATATATATATATATACACTCCAATGAGAAGATCCTTATAATGAGAAGAATGAGAAAAGATCTTGACCGTACGTACTAAATAATCTAACGGTGCAGAATTAAACAATTACGGAGCATACACCATAAAAAAGAATTGTCAGTAAACCCAATACCCACATCTCTCGAGAAACTCTATACTCCTTTCTCTCTCCTCTATGTTTGTGGCTTTCATCCCTTCATCCCCTTCTTTAATTTCTATTACTCCATCATCGTAAAATCTCAAGAATTAAACAAATTTCCAACAATTGAGACCTTAATTCTAGATTCTAATTAAATACAAAATATGCACAAAACAAATCCAAGATCATGACAGGGGCACAACCGCACAAGGCCGAGCCACTAGTGGTGCGCGGCGGAGGAGAGTGAGAGATGGAGTGTGACGTCAATAGGCAAGCTCGTGGAAACCGAGTTCACTATGGAATTTAATTTGATGAAGGTGGAGAGAGGAGAGATAAAATGAGGTTGATTCGTAGCTTTGGTGGAGTAGAACGGAAATGGCGACGACGGCGAAGGAGTAGAGATGGTGGAGGAAGATGGTGAGAGTGTGAAGGTGGCATCAAAGGCATAAACAAGGTGAAGATTGTGAAGAAGATGCCGATTTGTTATTTCTATTCAATTCAATTGGGGTTTATATGGGGTTCCTTTGAAACATTAGATTCAAGCAAGAAAAACCAGTAGATTAGTATTGTTATCTTTGTAATCAATTAGTTAGCAAGTGCGCAAAAATGGAGTATAAGCCAAACAAGCTTTGAAGGTTAATCAAATATTCATAGCCATGGCTTTAGAACTACACTTGAACATACAATTAATTTTGTCATATTTAAATGAGCAAAAAAAATTAAATGGGTAAAATAAGTTTTAATGAGAAAAAAATATTTAAATGAGCAAAAGAAATTATATTATTTAAGGTTTGGAAAATTTTGCTCATTTTGTGAGAATGAGGGGGAAAAGTACAGAAAATGAGCAAACAAAATTTAAATGAGCAAAAAATATTTTTAAAATTTTTGCTCATTTGAGTAAACTACAAAAAATGAGTACAAACATTTGCTCATTTAGACACAATGAGCAAAGTTTTGAATATTAATAAACCTGAACTTTAAAATATAAATTATGAGCAAAAATATTTGTTCATTGTGTAACGTAAAAAAAATAAGCAATTTTTTTAATGTTAAGTAATATGAGATTTTAAAATATTTGCTTATTTACCCATAATGAGTAAAAGTTTTAAATATTGACAAACACGAATTTTAAAATTTTAAAAATGAGCAAAAAATATTTGCTCATTTGTGTAAACGATTAAAAATGAGCAATTTTTTTGCTAATTTGTGTAAACTATAAAAAAAAATGAGCAATTATTTTGAATGTAAAGTAATGTGAGATTTTAAAATATTTACTCATTTAGACACAATGAGCAAAAGTTTTCAACATTAACAAATCCGAACTTTAAAATTTTAAAATGAGTAAAAATATTCTCTCATTTGTGTAAATTATAAAAAATGAGCAAAAATACTTGCTCTTTTGTGTAAACTCTAAAAAATGAGCAAATTTTTTAAATGTTAAGTAATGTGAGGTTTTAAAACATTTGCTCATTTAGACACAATGAGCAAGAGTTTTGAATACTAACAAATTCGAACTTTCAAATTTGTTCATTTGCTTGTAACTACAAAGGTTCAAAATTTTTATATACACTAAATAAACTGATCCATAATCCTTCCAAGAAAAATAAGAATAGTTAGTTATTCTTATTTCTTGAAACATAATAGCTCAAAAAGAACATGAACTATAAGAACTTTTTTTTTTTTTGAGGGGGAGATATAGCAGACATATTATTAAAGTAAAGCAAGATCCACCAAAGTTTGTAGGCTTTGGGGGAAAGAATTCATATAAATACGCTCCGAACTACCTTCGGTTTCCCATCTAGCTACACAATGGGCCACCATATTGCCCGCTCTTCGAACATGAACACATTTAAACAATTCAAAAGCACTACTAAGTCTATGAATATCATCGTAAAGGAGGAAAACAGGCGTTGCACCTTCTTGTTTCTCTTGGATGGCTCGAACAACATTAATTGCGTCACACTCCAGCACCTTACCATAGCCTTGTGTCCTTGCTAACGCAACCCCGTACCTAGTTGCACCCGCTTCAGCAAGCAAGGGCGACTAGTTAGCATCAACCTTCTTCACATCTGCGAGGAGTAGCTTTCCTTCCTCGTCCCTAACCACAACTCCAAACCTTACCCCATAACCACTTGTAACATGTTCGTCCACATTAATTTTGACACAATTGTGGGGGGGGGGGGGTAAGACCCATGACACTGCAGAAGGGGCCGAGGAGTTGCTGACACCCAAGAAAACCTTCTCCTTGTATACCTCATAGTCCTCATTGTACCGTATGAAGCCCGCTGCTACCATCACCGGTTCGACCCTTGTTTCGCTCTCAAAGACCCCCTTGTTCCTACAGAACCATGACGCCCAGGCCAGTGATGCAAACTCACGTAGTTGGTCTCTCTCCATCTTGCTTACAACCCACTTAAAGCGTGCAACGAAAGTATTAGCAGGGGCGTCATTTAGTGTGCACGCAAATGTGTTGTTGGACCAAATAGGGACTGCATATGTACATTCAAATATTGCGCGCATCAGTGTCTCTTGAGGAGCACCACAGATAGGCAGCAACCATCACTATGGACATGTCGCTTATGAAGAACATCCATCTGTAGACACCTACTTTTGTCCCCATTCCCGAAAGGAAAAGGTTCGATGATGAAAACATAAATCTCCACTTGACAACGCATCTCCTATAAAATAACTAATCTCAATTCCCCTTTTATTTCACCCGAAATCTGCTATTTATAGAAACCTGCTATTTATGGAAACCTGCTAAAAATAGTAACTGCCGTAAAGGGTAGCTTCTAAAAGTGGCAAGTCATAAAAGATAGAAACCTGTCAGAATTAGGTGTTGCACTCCAACATAAATCCTAAATGAGATAGAAAACTGCGAGAATCCTATTCCTAGTATGATTCGGAAATAAGAGTTACGTATTAATTAGCCTAGAGTTCGTAACGGGCCCAGACGCATTCCGTCATGAAATTGATACGCACTAAAAGACTCGATTAAGTCTCAAACACTACGGATTTCAGAAATCCGAATCTGACTAAGAAAACAGCCCAGACCCTATTTTCAACGCCTGGCTCTGGGCGCCGAAATCTTCGGCGCCCAGGCCTGGGCGCTGGAATTACCTGGGTACGTGTTTTTTCCTAATTCTTTGTGGATTAGAACTCTGCAATTCTATCTTTCCACAAACTCTTTACTATAAATATAGCCCAAGTTCGACGTGAAATCACAACACACAATTCATATTCTGAGTATTGACTCCAACCCTTAGCCTAAGCCTCACGCTGCGAAATTGTTCACGCGTTCTGTCGCAATCGATCCATAAATCGAACAGAACGTATCCTATCCCATAATTTGAGATTCGTTAAATAAAAAGGAGAAATAGCAAAGTCAAAGTGGTTAGTTTTCTGAGAACCGTGACGCACCTCTCAAGGGTGCGTCGTAATGTGTCCCTTTTCGATGATTTAATCGCTTTCCTCGCCCTTTTTATGAACTGTTACACTAACTAAATCTGATTGTTCTACCACGCCTAACAAATATAATATTTTTGGGAAATTGGATTATCATGCTAGGTCCCTTAATGCTATTTAAATCAGATAATCGCGATCGATCTAGTATTATATGTTGCATATTGCTAAAATCAACTCAGATTAGTTTAATAGTTAACGCATGTCCCTTAAATTATTTATGCTGAGCTAGTAAGGATATCCTGCCTCTGGAGTTATCGACGAGCGAGTACTCCTCTCGGTAGTTACAGTCCCCCGAACCCTCAATCTCTACCCTGCGGGTGTATGTTGAGAGATCCCCACACCAGGGATCACAAGGGAACCTACGGCCGTCGTGGTCAAATATAATTGCACTCCCTTTATGTCACGATAACCGGGTTTTGTCAGTTTTTCTCATTGTCGTTAAAAACTGAATGGCGACTCCAATATTACTAGTCAATTGGGTGTAAACTCACAGGAAATCCAATTACACTTGATTGAATAAAAAAGAATCGTCACACCCACGAGGGACGAGGTCACGCATTAGCCTCGTGCTTTTTCGACCCCCTCACAGTGGCGACTCCACTGGGGATAGTGAAGGAAATACTCGTGCTTGTAGATAATCAAAATAGCCGAAGGGTGAAACGATCCTACCCCGCGTTTATTTCCCCATCAAGTTGGGACGACCTGAAAATCAGCATATTAATGTGAACGGGCAGAACCGCATAACGAATCTCGAATCCCTCGGGAGTTGGGACTAAGGATACCTTTTTTCGCCAATAGGGGGGTGCATACGCCGCGCATGTTGCCCACTCGGTACTTGTGCAGGTAGTACACCTATCCCGAACCCAATCACTCGCTCATTAGGTCCCTCTCGCCTGCATGCCCCCTTGGCTTGCACTTGCGGGTTGGCCTCTTGAGCGAAATTCGTCTGTTGAAGACACTACCTCGATCGGGGCATGTGTTGGATCTACGATAGAAGCGGTACCAAGCCAGGCGCAAATAACTACCCATAGAAGCCTATCATAAACTACATGACATATTATTATTGCCTCATGATGTAATGTTAGTTATGTGTAGCGACATATGTGATTGTGTGTGACAAACTATCCTAGAAAACCAACGACCTTAAAGTTGCCCAAACATTCATAGACTAATTTGCCAAAGAGTTATACCGAAATACGTGTTCCGCAAACCCGAATGATCGCCACAAAAATAAGCGATGCTCGGGATGGCCTGTAACGAATCCCACAAACGCTGCACAACGCGTAAAGGACTTTATTAGGCAAGCACGCAAATCGAAGTCGCATAAACAGAAGTAGACGCAAACAGAAAACGAGAACCAGCCAGGGACGCATTTTCAACGCCCCTGGCTGGGCGCCAGAATTTCTCACGCCCCTCGCTGGGCACTGAAGTTGCTGCTTGGCCTTCTGGTCAGGCGCAGCAGCCTCTGTGCCCGCGCAAAAGGAAAATACGTAGCACAAAAAAATGTTCGTAAAAAGAATTGCTACGAGGGCGTAAGAAAAGCACTCGATTTCAAAAGCGACTCGTAAAAAATTAATAACTCTTTGCGTCATTGTTAGGC